>NC_056454.1:33604301-33970551 GCF_018296145.1 Oncorhynchus tshawytscha
CCAACACCCCCTGAGAGCGTTTATGCTACAGATGTCACCAAGACCTCTGTCAGTCTTGCATGGACAAAGCCAAAACATGACGGTGGTAGTAGAGTTACTGGATATGTCCTTGAAGCTCAAAAGAAGGGAGGAGACCAGTGGTCCCATGTGACAACTGTCAAGACAATGGACTTCATAGTGAAGAACCTGAATGAAAATGAACAGTATATATTCCGTGTCATGGCTGTAAACCACTCTGGAAGAAGTGGTCCTTGTGACAGCAAGCCTGTTACTATCAAGGAAACAATAACAATGCCAGAATTTGACCTGCGTGGAATATGCCAGAAAATTGTCATTGCCAGGGCAGGAGATGAGATTAAAGTTGAGATACCAGTTATGGGACGTCCAAAACCAACTGTTTCATGGACGAAAGATGGTCAGCACCTCAAGATAACCCCAAGAATAATCACTGAACGTACTGCAACCACAAGTATCCTGAATATAACAGAATGCATAAGGAGTGACACAGGACATTATGGCATGACAGGGAAGAACATAGTTGGCTCAGTGACAGATACCATCATAGTAAAAGTGCACGATGTCCCTGGACCTCCAAAGGGACCAATAAAAATAGATGAAATCTCCCGTACCTATGCTGTCATCTCTTGGGGAACGCCTGAGAATGATGGAGGTGTACCAATCAACAATTACATTGTTGAATTAAGGGAAACTACAGGAACGTCATGGATAGAATTGACATCATCGGTAATCCGTACAATATTTAAAGCTACTCGTCTGAAGACTGGTGCGGAATACCAGTTCAGAGTCAAAGCTAAAAACAGATATGGTGCTGGTCAACCAATCATCTCAGAGTCAGTGGTTGCTGCATATCCATTCAAACCCCCTGGGCCACCTAGTACTCCAAAGGTTGTGGCCTTTACCAAAGACACAATGACAATTGGCTGGAATGAACCTGTTTATGATGGTGGAAGTGAAGTCATTGGATATCACATTGAGAGGAAAGAGAGAAGCAGCATCCTTTGGCAAAAGATCAGCAAATCTACGGTGAAAGATAATCAATTCAAATCAAGTGGACTGGAAGATGGAGTTGCATATGAATTCCGCGTCACTGCTGAAAACATGGCGGGAATTGGTAAACCAAGCAAGGCTTCAGAAGCAATGCTAGCCCTTGATCCAGTGGATCCACCAGGTCAACCAGAGCCAATCTTTGTTTCCAAGAATATAGTAACAATTCAATGGACAAAGCCTGAATATGATGGTGGGTTCAAGATTACTGGCTACGTAGTGGAAAAGAGAGACTTACCAGCTGGTCGTTGGATGAGGGCCAACTTCACAAACATCATTGAGACCACTTTCACTGTAAGTGGGTTAACTCAGAATGAGGCCTATGAATTCCGTGTACTTGCCAAAAATGCAGCTGGTTCAGTGAGTGAACCATCTGAGCCATCGGATCCCATCACCTGCACAGATGATATTGTGGAACCACGAATCATGGTTGATGCCAAATTCAAGGATGTGATTCTACTGAAAGCAGGGGAAAACTTCAAACTTGAGGCAGATGTTGCAGGCCAACCACTACCATCCATGGTGTGGACCAAGGGTGGAAAGGACATTGAAAATACGATGAAATTGACAATTAAAATGACTGACTTAACAACAACTCTGATTAACAAAGACTCGTTAAGAAGAGATGGAGGTGAATTTGTTCTGACTGCCACAAATGTTGGAGGGTTTGCCAAGCATATCTTTAATGTCAAAGTCCTTGACAGGCCAGGTCCACCTGGAGGACCCCTGGTGGTGTCAGATATCACATCTGACAACTGTATTTTGGAATGGGCTCCACCCGCAGATGATGGTGGTGCAGAGATTGACCATTACGTGATTGAAAAGCGTGAATCAAGCAGGCTTGCATGGACAAATTCGGCCTCAGGCTTAACTGATACCCAATTTAAGGTGAACAAGTTACTCAAAGGAAATGAGTACATATTCAGAGTAATGGCAGTCAACAAATATGGAGTCGGAGAGCCTCTAGAATCTGCTCCAACTATTGCAAACAATCCATGGGTGCCAGCAGATCCTCCAAAGGATCCTGAAGTAACAATAATCACTAAGGATTCAATGATTCTTATGTGGAAGGCTCCTGAGTATGATGGTGGAACTCCAATCACAAACTATAATATTGAAAGGAAAGACAAGATTGGTCTTCGCTGGGTAAAATGCAACAAGAAGAAAGTAAAAGACTTGCAGTTCAAGGTAACTGGGCTTCTAGTAACACATGAATATGAATTCAGAATTCTTGCAGAGAATGCAGCTGGATTAAGCTTACCAAGCAATTCAAGTCCTTTCTACAAGGCTACTGACACCCTCTACGAACCAGGCCCTCCAGGAAACCCAAGAGTCGTGGACACAAACAAGTCGTCCATTACGATTGCATGGAACAAGCCAAATTATGATGGTGGTTCTGAAATCACAGGATACATTGTGGAGACCTGCATTCCTGGGGAGGAGGAATGGACAATTGTTACTCCGCCAGGAGGACTAATGGGTACATCGTTTACCCTTATGAACTTAGAGGAGGACAAAGAGTACATGATTCAAGTTTCTGCCGTAAACAGTGAGGGTATTGGAGAGGAAGCAACTATTCCTGGCACACCGAGAGCTCAAGACAGGCTGCTTCCACCGGAATTTGACCTGGATGCAGATCTAAAGAAGGCTGTGAATATCAGAGCCTGTAACACATTGAGACTTTTTGTACCTATCAGAGGAAGACCATCACCCGAGGCAAAATGGACCAAAGAAGATGGTGAACCTATTACGAGAGCAACCATTGAAAGCACAACTTCTTACACATCACTGGTGGTGGAAAATGTCAACCGATTTGACAGTGGCAAGTATGTGCTCACAATAGAAAACAGTTCTGGATCCAATACAGCTGCTGTGAATGTCAGAGTGCTAGATACCCCAGGTGCCCCGCAAAATCTCAAGATCAACAGCGTCACTAAAGAATCTGTCACTCTTATCTGGGATGCTCCAGTAAATGACGGTGGAGCAAAGATTAAGAACTACATTGTTGAAAAACGTGAATCAACAAGGAAAGCATATGCCACTGTAAATTCTAACTGTCATAAGAACACCTGGAAAGTTGACCAGCTGCAGGAGGGGTGTAACTACTACTTCAGAGTTTTAGCTGAAAATGAATATGGAATTGGCCTACCAATTGAAACCCGTGAATCAGTTAAAGTTTCTGAAAAACCACAGCCTCCTGCCAAAATCACCCTCGCCGATGTTACCAAGACTAGTGCCACCCTGTCTTGGGAGAAACCAGAGCATGACGGAGGAAGTAGAGTGGTATGCTATGTTATTGAGATGCTGAGCAAAGGTGCCGAGAAATGGGTCCAGTCTTCCATTGTCAAAACATTAGAAGCAGTTGTCCCTGGACTGACACCAGGTGAAGAGTACATGTTCCGTGTAGCAGCAAGAAATGAAAAAGGAACAAGTGATCCACGACAAATTGGTGTGCCAGTGATTGCTAAAGATCTTGTGATTGTCCCATCAGCTAAAATGTTGTTCAACACATTCAGTGTTCTAGCAGGAGAGGATTTGACAGTACAGATTCCGTTTATTGCTCGTCCCCGAGCAACTATTTCATTCATAAAGGACAATCTACCTATGAAGCGTACCACCAGAGTTAACTTTGGAGGATCAGATAAACTGATCAATCTTCAAATCAAAGAGGCATGCAGAGAAGATGTTGGTCAGTACCGAATCATACTCGCAAACACCGCTGGGGATACATCTTTATACATCTCAGTAGTTGTTCTTGACAAACCTGGACCACCAAAGGGCCCAATTAAAGTTGAGGCTGTTACCACTGACAGTGTGCTTTTCTCCTGGACTCCTCCAGAGTATGATGGTGGTGCAACAATCAACAGCTACCTTGTAGAAAAGAGAGACACGTCCACACAAACTTGGTTGGTCGTGTCTCCAAATCATGCAAGAACAACGATTAAAGCTTCGAGGCTGAAAAACGGTTCAGAGTACCAGTTCAGGGTGACAGCTCAGAACAGGTATGGAAAGGGCCCATCTCTGACCTCAGGGTCTGTTGTTGCTGAGTATCCATTCAAATTACCAGGCCCTCCAGGAACACCATCTGTACAGTCTTCCACAAAGGATAGCATGGTAGTTGTGTGGAATGAGCCTGTTAATGATGGTGGAAGCACTGTGCTGGGATATCATCTTGAGCGCAAAGAGAGAAACAGTATTCTCTGGGTGAAGCTCAATAAGTCTCTCATCCAGGATACATCTTACAAGACCACTGGTCTGGAACCAGGACAGGAATATGAATTCAGAGTTTACGCTGAAAACATTGTGGGAATTGGAAAAGTTAGCAAACTTTCCGAAGGTCACATTTCTAGGGATCCTTGCGATCCTCCTGGAGATCCTGAGGCTACTAAGATAACAAAGGATTCTGTAACAATCACATGGACAAAGCCAGAGTATGATGGTGGTGCCAATGTCACCGGCTATATTGTAGAGAAGAAAGAGTTGCCAGAGGGCCGCTGGAACAAAACCAACTTCACAAATATCATTGAAACCGAGTATGTGGCAACCAGCCTTGTGGAGAACCAGAAATATGAGTTCCGTGTTATTGCAAGAAACGCAGCAGGTGTTTTCAGCCTTCCCTCATACAGCACTGGACCAATTACTGCTAAAGATGAAATCGACCCTCCACGTATTAGCATTGACCCACAGTTCACACAAACTGTTTATGTTAATGCTGGAGATGGCTTCAAAATCGATGCCGATGTTCATGGTAGTCCAATACCCGAAATCCTCTGGATGAAGAGTGGCCACGAGGCACCCCTTGCAAACACTATCACCAGAGACATAAAAAATACAGACAGCACCACTTTGTTGACTGTCAAAGAGGCTAAACTTGAAGATGGAGGCAAGTACACTTTACTTCTAAAAAATCCAGGAGGCGAGAAGTCAGTGAAGATCAATGTGGTTGTTCTGGATAAACCTGGGGCACCACAAGGTCCTATCTCTGTCACTGGCATCACAAATGATCAATGTTGCCTTGCTTGGAAATCCCCACTCTATGATGGCGGCAGTAAAATCACTCATTACATTGTAGAAAGAAGGGAGACAAGCAGATTAATTTGGACTGTTGTTGATAATAAGTGTGAGTCAAATTATCTGAAGGTTACAAAACTCTTGGAGGGAAATGAGTACATTTTCAAAGTCCAGGCAGTAAACAAATTTGGACTTAGTACGGGTCTGGAATCAATTGCTGTGACTGTCAAAGACCCATTCGTTCCCCCAGATTCACCAAGTAGGTTGGAGGTTTCCGATGTCAAAAAGGATTCAATGGTGATTACCTGGGAGGCTCCTGGATATGATGGTGGCAGTAATATTATTGGATACATTATTGAGAAGCACGATAAGGAGGGTGTGAGATGGACCAGATGCAATAGGAAGACAGTTACTGACTTAACCTACAAAGTCACCGGACTTATGGAAAGTCATATTTATGAATTTAGAGTTCTGGCTGAGAATGTCTCTGGAGTTGGAGAGCCAAGCTCCCCAACAGTTTTCTATAAGGCTTTGGATCCAATCTTCAGACCAGGTGCACCAATTAATCCTAAAGTAACTGACATAAGCAAAACTTCAGTTTTCCTGTCATGGGGAAAACCTATATATGACGGAGGATGTGAGATTCAAGGATACATTGTGGAGAAATGCGAAGTGCCATCTCCTGCATCTCTCACTAAGCAACCCATCGTTGTGGAACCGGCCACTAAGGCACCAGCTGCTGAGGGAGAGGAAGCACCCGCTGAAAAAGGAGCAGCTGAGGCAACACCTGCTGAGGCAACACCCGCCGAAGCAGCACCTGCACCTGCAGACGCAGCACCTTCCAAGGCAGAACCCGCAGAAAAAGGAAGTGCAGAAGGAGCTACAGAGGAAGAACCTGCTGAGGTGTGGACAATCTGTACTCCACCAAGTGGCATCAAACAAACAAGATTTGAAGTTAGAAAATTGGAGGAAATGCATTTGTACAAGTTCAGAGTTTGTGCTGTCAACAAGCTTGGTGTTGGAGACCATTCAGATGTCTCTGGAATCATTCTTGTCGAGGAGAGGATTGAGGAACCAGATCTGGACATTGACCCAGACCTGAGAAAGCTTGTGAACATTAAGGCTGGATGTTCCCTCAGACTGTTCATACCTATCAGAGGGCGACCTCAACCTGAAGTCAAATGGGGAAAGGATGAAGGTCCTATTAAGGAGAATGCACAAGTTGAAGTGACAAGTAGTTACACGTCCCTTGTGATTGATAATGTCAACAGATTTGACAGTGGAAAATACACTGTTTCTGCAGAGAACGCCAGTGGTGAAAAATCTGCTTTAATTACCGTTAGAGTTCTTGACACACCTAGTGCCCCAGTCAACCTCAAAGTGAAAGATATCACTGGTGAATCAGTGACACTTACATGGGATGCCCCTGTGTTGGATGGAGGAGCTAAAATCAGAAACTATATTGTTGAGAAGCGGGAAAGCACCAGGAAAGCCTATGCAGCTGTGGTGACAAACTGCCACAAATTATCATACAAGGTTGAGAACCTTCAAGAGGGTTGCAATTATTATTTCCGAGTCCTTGCTGAAAACGAACATGGTGTTGGCTTGCCTACAGCAACCGTTGATCCCATCAAAGCCTCAGAAGTACCCCAAATCCCACGAAAACTGAGTGTTGTTGACCAAACCAAGACAAGCATCTCTCTTGCCTGGGAGAAGCCTGAGCATGATGGTGGAAGTAGAATCATTCATTACCTGCTAGAGATACAACTTAAAGGCTCTGAGAAATGGTCAGGTGTTGCAACTGTCAGAGCAATGGAGTCTGTTGTCAACAATCTAAATCCGGGTGAAGAATATATTTTCAGAGTGTTTGCTATCAATGACAAAGGAAAGAGTGACCCAAGAGAACTTGCACTTCCAGTGACAGCAAAGGACCTTGTTATCGAGCCTGATGTTAGACCTGCATTTAGCAATTACAGTGTTCGGGTTGGTAAAGACTTCAAGGTTGAAATCCCGATAGCAGGACGTCCTAAACCAGCAGTTAAATGGACAAAGGATGGATCAATCCTACTCCACACCTCAAGGGTTAAAATCACTAACACACCAGATAGCACAACTCTAAGTATCACAGAGGCTACAGGAGAAGATGGCGGAATGTATGGCATTAATGTTACTAATGTAGTTGGGGAAAAGAACGCAACAATTGAAATCATTGCTCTTGATAAACCTGGCCCACCAAGTGGACCTGTAAAGTTTGATGAAGTTACTATTAACACTGCAACTATTTCTTGGGGTCCACCAAAGCATTCTGGTGGCTGCCAGATTTCAAATTACATTGTTCAGAAAAGAGACACAACCACCACAACTTGGGAGAATGTTGCTGCCTCCGTGGCAAGAACTACGCTCAAGGTGCAAAGGCTGAAAACTGGGGCTGAATATCAATTCAGAATCATTGCTCAAAATCGATATGGCAAGAGTTACGGTTTGGACTCACATCCTTTGACTATAAAGTACCCTTACAAAGAACCTGGCCCACCCGGCACTCCATTCATTGCATCTCTCTCCAAGGAATATATGGTTGTGGAGTGGCATGAACCAGTCGCAGATGGAGGTAGTTCTGTTCTAGGCTATCACCTTGAAAGAAAAGAGAGAAACAGCATCCTCTGGACTAAGCTTAACAAATCACTCGTTAAAGACACCATTTACAAAACCGGTCCCTTAGAGGAGGCTGTTGAATATGAATTCAGAGTTTATGCTGAAAATATTGTTGGTATTGGCAGATGCAGCAAAATCTCAGAGGGTTGTGTTGCACGTGATCCTTGTGATCCTCCTGGCACCCCAGAGGCTATCATTGTAAACAAAGAGTCCATCACCATTGAATGGACAAAGCCAGAATATGATGGAGGAAGTGTGATTACTGGTTATGTTGTTGAGAAACGTGACCTTCCAGAGGGACGCTGGATGAAGGCAAACTTTACCAACGTTATTGAGACCAGGTTTACTGCTACTGGACTAACTGCTGATGCACAGTATGACTTCAGAGTCATTGCTAAGAATGCAGTTGGAACATTCAGCAAGCCATCTTATAACAGTGGACCTATAACAGCAAACGATGAGGTGGAAGCGCCAAGATATTCTATTGATCCTGCGTTCACCAAAACGATCATTATCAATGCAGGAGACACATTCAAACTTGATGCTGATGTACATGGAAAGCCAGTACCCACAATCCAGTGGTTCAAGGATGATGTGGAAATTGAAAAGAATACAATGAGATTGGAGGTCAAAAATACAGAAAGCGTCGCAATGATAGTTGTGAAGGATTCTGTCAGAGTTGACGGTGGAAATTACAAACTTGTCCTGACAAATGTTGCTGGATCAGAGTCAGTTCCATTCAAGGTGAATGTACTAGACAGACCAGGACCACCTGTAGGTTCCCTCCATGTCACTGGAGTCGCTTGTGACAAATGTACTCTGTCATGGCGTGCTCCACTACATGATGGAGGCAGCAACATCACACACTACCTCATTGAGAGGCGTGAAACCAGTCGTCTTGCTTGGACTATGGTTTCTAACAGCTGTGAGACCACAGTGTATAAAGTAACTAGTCTCCTGGAGGGCAATGAGTATATTTTCCGTGTCATGGCTATCAACAGTTATGGCATTGGTGAACATGTGGAGTCTTCAGCAGTAATAATGAAAAATCCATTTGTTGTCCCTGGTGCACCACATGTTAATGATGTAACGAACATTGCCCGGGATTCCATGACTGTCTGCTATTCTGCACCAGAGACTGATGGGGGAAGTAACATTACTACTTACATCATTGAGAAGAAAGACAGAGCTGGAGTTAAATGGACCAAATGCAACAGGCAAAAGGTCACAGACCTATCTTTCAGAGTAACAGGTCTGACATCAGATCATGAATATGAGTTTAGAGTATCTGCTGAAAATGCAGCTGGTGTTGGTGAGCCAAGTCTACCAACATCATACTTTAAGGCCAGTGATCCCAAGTACAAACCTGGGGCACCCACACATGCACATGTGATTGATACCACAAAGAGCTCAATCACAGTCGCATGGGGAAAGCCTCTCAATGATGGTGGCAGTCCTATCCAGGGATACATTGTAGAGATTTGCAAAGCTGAGGAGGAGGAATGGACAATGTGCACACCACCAACAGGCCTGCGGGTCAATAAATTTGAAATCACAAAACTTACTGAGGGTCAGGAATATCACATCCAGGTCTGTGCTATCAATAAACTGGGTGTTGGTGAACTAGCTGCTGTATCTGGAACATCTAAACCAGAGGAGAAGGTAGAGGATCCAGAAATTCAACTGGACTCGGAATTGAGGAAAGGAATTGTGGTGCGTGCTGGAGGATCTGTGAGAATCAATGTACCATTCAAAGGCAGACCAACGCCAGAGATTAAGTGGTGTAAGCTGAAGAAGGTTGAAGAAGTGGAAGAAGAACAAGAATTGCAAGAGAAAGCAGTGGTTGATAAAGGTCTCAACTATACTCAGCTTTCCATTGACTCTTGTGACAGAAGTGATTCTGGAAAGTACAATGTGACTGTGAAGAACAGCAGTGGTACCGTTTCTGAATTTGTAACTGTGAAAGTGCTAGATACACCAGGTGCCCCTCTGAATCTCAAACTGACAGAGATCAAGAAAGACTCCATAACTCTTGTTTGGGATGCCCCTCTTACTGATGGTGGAGCGAAAATCAAGAATTATGTTGTTGACAAACGTGAATCAATCAGGAAAGCTTTTGCAAATGTAACAACCAAGGTCAACAAAACAACCTACAAGGTTGAAAACCTTGTTGAGGGGGCTATGTATTACTTCAGAGTTATGGCTGAGAACGAATATGGAGTTGGATCGTCGACTGAAACAAAGCTTGCAACAAAGGCCTCTGAGGTGCCTCTTCCAGTCGGAAAGATCTTCTTGACTGATGTTACTAAAGTCAGCGCGTCGTTCAGATGGGAAAAACCAGAGCATGATGGTGGAAGCAGAATTACTGGTTACCTAGTTGAGATGCAGCAAAAGGGAGGGGACAAATGGGGTGTTGCAACATCCACAAAGGGTGATTGTCATGGCACAGTCACTGGACTTACTGCTGGACAGGAGTATCTGATCCGTATCGTAGCTTACAATGAGAAGGGAAAGAGTGAGCCTAAAGCACTGGCTATGCCAGTTGTTGCTAATGACATGACTATTGAACCAAGCTTAAAACTCATGTTCAACACCTACACTGTAAAAGCTGGTGACGATCTGATAGTAGAAATCCCAGTGTTTGGTAGGCCGAAACCCCAAATTGTTTGGAAGAAAGAGGGTCTGCCATTGAAAATGACAACAAGAGTGAATGTGATAAACACAGCAACAACTGCTACCATTAAAATTACTGAGGCATGTAAGGATGACTTTGGAAAGTATACCATTATGGCAACTAACACAGCTGGCTTATTCTCTGAAGACATAGGAATCACAATCCTTGACAAACCTGGTCCTCCAACCGGACCCATTAAAGTCCTTGAAGTAAGCAATAACTCTGTCAGTCTTTCATGGGGAGCCCCGGAGTACACAGGCGGATGTCAAGTAAAGCATTACAATGTGGAAAGACGAGATACAACACAAACAGCATGGCAAAGTGTGAATGCACAGCTAGCTAGAACAGCTATCAAAATAACCAAGCTGAAAACTGGCGCAGAGTACTGTTTCAGAATCTGTGCTGAGAATAGATATGGAAAGGGCGCTCCTTTGGACACAAAATCAATTGTGGTGCAATATCCATACAAATCCCCAGGACCACCTGGAACTCCATACATCAAATCTGCAACAAAGGATCAAATGATTATTGAATGGAATGAGCCAGTCAATGATGGTGGTAGTACGGTTATTGGATACCATCTTGAATCTAAAGAAAGAACCAGCATTATGTGGACGAAACTCAACAAAGCCCTCATCGCTGATACCTCTTTCAAGATATGTAATCTTGAGGAGGACATTGGATATGAATACAGGGTCTATGCTGAAAACATTGTTGGCATTGGCAGAGCATCCAAAATATCAGAATCATTCGTTGCTCGAGATCCAGTTGATCTACCAGGTACCCCTGAGGCTACTGTTATCTCCAAGAATCACATTGTGATTCAATGGACTAAGCCACTGTATGATGGAGGCAGTAAGATCACTGGATATATTGTGGAGCGGAGAGATCTAGCCAACATTGAGGGTCGCTGGATGAGAGCCAACTTCACAAATGTAATTGAGACAGAATTTGCCATCTCTGGCTTGACAGAAAATGAAAAATATGAGTTCAGAGTGATTGCAAGAAATGCCGCTGGTATTTTCAGTGAGCCTTCTGACAGCACTGGACCCATTACTGCCACAGATGAGATTGAAGCACCAAGAGCCTCAATGGATCCTAAATACAAGGATGTCATTGTTGTTAATGCTGGGGACAACTTAGTTTTGGATGCTGACATCTATGGCAAACCCGCTCCTGAGGTCTTATGGTTGAAGGAAGGAAAGCAAATGGACAAAGCTCTTCGAATTGAAGTGAAAACTACACAGAAACGTGCAGCTATGCATATCAAGGACTGCACAAGGTTAGATAGTGGAAACTATGACCTCAGTCTCACCAATATCGGTGGGGTAAAGACAATCCCAATCACTGTGAAGGTCCTTGATAAACCAGGTGCACCCACTGGACCACTGAGAGTCACTGGACTGACTGCCGACAGATGCTTCCTATCTTGGACTGATCCCTCTCTGGATGGTGGTGCAGCTATAAGTCACTATATTCTGGAAAAGAGAGAGACCAGTCGGTTATCCTGGACTGTGGTTAACGCAAATATTCAAGCTACAAATTTCAAAGTGATCAACCTACTGGAATTGAATGAATATATCTTCAGGGTTAGGGCTGTGAACAAATATGGCATTGGTGATCCTTTGGAGTGTGAGGCAGTAACTGCACGCAATCCATACAAGCCTCCAAGTGCACCCGGAACACCTGAAGCAAGTAAAATAACAAAGGATTCTATGGTCCTATCATGGTCAAAGCCAGAGAACAATGGTGGAGCAGAAATCGACTGCTACCATCTTGAGAAACGTGACAAGGATGGTGTAAGGTGGACCAAATGCAACCGGCAGCCATTGACTGATCTACACTTCAAAGTCACTGGGCTTTTGGATGGTCATTTCTATGAATATCGTGTTTCTGCAGAGAATGAAGCTGGAGTGGGAGATCTGAGCGAACTCTCCCTGTTCTACAGAGCATGCAATGCTACAACAGCACCTGGACCACCACACCATCCTAAGGTGACAGATCACACCAGCTCGACTGTGTCCTTGACTTGGGGCAAACCCGCTTCTGACGGTGGAGCATACATCAAAGGGTACATTGTTGAAATGAGAGAGGTGACAGATGAGGAGAGGAAAGCAATGGAAGAGGAAAAGAAAAGGAAAGAAGCAGCAGCAGCAGAAGAAGAGTATTCGGAAGAAGAGGAGGAAGTGGAAACTGCAGCAGTAGAAGAGGTGAAAGAACCTCCTAAGGAGTATGAATGGACCATATGTACACCTCCAACTGGCATCCAGGCGACACACCTCACTATTAAGGACTTGAAGGCAGGACTAGAATACAAATTCCGCGTCTGTGCTATCAATTCAGAGGGAGTTGGTGAGCCTGCAGATATACATGGCACTGTGATTGCTGCAGAAAGAGTTGAGGCACCAGAGATTGAACTGGATGCCAACCTCAGGAAGGTTGTCTCTGTCCGTGCAGGTGGATCTCTGCGTCTGTTTGTCACAATCAGAGGAAGACCTGAACCTGAAGTTAAATGGGCAAAGTTGGACGGCGAGCTGACAGAACGTGTCATGATAGAATCCACAAGCTCATATACTATGCTTGTAATTGACAATGTAAACCGATTCGACAGTGGCAAATACACATTGAACCTTGAGAATAACACTGGTGAAAAATCTGCACTTATCAACGTCAGAGTGTTGGACACACCAAGTGCTCCACAGGCCTTTGCAGTCAAAGATATCAAAAAAGATTCTGTAAATCTTGTTTGGGAAACACCACTCACAGACGGTGGATCAAAAATAACCAATTACATTGTGGAGAAGCGAGAATCCACCAGAAAGGCGTACACTGCCGTGACAACTAACTGCTTATCTAATTCCTTCAAGATTGATGAGTTGCCAGAGGGATGCATTTTCTACTTCCGTGTATGTGCTGTAAATGAGTATGGCATTGGGTTGATGGCTGAAACCAAAAACCCAATTAAAGTTTCTGAAGTGCCTATGCCACCACGAAATGTCAGAGTTACAGATCTCACGAAAAACAGTGTATCACTTGCCTGGGAAAAGCCAACTCATGATGGTGGAAGCAAAGTAATGTGCTACAACGTTGAGGTGCAAGGTAAGGATGACAAGGGTACCCAGAAGTGGAATCCTTCATGCACAGTCAAAATCCTGGAAACAACTATTGCAAACCTAGTAGCAGGTGACGCATATTCATTCAGAGTCATTGCAATCAACGAGAAGGGAAAGAGTGTACCAAAGGAACTTGGTCTACCTGTGACAACAAAAGATATTGCTATTGAACCCTCAATTGAGGTGTTATTCAACACTTACAGTGTGAAGGCTGGAGGTGATCTTACAGTTGAAATCCCAGTTAGGGGCCGACCTAAACCTGTTATTGCATGGAAACATCATGGCCTTCCTTTGAAGCAAACAAGCTCATTGACAATTCTGAATACCAAGACCTCATCCAAAATTATTATAAAGGAGGCGGGCAGAGAACATGTCGGAAAATATGAAATCACTGCCGCAAACCCAGGTGGATTGAAAATAGCAGAGATTGGAATTATTGTCCTTGACAAACCTGGTCCACCAACTGCTATCAAACCAACTGCTGTAACTTCAGACAGTATTTCATTGTCATGGGCTCCACCAGAGTATGATGGTGGTTGCTGCATCAACAACTACATTGTAGAGAAGAGAGATACAAACGCAACAGATTGGCAAATGGTCTCAGCAAATGTTGCAACAACAGCAATTAAAGCCTCCCGATTGACAAAGGGTGCTGAATACCAGTTCCGTATCTATGCTGTAAATCGTTATGGAAAGAGTCAACATACAGATTCCCGTGGAATTACAGCCCAGTATAACTTCAAGCTACCTGGCCCACCATCGACTCCTAAAGTGGTACATGCAACCAAGATTTACATGCTTGTCACATGGAATGAGCCAGTCAACGACGGAGGCAGCACAGTTCTTGGATATCATTTGGAGCGAAAGGAGAGAACCAGCATCATCTGGAACAAGATGAACAGAGGTCTCATCAAAGATACAGAATACAAAGTGACTGGCATTGAAGAGGGCATGGGGTATGAATACCGCGTTTACGCTGAAAACATTGCTGGAATTGGAAAATGCAGCAAAGCTAGTGAAGCTGTTTCTGCAAGAGATCCATGCGATCCCCCTGGCGAGCCAACAGTGACAGCTATCACAAGAACATCGGTATCCCTCGCTTGGACGAAGCCAGAGTACGATGGTGGAGCCAAGGTTACTGGTTACATTATTGAACGCAGAGATCTCCCAGAAGGCCGCTGGATGAGGTGTAACTTCACCAACGTGGTGGAAACCTACTATGACGTCACAGGCCTTACCAAGGACCAGCAGTATGACTTCCGTGTCATTGCAAAGAATGCTGCTGGATGTTTCAGTGACCCATCTGATTCCACTGGTTCAATCACAGTCAAGGATGATGTGGATCCACCACGTATCATGATGGACGTGAAGTACAGAGCTGTTGTAGTTGTGAAAGCTGGAGATGTTCTTAAAATCAATGCAGATATCGCTGGTCGTCCACTGCCAGTAGCATCATGGAAAAAAGATGGCAAAGAGATCGAGCTCAGGGCCAGAATTCAGATTCTTGCAACAGATACCAGCACCTCAGTAATTGTGAAGGACTGCATAAGGCGTGATTCTGGACAATATACTTTGACTCTGCAAAATGTTGCCGGAACAGTATCTACACCAGTGGACGTTGTGATCCTGGATAAGCCAGGACCTCCCGCTGGCCCCCTGGCAACTACAGGCATTACAGCAGAAGATGTCACCTTAGCATGGGGTCCTCCTCAAGAAGCAGGCGGCGCAGATATCACACACTATGTTGTTGAGAAACGTGAAACAAGCCGTCTTGCTTGGACAGTGGTGAATGCAGATCTGAACAAGACACATTTCAAGGTCACAAATCTCCTCAAGGGTAATGAATACATCTTCAGGGTCATGGCCGTCAATAAGTATGGACTTGGCGAAACCCTTGAGAGTGAGGTCGTCAGAGTGGCTGATCCATTCACAAAACCATCTGCTCCCACAAATTGTGAGATCACGGAGGTATCCAGTGAGGAGATGAAACTTGTCTGGCAGAAACCTGTTTCAGATGGAGGCAGTGAAATTACTGGATATGTAATTGAAAGGCGCGACACGGCAGGTATACTCTGGGTCCGTGTGAACAGAGAGCTTGTGACTGAATTGACAACCATAGCAACTAAACTACGAAAAGGATATGAATATGTGTTCCGTGTGTTTGCTGAAAACGCTGCTGGTTTGAGTCCTCCAAGTGAAGCATGCCCATCATTTAGGGCTGAAGATGAACAGGTCGAGCCAGACCCACCAAGTAAACCAAAGGTTGTTGATTCAACCAAGAGTTCAATCTCCATCATTTGGAACAAGCCACTAGAAGATGGTGGAGCTCCAATCCTTGGATACTGTGTGGAGTATAAGAAACTTAAGGACGAGGAATGGACAGTGGCCATTCAGAACATAAAGAGCATGGAGTTCACCGTCTCTGGACTTACAGCAGATGAAGAATATGAGTTTGCTGTTAAGGCAATAAACAAGATTGGTGAAAGCGAGCAAAGTCCAATTTCTGAGCCTATCGCAGCAATGGATAGAACTGTGGAGCCTATGTTTGATGTTGACATAGAAATGCGCAAGACATTGATTGTCAAGCATGGCAACTCATTCACTCTGACTGTACCTTATAAGGGAAAACCTGCACCATCAGTAGAATGGAGCAAGGAGGAAGTAGACCTCAAGGCAAGAGCAACCATTGAAACAAATCACAGCTGCACTTCACTAACAATTGAAACGGCAACAAGAAATGACTCTGGGCAGTACAATGTAACATTAGAGAATGGCATTGGAGACCCAGTAACATTACCAATAGTTGTAAAGGTTCTTGACTCTCCTGGACCACCACTTAATGTAGTTGTTAAGGATGTCACCAAAGACACTGCTACCGTTACATGGGCAGCTCCAGAAAATGATGGAGGTGATGCTGTGAAGGCCTACCATGTTGAGAAACGTGAAGCCAGCAAAAAGGCATGGGTGGGTGTGACCAACAACTGCCACGCGTTGTCCTACAAAGTGGAAGATTTACAAGAGGGAGCCTTCTATTACTTCAGAGTCATGGGAGAAAACGAATTTGGAGTGGGTGTTGCTGCTATCCCCAAGAATGGAACAAAGATTACAGGTTTGACATTTCTTTACTTTGTATGTTATTTTGCTGTTTGATACTTGCATGAAGAAATTACCCCATACAATCTTGTTTGTTTATAACTTTTGTTCTTATTATTTGCAGAAAAACCAAGTCCACCTCAAAAGCTTGGGGCTATTGCAGTAACCAAGGACAGTGTTACAATCGGATGGATTAGACCAGAACACGATGGTGGAAGCAGAGTAACTCAGTACTTCATTGAAGCACTTGAGAAAGGACAACCCAAATGGTCGAAGGTTACTCTTGTGAACACAACTTCCTTCCAAATAAAAAACTTGAAGGAAAATGCTGAATACTTCTTTAGAGTTAGTGCTCAGAATCATGCTGGACTTGGCGAACCCAAAGAGATGATCGTTCCTGTTGTAGTGAAAGATCAACTGGGTAGGTTTTCAACTCACCTCTTCTAATTTAGAATTTTTCATTATATAAATATTGTCAGCATATCTGTCATGGCTAATCGTGTATGTTAACTGATAATTAGCTAAATCATATATGCTGTGACTGTTTGTTTTACAGAGGCCCCAGATTTTGACATGAAAAACTACCCCAGCAATACTGTCTATGTGAGATCAGGATCAAATCTGACCTTTGAGCTTCCTATGACCAGCAAACCTTTGGCAAAGGTTATTCTGTCAAGAAACACTGTTATTCTGAAACCGTCCAAGAGATTGGTCACTCAAGTTACTGCTGAAAGCCTGATCATCAAACTGAATGAGAGCATTGCAAGTGATGCTGGCAGATATGACATCAGCGCCTCCAATACAAGTGGTATCACCAAGATGTTCATCAACATCGTTGTGTTGGATAGACCTGGTCCTCCAACTGGTCCTATTGAGGTTGGCGAAGTGACTGAATCCACAGTGGCTCTCAAATGGGCTCCTCCTGTGTATGATGGTGGAAGCCCAGTTACCAACTACGTTGTACTGAGACGTGAAACAAGCACACCTGCTTGGACTGAAGTGTCTTCTCAGGTTGCGAGAAGCGCCATAAAGGCCGGCAAGCTTACCAAAGGAGAGGAATATCAGTTCAGAATCAAGGCAGAGAATCGCTTTGGTATCAGTGACCACATTGACACCCCACCAATCACAGTGAAACTTCCATACAGTAAGTGTCTCTATCATTTATTAGTATACCATCCATTCCCACTACCTTAATAACTATCTAAATTTGTCTTTGAATTAGACTGAAATTTACAGGATTACATTGTTTATTCTAGCATTCCCTGGTCCTCCATCAACACCATGGGTAACCATGGTTTCAAGAGAGAGCATTACAGTCAATTGGAACGAGCCTGTCACAGATGGAGGAAACACTGTCACGGGCTACCACCTGCAGATGAAAGAGAGAAGCAGTATTCTGTGGCAAAAGGTCAACAAAGTAGCAATCATTGGAACACAGCTGAGAGTAACAAACATCTGCCCTGGCCTCATCTACGAATTCAAGGTGATAGCAGAAAATGCAGCTGGTATCGGAAAAATCAGCAAAACATCAGAAGAGGTGCTCGCCATTGATAACTGCGGTAAATGTCTTATGGATTATTTTAGTTTTTTTGGTCACTGAATTTGTTGTGGATGGTGTTGGTATTTTTTATCAACTGTTCATGATCAATTTGATTTTGTATTTCAGAGCCCCCGGCAGCTGTAAGAGTCTCAGAGATCACAAAGAACTCCATCAGTCTGGCCTGGGTTAGGCCGCCTTATGATGGTGGCAGCAAGATCATTGGATACATGGTGGAGAGGAAGGACTGCCCAGATGGCAGATGGACAAGGGCAAACTTCACTAACGTGATTGAGATGAACTTCACAATGTCAGGCTTGACCCAGAATGAATCCTATGAGTTCAGAGTTTACGCAAAGAACGCAATCGGTTCTATCAGCAATCCATCTGATGTCGTTGGTCCAATCACTTGTGTCGATTCATGTGGTGAGTTGAGCTCCTTTTACTTTTCAGTGGTTAAAGAAACTGTCATTTGCTTGATATTTGATTTATTATTTTGTTGCTAATATTTTGTTTTTCTCGTGTTCAGGTGCCCCGGCGATCGATCTTCCTCCAGAGTATTTAGATGTTGTGAAATACAAAGCCGGATCCATGGTTAAGATCAGAGTGGGGATTCTTGCTAAGCCTCTGCCAACAATTGAGTGGTACAAGGATGGAAAAGAAATGGTGTCAAGCACTACACTCTCCATCGAGAGCACTACTGATTCCTCTAGTCTTCTCATCAAGGACGCAACTCGTAGCCACACTGGCACATATGAAATAAAAATCAAAAACGCTCTGGGTTCGGCATCTGCCACCATCAGGATAGAAGTTCTAGGTAAAAATTTGTACATGTAATTTAGCTTATGTCATGTCATTGTGTCATACATTAATTTGCAACAGACATGTTGTTATGAGTTAAATAATGTATTAATGCACTCAATGTTTTCTCCTTTTCACCAGACAAACCTGGACCACCTCCTGGCTTGATTCAGTTTATGCTAGTCACAGCAGACAAGATAATTCTTAAGTGGGAGCCAATCACTGATGAGGGTGGTGCTAAGGTCAGCCATTACGTTGTGGAGAAACGTGAAACCAGCAGAGTGGTATGGTCTACCGTGTCTGAGAGACTAGAAGAGTGCTACATAGGTGTCATGAAGTTGGTACGAGGAAATGAGTACATTTTCCGTGTGAGGGGTGTCAACAAGTTCGGAAATGGAGAGCCCTTGGACTCTGAGCCTGTTGTTGCCAAAAATTTATTTGGTAAGTATAAAACAAAACATTGTAGCATACAAAGTAAAAAACACTATTTTGAAACACACAAACGGAAGTTGTATCTGATGGAATATAAAGCAGGCATTCCCCAAAATGATCAACTTGACTTGCATATTAAGTCTTCTATTATAAAAGACATAAAAGACAGTTACCCCTCTGTTTTTGGATTTATTTTTAGAACTTAACCTACTCTTTATATTAATTCCACAGTTACCCCAGGACAGCCTGCCACACCAGAGGTAACAACTACAACCAAATCAACAATGGTAGTTGTATGGGACAAACCAGGTGTGGATGGCGGTAGTCAAGTAACTGGCTACTACCTTGAGAGACGTGACAAGAAGAGCCTTCGCTGGATAAAGGTTTTGAAAGATCCGATTAACAACAACACTACGACTATCTTTAACCTAACAGAAGGCAATGAATATCAATACCGTGTGTGTGCCATCAACAAAGCCGGAGAGGGCCCCTTCTCAGATGTGTCTGACTACTACAAAGCAGCTGATCCAGTTGGTAAGCAAAAAACTTTAACATCCATCTAACTTATGTAATAAGTAAAAGTCATATCCTTTACTTCTCTATGAAAACTATATCTACATTATGTGAATTCTCTTTATTAGAACCACCATATGAACCTACCAAGCTCAAAGTGGTTGACTCAACCAAGACATCTATCACCCTTGGATGGGCCAAGCCAGAGTGGGACGGAGGCAGTGAGATCCTCAGCTACGTTGTTGAACAGCTGACGGACGTGGAGGGTCTACGACGCAAACCACCCAAAGAAGAATCATCTGAATCAGAAGGAGAAGAAGAGGAGGAAGAAGAAGCAGACAATGGAGAATGGGTTGTAATCAGCCAGAAGGGAGAAGTGAGGACAGCAGAGTACGTTGTGTCCGGCCTAACACCAGATGTTGACTACTACTTCCGTGTATCTGCAGTCAACATCGCAGGGCGTGGAGAGGCCATTAAGATCAAAGAGCCTGTTCATGCTAAGGATATTCTGGGTAAGTTAACACACCTCATGGTTTCATTGCATATACATTGACATTTTGTTTCATAAGATTTTGTCCCTTTTCCTAGTATTGAAAAGTCAGTAAATAAAGTATGTATCTTTTAATGATTTTTACAGAGGAAGCTATCTTCGATCCAGATGTTGCCATGAGAACACACTATATCGTAAAAGCCAAGCAGGATGTGGAGATCACAGTGCCCCTCAAGGGCAGACCTGCACCTAGTGCTACTTGGATGTTCGGAGACGAGAACATCGACAATAATAAAAAATATGAAATCCACCACACAGATACTACATCAACCCTTGTTATTCCAGAAGTCAGCCGTAATGACACTGGTAGGTACACTGTGAAGATTGAAAACGGTGTAGGAGAGCCAAAGTCAATGACACTGTCTGTGAAGGTTCAAGACTCACCTGCTGTCTGCACGAACCTGGTATTGAAGGATGTCACTCGTGGTAAAGTAACCATGTGCTGGGAAGAACCTGAACTTGATGGTGGTGCTGATATTACCAATTACATCATTGAAAAGAGAGACTCATCCAAGAGATCCTACTCTAGTGTGACAACCAAATGCACAGAACAATTTTATACCATTGAAGATCTCTCAGAGAAAACATCCTTCTTCTTCCGTGTATCAGCAGAGAATGAATTTGGAATAAGTGATCCTTGCAGCACAGTTGAACCAGTAAAAGCTACAGAAACTCCTGGTCCAGTCAAAGAAGTTGCTATGAAGGATGCCTCAAAGACCTCTGTAACACTGCAGTGGGTGAAGCCTGATTATGATGGTGGAAGCATCATATCTGACTACGTCATTGAGAAGAGACTCAAGGATGAAGAGGACTGGGCAGCTGCCGGCTGCAGCAAACAATGTGAACACGAAGTACCAAAACTCAAAGAAACCTCACAAATGAATTTCAGAGTTGCCGCCAGAAATGAAAAGGGGAAGGGTGACTTCACTGAAATTGGACCAATTGAAGTGAAGGACTTTGTCATCCCACCAGAGGCCAACCTGGATGAGTATCCAGGTGGGGAAATCAGTGTCCGTGTGGGCCATAATGTACACATTGAGTTGCCCTATAAGGGTAAACCCAAACCTGCCACGTATTGGCTTAAGGACAATATGCCACTGAAGGAGAGCGAACTAGTACGCTTCAGGAAAACAGACAGCAAAGTTGTTCTCATGATCAAGAATGTGAGACCAGAGCATGGTGGGAAATACACACTTACTCTTGATAACAGGGTGTACAGGAAATCCTTCAACGTTTTTGTCATAACTCGCGGACCACCATCAAAGCCTGTCGCACCCATCAACTTTGATGAGGTCAGAGCAGACAGTGTCACAATATCCTGGGAGGAGCCAAATGATTACGGAGGTGGAGAAATCACTTGCTACTCTGTAGAGAAGCGCGATACATCTCAGAATGACTGGAAGATGGCATGCTCTAGTGTCACTGACACAACATTCAAGGTGCCCAACTTGATCAAGGGAATAGGGTACCAGTTCAGAGTGCGTGCTGAGAACATATATGGAGTCAGTGAGCCACTGGTGTCACCAAGCGTTGTCGCTAAACATCAGTTCAGGCCTGCAGGTCCACCAGGAAAGCCTGTTGTGTACAACGTCACCAACGACGGAATGACCATTCAGTGGGAGCTGCCCGTCTTCAATGGTGGCTGTCCAGTCAAGGGCTACCATGTTGAGAAGAAGGAGAAGAACAGTGTCATGTGGCAGAAGGTCAACACTGTGGCTATCCCTGGAACAGACTATAGAATCCTTGGCCTTATTGAAGGACTGGAATATCAATTCAGAGTCTACGCTCAGAATGATGCCGGATTCAGCCGCAAGAGTGACGAAAGCAACACCACCATGGCAGTTTCTCCAGTTGGTAAGTCCTTATTCATATGGAAACCAATCATGGTGTTCTGTTAATAATGGTAAACTGTTATTAATCCCCAGGCTGAACAAGGCAGTGAGTTTCAGGTCAGCAATGGGTGCAGCATACCTTTTCATTAAAGTTGCAATCAGCAGTAGAAACAATAACAAAGTGAACGCCCCGCCCCTGGTTTTGTAAAAAAGCTGAGGGATGGGGCTGGAGAAATGTAACCACAATCAAATTCATAGACAGAGCTATGGATGCAAAGACTGATTATCAAAATTATATGTTGAACCATGTTTTGAGTATAATTAGTGTTTGTTAACATTTTATTTGTTTACAAACATTGGAGTAAAACAAGCTTATATTTTAGGTTCTGGTGGGGAACCTCATGAGGCATGTATGTTATATGAATATGTTATATTCTTCAAGAATCAATAAGTACAAATCTTTAATTTATAAGTCCAAAAATGAATGTAGCAACTGCTGATTGCGACTTTAACGTACAGATTCTTACAATCAACACAATGATGGTATGAAATCCAATGCCTTTGAAAGTGCAAGTACCATGAATATCTTACGTAATAGGGAAGTATAAACCAAGTGATATAAGCACGTTCCCAGACTTAGTCCATGTGTGATTCAAACATGTGAAAGTGAATGATAAAAAATGTGTTCCTTTTTTAGATCCACCTGGTCAACCTGACTACACTGATGTGACCAGCAATTCTGTTGCACTGAAATGGGATGCACCCAAACGTGATGGAGGCAGCAAGATTGTGGCTTACAATGTTGAAAAACGCCAAGGACAGGGCCGCTGGCTGAAGAGCAACTTCACTGATGTCCACGACACCCAGTTTACTGTCACTGGTCTTGCTTGCAATGAACGCTATGAGTTCAGAATTATTGCAAGAAATGCTATTGGCGTAGTGAGTCCCCCATCTAACTCATCTGGACACATCGTGGTCAGAGATGAAAGTGGTAAGGGTGCATAATATTTTGAAATAATAATAATACGTTTGACATGATAATATGAATATGCAATATGTTTTGCTTTTTAATATACAAAACACTAATGATGTACATGTTCACCTTTTGTCTTTCCAGCTTCTCCAAACATTGAGTTTGGCCCGGAGTATTTTGAGGGACTTACAATCAAGGCAGGAGACAATATGAGACTAAAGGTATCGATCAGTGGACGACCACAGCCCAAGGTTGTGTGGTTCAGAGACGGCGTGCAAATCACCAAGTCGATGATGGACACCACCACAGTTGCTGGATCAAGCATGCTCTTTGTACGTGATGCTGACCGCAGTCACAAAGGAACTTACACAGTGGAAGCCACCAATAGCCAAGGAACCAAGAAGGAGGACATCATTGTCCAAGTCCATGGTTGGTTTCATTTTATTCTCACAACATTCAAAGCACCATTGTAGATGGTGGATCGGTCTTGTACTGTACATGTCAAATGTTAACGATCCTCTATTCTAATCTAGATACTCCTGGAGAGCCGGTGGGACCTATCATTTTCAGTGATATCTCTGAAGGAAAAGTGACCCTCACATGGAATCCACCGGAGAACGACGGCTGCTCTGACATCTCTCACTACATTGTTGAGAAGCGTGAGACCTCTAAGATCTCATGGGCACTTGTCTCGGATTGCTGTAAAGAAACAGTATACCACGCCACCAAGCTGATGAAGACCAATGAGTACCAGTTCCGTGTTTCTGCTGTCAACAGGTTTGGTACCGGCCGACCATTGGATTCAAGTCCCATCATTGCACAAATGCAATACAGTAAGTCCAAGGGCTCAATAGCTTCAATAGCATTCACACTGATATAGGGGCTAGGCCTAATGTAAATTGCATTATGGCTGAGCATGGACATGCCAAACATAGTCAATAAGCAAGATTAAATTAATTATTGAAAAGGCCTAAAAAGAGAACAAATAATTATAATCAAATTCTAAATAAAATGAAACAACAACTTGTTTTAAATACGCTATGTCACACTTACAGCCACCATAATTTCTCCTCGTGGGCATAAAATATTAAAACAACGCACATTCCAACTTTTCACAGTAGCTGGACAAAGATCCAATATAATTAGAAAGGGAGAATGTCCACTCATCCTTATACTGCTCCCAAATAGGCCTATATTTTGTGAACATAATCAGACCCATCTTACAGATCAGATCGCATTCACACATCTCAAGAAGTTGCTTTGCAAGTGCGCCAAGGACGTTTTTACCATAAAACCAGGAAGATGAATCAGTTTGGTTGTAATAAAATGTAACAAAAATAAATGTAATTATATCATATAACCGCCAGGATAAAAAAGACACGCATTGCTGTTGAACCAGCCTTTGTTATTGAAGGCCTAAGTGAGTTTTGAACATACAGGGTATAAAACGAAAAAATAAGCCATTTTTACAGATTACAGGTAACTTCTAAATATGAGGTTAACCAGTATTCACAGAGGCTCTCATCTCTCATTTCATGATGGGCATGGACACATAGCCTACATCATGGAGCCAGTTTTAAGCACGCCCAAAATAATGTGGGCCTGCCTACAATGCATAGATAAAAAGGGAATGTCAGCTCACTGTTTAACTCCTCTCAAACGTTATATTTCAATAAAGCTTTGGTGATTTATTTCCAAGCGGTATCAGGCGCCAAGCCCTTTATTCACAGTCTTGACTACTTCATTCTTGCATTGGGCAGATAAAAAAAGCATTAACTGAGAGAAGTTGAGACTATGCTCAAATAAGACAAAATGGGAAAAAATTATGTTTCTAAATACAAAGTATACAGGCACCAAAAGCACATTAGGCTACTCTTGTTCCATGCGCATATGGGCAGTGTGCGTCATGGCTGGATAGGCTGTTTCCGCTGTCAAAATTCATGCCATAACCAACTGCATTACTGCTAAAATATTCTTTTGGTTGGTCTTTAAATAGCCTTATCAGTGCTGCCTGAAATTATCACTTTGATTCATGTTTTTAAGGACACACCTCTGATATTTTCAGCCGGCCCCTCTGAGCGCAAGGGAGCTGATATAAAACAGGTCAATTGCTGAACCTGGTGTTAGGCTTGGAAATGCCAGTGCGCCAGTTTTTACATGACGGGCAGCTCCCACGCGTTTGATACTAGCGCCGCTTCAATGCCAGCTGAAAATAGAGCCCCAAGTTTGAATATGATTTTAGAATTTAACAGTTCACTTTACCAAAATGTCTTTATAATTTTTGACCCCCTTTTCCTACAGCTACTCCTGATGCACCTGGCACACCTGATTCCACTGCAGTTTCTGGAGACAGTATCACACTGGCATGGGAAGCATCCACATCTGATGGAGGCAATCCTATTCAGTACTACATTGTTGAAAAACGTGAGAAGAAGACTGTCCGCTGGGACAAGGTGAGGTCAAAGAAGCCCATTGTGGAGCCTGCTCACCGGGTGGATCATCTCACTGAAGATATGGAGTATGAGTTCCGTGTGATGGCAGTAAACAACGCCGGTATTGGAGCACCCAGTAACATCTCAATGGCCATTAAAGCCAGTGAGCCAAAAGATATTGCATGCGCTTCATCTGTGGTTCATGTAACCGACTCTACAGATACAACTATCAGTTTGGAATGGACAAAGCCTAAAGACGATGGTGGCAGTTCCATCCATGGATACGTCATTGAGTTGCACAAGGTATCTAAGGAAGAACTAAAAGAAATACTAGCTAAACCTAAGAAGGTGGTAGACAGCTCAGAAGAGGAGGAGGAGGAGGAGGAGGAGGAAGAGAAAGAAGAGGATACCAGAGAATGGATCAGAATCAATGAGGATCTGGTCAATGATACAAAATACATTGCAACTGGTTTGGAAACTGGTTCATACTACTTGCTTCGTGTTTCTGCCCAGAATAGTATTGGAAAAGGAGAGGAGCAAGAGATTCCTGAGCCAGTACAGGCTGTGGACAGACACGTAAAACCTGACGTTGATATTGACGCTACCTTCAAACATACACACATTGTGAAGAAGGGAGGCACCGTCTGTCTCCGTATCGCCTACAAAGGAAAACCAATTCCTTCAGTTAAATGGAGTAAAGAAGATGAAGAAGAACTTGGTGTCATGACAGATATTACTACTACAGAGACCTACACTGCTCTGACGATAGAAAAGTGTACCAGATACAATTCTGGAAGATACACTCTTACTCTGGAGAACAGCAGTGGCGTAAGGGAAGTTGATTTCATTGTAAAGGTGTTGGATACACCTGGACCTCCAGGACCTATTGCCTTTGCAGAAGTGTCCAGAGGAGCACTGACACTGGTTTGGGAACCTCCAGCTAATGAAGGTGGAGCTCACGTTCAACATTACATTGTAGAGAGGCGTGAGGCAAGTCGTCGTACCTGGAACCAATCCGGTGGCAAGGTCACTGCGCTATCCTTACATATCCAGGATCTTCTGGAAGGTGTTCCCTACTTTTTCAGAGTTTCAGGAGAGAACCAGTACGGTATTGGTGAACCTTTTGAGACGATAGATCCCATTATTGCTACTGCAGAGCCTTCTTCACCAATGAGATTGGATGTTGTGGACGTCACAGACACTACAGCAACACTCTCCTGGGTCAAACCCGAGCACGACGGTGGTAGTCGTATCACAGGCTACATCATTGAGCATAAGGCAAAGACCACAGATAAATGGGTCGTTGGTGGTGAGACCAAGAACGAGAGCATCACTCTAGAATTATGTAGGACTGCAGAGTATGAGTTCCGCGTTAAGGCAAAGAACGATGCAGGCAACAGCTTACCAAGAGAAGCACTATCCTCAGTGTTAATCAAAGAGCCACAGATAGAACCAACTGCAGATCTCAGTGAAATATCTAACCAGGAGGTCATCTGTAAAGTAGGTAATACCTTTGCCATCGATGTTCCCATCACTGGTAGACCAGCACCGAAGGTAATCTGGAAACTGGAGGAGATGAGGCTGAAGGACAGTGAAAGGGTTGCAATCAAGACGGTCAAAAACAGGACAACTCTGTCTATCAGAGACGCCATGAGGGGCGATGGTGGCAGATACTTCCTCAGTCTTGAAAATTCTGCTGGATCCAAGACGTTCTTTGTTACTGTCAATGTCATTGGAAGACCTGGTCCCCCCCTTGGACCCGTTGAAGTTTCATCCATAACATCAGAATCATGTGAGATTGCTTGGGAAGCACCAGAGGATGACGGTGGAACAGATATCACCAACTACATCGTTGAGAAGCGTGAATCTGGCTCCACTGCCTGGACACTCATCAACTCCAGTGTGAAACGCACCAACCTCAGTGTGGGACATCTGACAAAGTACATGCAATACACCTTTCGCGTCAGTGCTGAGAACAGATTTGGCACAAGCAAATCAACTGAATCTGAGACCATTGTCGCTGAGAATCCATTCGGTGAGTATAAGTTAAGAGAAATCTATGTTTTACATGTTTCGTTTTTTCACACGTTAATTGTTAAGAGTGAAAAGTATCAACTGAAATTGAGTGATATTGTTTGTGTTGATAATAGGTCCTTCTGGTGCACCAACCAGACCTTCTGTATACAACGTGGCTTCCACCACCTGCCACATTCGCTGGGAGGAGCCATACCAC
The DNA here is from genome assembly GCF_018296145.1 of Oncorhynchus tshawytscha. Classification (NCBI taxonomy): domain Eukaryota; kingdom Metazoa; phylum Chordata; class Actinopteri; order Salmoniformes; family Salmonidae; genus Oncorhynchus; species Oncorhynchus tshawytscha. The sequence goes on from NC_056454.1 coordinate 33,632,213, forward strand.
GATGGCGGCAGCAAGGTGACTGGATACTGGATTGAAAAGAAAGAACGAAACAACATCCTTTGGGTGAGGGAGAACAAGATCCCATGCTTTGAATGTGACTACAGAGTGGAGGGACTTATTGAAGGCCTTTCGTACCAGTTCCGTGTCTTTGCAATGAACAGCGGTGGCCTCGGCAAAGCTAGCGAGGCATCCAAGCCTATGGTGGCTCAAAATCCAGTTGGTGAGTACTGATTTCCTTAAAAAACTTTGGGATAGTATTACAGGTCCATAATACATGTGTTTAAGGAAAGCATACTCCTGATTCCCATTAATCTTGTGTCTAGATCCTCCTGGTAGACCAGAAGTAACTGAGGTAGGCAGATCTACAGTGTCCATCAAATGGTCTACACCACTTGACGATGGTGGCTTCCCAATTGTGGGTTACATTGTTGAGCGCAAGCCATACACCATCACTGGCGAAGGTCGCTGGCTGAAGTGTAACTACACCAATGTCACAGAAAATAACTTCTCAATCACTGCACTTGGTGAAGGAGAGGTCTACGAGTTCCGAGTCATTGCCAAGAACTCCAACCAAGTTTTCAGTATGCCTTCAGAGTCAACCGGCGCAGTCACATGCAAAGCAGAATACAGTAAGATATATACTTTTAAATATATTGACTTTAAATTATATTATCCTTTATTAAGTCGGATTTTCTCTCTTTTTTTCATTCGTAGCTCCTCCAAAGGCAGACCTTGACAGCAAACTTCTGGTTGACACGGTTACAATCAGAGCCGGCTCAGACCTTGTTCTGGATGCTGCTGTTGGTGGTAAACCTGACCCCAAAGTGTTCTGGGCCAAGGGAGATAAGGAACTGGAGCTGTGTGAAAAGTACTCCCTGCAGTACACCAGCACACGTGCCATGGCCATTATCAAATTCTGTGACAGAGATGATACCGGGAAGTACGTTCTCACTGTAAAGAACGCCAGTGGCATCAAGTCAGCCGAAGTTAACGTGCAAGTACTTGGTAAGTATAAAAAAAAGTTAATAAAGAAATGAAATGACAAAGTTTAAAACAAATGGGGCTTACCTTGATCTCATACCATAAATTAATGTGTTCCTTTCAGATACACCTGGTGCTCCTGACGGCAAAATCACCATCAGCCATATTTCTGAAGAGAAATGCACTGTGTCTTGGAAACCCTCTCTGGAGAGTGGTGGTGACCCGGTGACACATTACATTGTTGAGAGACGCGACACCAACCGACTCAACTGGGTGATCATGGAAGCTGAGTGTAAGGAACACACCTGTGAGATCACCAGACTGTTCAAAAACACTGAGTACCTCTTCCGCGTGAGAGGTGTCAACAAGTATGGATCCGGCGTTCCACTGCAATCTGGTCCTATCATCGCCAGAAACATGTTCAGTAAGTAGAACATCTTCCATATTATCTTGCAACATGATGTTTAATTGCTTTCTATGATATACTCAAGTGTCATTTGGAAAATAGAGTTGTAATCTCAATATGCTCTCCTGAATAAATAAAGGATAAATAAATACAAATAAATGATTGATATTGAGATGATAATCTAACAATAAATGATTGTCATATTACAGCTGTCCCATCTGCTCCTGGCACACCAGAGATTCTTGCTGTAGGAAAAGATTTTGCTAGCATTGAATGGTTAAAACCAGAGAGCGACGGTGGCAGTCCTATAACTGGCTATCTGATTGAGAAACATGAAAAGAAGAGTGCCAGATGGATCAAGGTGAACAGAGATGCCACACTTATGGACACAAGCTTCAAGATAACTGGCCTCGTGGAGGGCAACATCTACCAGTTCCGTGTATCAGCTGTCAACAAGGCTGGTGAGAGTGAACCCAGTGAGCTGTCTCTCTATGCTGTCTGCAGAACGCCAACAAGTAAGTGTCCTACAATTCATCTATTGCACAATATTCTATGTTACCACTACACTGTTATTAAATAAGTTAAATTAACTAAGTTAATTTAATATTGTTACGTTACTGACTGTTGTTCTGTTTCTTGTTCTTGTATTTTTCTTTCTCTTTTTCTTTTTGTTGGTCATTGGCACATCGGGTGGGTGGTTGTTTGGTTGGGCTGGACTGGCTCCGAAGGGGTGGAGATTGGGGGGTCTCGGATGGTTGAGGGGCGGTTTCCGAGAGGGGGTAGGGGGTGAGCTCTTGGATGGTTGGGATCGGCAGGTGTCCTGGCAGTTGGGAGCATTGGGCCGGTGGCCGAGAGGCCGCTGGATTGGGTCCCAGAGTGGGCTGGGTGGGGGATCTGTCAATGTGCCTTTGAGCAGGGCGCTTGACCCTGATTGCACTTGTGGGTCTCTCTGGATGGGAGTGTTTGTTAAATGACTGGAATGTAATGTAAATGTTGAGTGGCTTTACAACAGGTGGATTGTATGTTAAAAAAAGTTAAGTTACTGACTGTTAATATTGTATTTCCCTCAGGTACACCTCCACCTCCCACAATTCCACGTATTATTGATACTACCAAGGACAGTGTCAGCCTTGCTTGGACCAGACCCTTGGAGGACGGAGGTTCTGATATCATCGGATACGTTCTGGAGAAGCAAGAACAGGAGGAGGGAGCTGAGAAGCCGCCTGAGCCAAAACCTGAGAAGGTACCTGAGAAAGTCGTTTCGAAGGGAGCCAGTCTAGGAGCCAAGAAAACAGTTGTGTTTGTGGAGGAAGAGTCGGAGGAGGAAGGCGATGAGGAAGAAGAGGAGGAGGAGGAAGAGGAAGGTACAGGTGTGTGGGTTAAGGCCCATGAGAAGAACCTCAGACTCACAGAACACGTTGTGACTGGCCTTACAACTGGAAAGATGTACCGCTTCAGAGTGGCTGCAGTTAACTTCAATGGAGTCGGTGAATTTAGTAGAGCCTGCGCAGCAGTCGAGGTTATCGAGAAAATTGGTGAGTTATGATCACTAGCCTAGCCTAAGGAATAGGAATGATTCAGCATTACCACTGTAGAACTTGATTCCCATGAACCATGAGTTAAAAATTCCTCCCACAAACAAATAAAATTGTAGCCTACACATTGTGATTTTTCCTTCATTCGTTTTGATTCAGTTTGATAGTTTCCTGTGATATTAATAATTACCTATCTTTTAACACAGAAACTCCTGATATTGAGCTTCATGATGATATGACCAAGACCATCTGCCTGAGAGCCGGAGGTTCTCTTCGTCTCTTTGCCACAGTCATTGGACGACCAATCCCTGCAGTTACCTGGAGCAAACCTGGTGTCGACCTCAACAACCGTGGCTTCATTGAAGTCACTAAAACTTCCACACAAATCATTATTGACAAAGTGCACCGCTATGATGCTGGCAAATATACAATTGAGGCAAAGAATGAATCTGGCGAAAAGACAGCTACCATTATTGTCAAGGTCTATGGTAAGATTTGATGTTGTTATGTACATTTTTTGAATATAAGTCATTACCCAGTTGTTATAGAATGCTGTCATAGGTATATATGTTTTTAACCTTAAATGTACTTCCTCTTTTCAGATACTCCTGGTCCAACTGGCCCAATTAAGGTCAAGGAACTTGAGAAGGACTCCATTACCATTGCATGGGATCCTCCTACTGTTGATGGTGGAGCACCAGTGAATAATTACATCATTGAGAGACGCGAAGCATCAATGAGAGCTTACAAAACTGTGACATCCAAATGCAGCAAGACATCATACAAAATCGACGGACTCTTCGAGGGAATGCTGTATTACTTCAGAGTCCTCCCAGAAAACCTGTACGGTGTGGGAGAGCCATGTGAAACCCCTGATGTCATTTTGGTGTGCGAGGTGCCTTTGCCCCCTGCGACACTGGAGGTTCTGGATATCACCAAGACCACAGTAACACTTGGATGGGAGAAACCAGAGCATGACGGTGGAAGTAGACTCACAGGCTACATCATTGAAGCTTGTAAATTTGGCACAGACAAATGGATGAAGGTGACAACAGTGAAGACGACTGACTTTGAGTTCACTATGACTTCTTTGACTGAGAAAGATCAGTTTATGTTCAGAGTCAGAGCTGTTAACAGCAGGGGAGCCAGTGTACCAAAGGAGCTTGTTGGAGCCGTAACAGTCCAAGAACAAAGAGGTTTGTAATGTGTAAACTTCATAAATGCTTCAAATATATATAATCTATATATCCAATTTAACTAACCTATCAACTATTCAAGTACATTTTACATAACATATCTTTCTGTTTTACAGTTCTGCCGAAGGTTGATCTGTCTAGCATCCCACAGAAGTTTGTCAATGTGTTGGCTGGTAAACCACTTGAGCTGCACTTGCCAATAGTCGGTAGACCCCCACCAGTTTGCTCATGGTACTTCAGTGGTCAGAAGCTGAAGATCACTGAGCGTACGAAGATTCAGACCACTGGAAAGTTCTCTAAGCTAACTGTGCTTGATACTTCCATCGATGACAGCGGTAACTACACTCTTGAAGTGAAGAACGTCACAGGAGAGACATCTGAGATCATTAAAGTGATCATTCTTGGTATGTAACTTCTATCATAACACAAACTGAGGTCTTCACGTACAGTAAGTTATGAATATAAGACAATGACAGTACCATTCCTTTGTTTTTTTTTCTTCAGACAAACCTGATGAGCCTAAAGGACCGGCCAGGTTTGATGGGGTTGATGCCACCTCAGTGACCATCAGCTGGGATCCTCCAGAGAGAAACGGAGGTGCCCCTGTCAGCGGCTATGTTGTTGAGCAGCGTGAAGCCCACCGTCCTGGATGGCTGCCAGTATCTGAGTCTGTCAGTAGACCAACATTCACCTTCGTCAAACTGACAGAAGGAGATGAATACATGTTCCGTGTCGCAGCAGTCAATCGCTACGGTGTTGGTAACTGGCTGCAGTCTGAAGTTGTGATGTGCAAGAGCGCAACGAGTAAGACATGTTTTTATACTATATCATGTAGCATACTTGAGTCATTGCTCTTTATTTAAAAAACAGAAGCAAACAGGAATGAATATCCTGGGCTCTATTTTAACAAACCTAAACCAATGGTAAATTTAAGCGCAGGCGGTCGAGCTATAGGTTCAGGGGTGTGTCAGAAATATGTTTTCTATTTTCACTATCACAATTATCGACACACTTATTGGCGTTGGCGTGAGAGGGCTAGGTTTTGATGACTAAACAAGTTGTGGGTGTGTCGAGGCTAGGCCCCTCACTGGCCAATCAGAACTTGCTCCATGGTGCGTTTTGGCTGAGCATGGACATACCAAACAGGCTGTATCACAACCGGCTGTGATTGGGAATCCCATAGGGCTGCGCACAATTGGCCCAGCGTCGTCCGGGTTTGGCCATCATTGTAAGTAAGAATTTGTTCTTAACTGACTTGCCTAGTTAAATAAAGGTTCAAATAAAATAAAAATACAACGGCAAGATATAAAAAAGACGCATTGCTGTTGAACCAGCCTTTGTTATAGTAGGCCATGGGTTTTGAGTACATTAAATGGAAAACAAGCAATTTTCACTGATAACTTCTAAATACATTGGTATTCACAGATCTCATCTCTCGTTTCATGGTGGGCATGGACACGTAGCCTACATCATGGAGGGGTTTTATGCACGTCCAAAACAGGACTTGCATGGATCAAATAATGTGCACCTGCCTACAATGCATAGAAGAAAAGGGAATGTCAGCTGTTTTACTCCTCTCAAACTTGACATTTTAATAAAGCTTTGGTGATTAAGATGTATTTCTAAGCAGGAGCTAAAAAAATCCTCTCAGGAGCGAAAACCTTTATCAATAGGCTTGACTACTTTTGCATTGGGCAGACAAAAAAAGGGGAGGCTATGCTTGATTTTTTAATTAAATAAAACAAAATGGAAAAAAAACATTATTTTATTATACCTTTATTTCAACAAGGACCACAGACTGAGACCAAGGTCTCTGTTATTACAGCTGGGCCCTTCGTATACATGTTTACACATACAGTTTAGGTACAATGATTAAGGAACTACACAAGACAAACAAAACCATCACAGATAACATAAAAAAATACAGCAGCAGATTGTTACATTTGCACACAGGTTATTCCCCTAACAGGTTATTCCCCTAACAACACAAGAACTTGCATTACCCGAAACAGTTACAAGCAATACAAAAATAAAAATCCTCCAATAAATATTTAAAATGGGCAACAGTTGCCTAGTTGCCTAGTCAACGCCATTTTACCTGCTGTTGTTGTGCTAGCTGATTAGCTGTTGTCTCACCTACTGTTTAAGCTAGCTTTCCCAATTCAACACCTGTGATTACTGTATGCCTCGCTGTATGTCTCTCTCAAATGTCAATATGCCTTGTATACTGTTGCTCAGGTTAGTTATCATTGTTCTAGTTCACAATGGAGCCCCTAGTTCTACTCTTCATACCCCTGATAACTCCTTTGTCCCACCTCCCACACATGCGGTGACCTCACCCATTACAACCAGCATGTCCAGAGACACAACCTCTCTCATCATCACCCAGTGCCTGGGCTTACCCCCGCTGTACCCGCACCCCACCATACCCCTGTCTGCGCACTATGCCCTGAATATATTCTACCATGCCCAGAAACCTGCTCCTCTTATTCTCTGTCCCCAACGCTCTAGGCGACCAGTTTTGATAGCCTTTAGCCGCACCCTCATACTACTCCTTCTCTGTTCCGCGGGTGATGTGGAGGTAAACCCAGGCCCTGCATGTCCCCAGGCACCCTCATTTGTTGACTTCTGTGATCGAAAAAGCCTTGGTTTCATGCATGTCAACATCAGAAGCCTCCTCCCTAAGTTTGTTTTACTCACTGCTCTAGCACACTCTGCTAACCCTGATGTCCTTGCTGTGTCTGAATCCTGGCTCAGGAAGGCCACCAAAAATTCAGAGATTTCCATACCCAACTATAACATCTTCCGTCAAGATAGAACTGCTAAAGGGGAGGAGTTGCAGTCTACTGCAGAGATAGCCTGCAAAGTAATGTCATACTTTCCAGGTCCATACCCAAACAGTTCGAACTACTAATTTTGAAAATTACTCTCTCCAGAAATAAGTCTCTCACTGTTGCCGCCTGCTACCGACCCCCTCAGCTCCCAGCTGTGCCCTGGACACCATTTGTGAATTGATCGCCCCCATCTAGCCTCAGAGTTTGTTCTGTTAGGTGACCTAAACTGGGATATGCTTAACACCCCGCCAGTCCTACAATCTAAGCTAGATGCCCTCAATCTCACACAAATCATCAAGGAACCCACCAGGTACAACCCTAACTCTGTAAACAAGGGCACCCTCATAGACGTCATCCTGACCAACTGGCCCTCCAAATACACCTCTGCTGTCTTCAACCAGGATCTCAGCGATCACTGCCTCATTGCCTGTATCCGCTACGGAGCCGCAGTCAAACGACCACCCCTCATCACTGTCAAACGCTCCCTAAAACACTTCTGTGAGCAGGCCTTTCTAATCGACCTGGCCCGGGTATCCTGGAAGGACATTGACCTCATCCCGTCAGTTGAGGATGCCTGGTCATTCTTTAAAAGTAACTTCCTTACCATTTTAGATAAGCATGCTCCGTTCAAAAATGCAGAACTAAGAACAGATACAGTCCTTGGTTCACCCCAGACCTGACTGCCCTCGACCAGCACAAAAACATCCTGTGGCGGACTGCAATAGCATCGAATAGTCCCGGGATATGCAACTGTTCAGGGAAGTCCAGAACCAATACACGCAGTCAGTCAGGAAAGCTAAGGCCAGCTTCCTCAGGCAGAAGTTTGCATCCTGTAGCTCCAACTCCAAAAAGTTCTGGGACACTGTGAAGTCCATGGAGAACAAGAGCACCTCCTCCCAGCTGCCCACTGCACTGAGGCTAGGTAACACGGTCACCACCGATAAATCCATGATTATCGAAAACTTCAATAAGCATTTCTCAACGGCTGGCCATGCCATCCGCCTGGCTACTCCAACCTCGGCCAACAGCTCTGCCCCCCCGGCAGCTCCTCGCCCAAGCCTCTCCAGGTTCTCCTTTACCCAAATCCAGATAGCAGATGTTCTGAAAGAGCTGCAAAACCTGGACCCGTACAAATCAGCTGGGCTTGACAATCTGGACCCCCTATTTCTGAAACTTTCCGCCGCCATTGTCGCAACCCCCATTACCAGCCTGTTCAACCTCTCTTTCATATCGTCTGAGATCCCCAAGGATTGGAAAGCTGCTGCAGTCATCCCCCTCTTCAAAGGGGGAGACACCCTGGACCCAAACTGTTACAGACCTATATCCATCCTGCCCTGCCTATCTAAGGTCTTCGAAAGCCAAGTCAACAAACAGGTCACTGACCATCTCGAATCCCACCGTACCTTCTCCACTGTGCAATCTGGTTTCCGAGCCGGTCACGGGTGCACCTCAGCAACACTCAAGGTACTAAACGATATCATAACCGCCATCGATAAAAGACAGTACTGTGCAGCCGTCTTCATTGACCTTGCCAAGGCCTTCGACTCTGTCAATCACCACATTCTTATCGGCAGACTCAGTAGCCTCGGTTTTTCGGATGACTGCCTTGCCTGGTTCACCAATTACTTTGCAGACAGAGTTCAGTGTGTCAAATCGGAGGGCATGCTGTCCGGTCCTCTGGCAGTCTCTATGGGGGTGCCACAGGGTTCAATTCTCGGGCCGACTCTTTTCTCTGTATATATCAATGACGTTGCTCTTGCTGCGGGCGATTCCCTGATCCACCTCTACGCAGACGACACCATTCTATATACTTTCGGCCCGTCATTGGACACTGTGCTATCTAACCTCCAAACAAGCTTCAATGCAATACAACACTCCTTCCGTGGCCTCCAACTGCTCTTAAACGCTAGTAAAACCAAATGCATGCTTTTCAACCGATCGCTGCCTGCACCCGCATGCCCGACTAGCATCACCACCCTGGATGGTTCCGACCTTGAATATGTGGACATCTATAAGTACCTAGGTGTCTGGCTAGACTGCAAACTCTCCTTCCAGACTCATATCAAACATCTCCAATCGAAAATCAAATCAAGAGTCGGCTTTCTATTCCGCAACAAAGCCTCATTCACTCACGCCGCCAAGCTTACCCTAGTAAAACTGACTATCATTCCGATCCTCGACTTCGGCGATGTCATCTACAAAATGGCTTCCAACACTCTACTCAGCAAACTGGATGCAGTCTATCACAGTGCCATCCGTTTTGTCACTAAAGCACCTTATACCACCCACCACTGCGACCTGTATGCTCTGGTCGGCTGGCCCTCGTTACATATTCGTCGCCAGACCCACTGGCTCCAGGTCATCTACAAGTCCATGCTAGGTAAAGCTCCGCCTTATCTCAGTTCACTGGTCACGATGGCAACACCCATCCGTAGCACGCGCTCCAGCAGGTGTATCTCACTGATCATCCCTAAAGCCAACACCTCATTTGGCCGCCTTTCGTTCCAGTACTCTGCTGCCTGTGACTGGAACGAATTGCAAAAATCGCTGAAGTTGGAGACTTTTATCTCCCTCACCAACTTCAAACATCAGCTATCTGAGCAGCTAACCGATCGCTGCTGCTGTACATAGTCTATTGGTAAATAGCCCACCCATTTTCACCTACCTCATCCCCATACTGTTTTTATTTATTTACTTGCTCTTTTGCACACCAATATCTCTACCTGTACATGACCATCTGATCATTTATCACTCCAGTGTTAATCTGCAAAATTGTAATTATTCGCCTACCTCCTCATGCCTTTTGCACACATTGTATATAGACTCCCCCCTTTGTTTTCTACTGTGTTATTGACTTGTTAATTGTTTATTCCATGTGTAACTCTGTGTTGTCTGCTCACACTGCTATGCTTTATCTTGGCCAGGTCGCAGTTGCAAATGAGAACTTGTTCTCAACTGGCCTACCTGGTTAAATAAAGGTGAAATAAAAAACAGGGGGACAAGAGTCTGAAGTTTAAGTTTAGTCTGCAGGCTATTCCATAGGCAAGGAGCGTAACAGGAAAAGGCAGCCATAACCAACTCTGTGGAAATCGCATGGGCCTCAAGTGTAATCCAAGCTTGAGACCTGGTTTTAGGAATTCTAATTCTAATATTGATGAGTGATGATAAATAAGGTCAATAAGAAGATAAATTCAGAAGTGCTTTATAGACAAACACGAGAGCATGTTGTTCTCATCTCATGGACAGCGAATTCCAACCCACATTTTGATATAAAACACAGTGGTGAGTTCTGTAGCTAGCACCCGTAATAAACCTAAGTGCGCAATGATAAGTAGCACCCAGCGATTTAAGTGTTGATGCCGTAGCATGCATGTAGATAATATCCCCATAAGCTATAACAGACATAAAAGTAGCTTGCAAAATCTGTCTTCTATTTGTAGAGGACAGACATGTCCTGTTTCTATAGAAGAAGCCTAGCTTGATTATTAGCAGTTCACAAAGTTCATCAATATGCATTTTAAAAGACAGTTCATCATCCAACCATATCAACCATACCAAGTATGTATATGCAGAGACCTGATTAATTCGAGAACCATCTAAGCTCGTAAGTGCAAGTGTATTTTCAACCAACTTTTTGAACCTATTAAAAATCATTAAATGTGTTTTCATTGCATTTAAAACAAGTTTCAGCTGTATAAAAGACCCTTGTAATATCTTAAAATCTGTCTCCAATAGTGATAATGCTTGGTCAGCCGTTGAAGCGATAGAGTACATGACAGTGTCATCGACATTTTAATGAATTTGACACTTTCTTATCTCATCACCGATATTGTTTATGTAGAGAGTGAACAGCAATGGACCGAGTATAGAGCCTTGTGGGACTTCTTTAATCAACGCCAATGGCTCCGACTGGATGCCGTCGACTCTAACAGTCTGACTTCTATCCTTTAGATAGTCATGAAACCAACGACAGGCATCCAATCCCAGCCCTTTTGACGACAGCTTACCCAAAAGTATTGCATGGTCTACATGTTTTTTATGTTTCTAAATACAAAGTATACAGGCACCAAAAGCACATGACGCTACTCTTGTTCTGTTTCCGCTGCCAAAACTCATATCATAGCGAACTATGTTACCACTAAAACCAGCTTTTGGTTGATCTTAAATATCCTTATCAGCACTGCCTGAAATGAGCACATTGGATCATGTTTTTAAGGACACACCTCTAATATTGCCACCCTGTCCATCTGAGCGCAAGCGAGCTGATATAAGACAGATAAATTGCCGAAATTGGGGTTATGGCTGGAAAATGCCAGTGTGCCATTTTTTACATGGCGAAATTGCAAACTAACGTGCGTTTGACACTATCGCCGCCTTAACTCCAGCCGAAAATAGAGCCCCCTATGTATCTTGTTTTTTTTTGTTTACAGACATCCCTGGACCTCCAGGCAGACCAGCAGTATTTGACATGTCTCGTGATGGCATGACCATTGCATGGCTGGAACCAGAGGATGATGGTGGATCTGAGGTGTCTGGATACATCATTGAGCGCAAGGAGGTCAGATCTGACAGATGGGTGCGTTCTAACAAGAACCCAGTCACCATGACCAGATACAGATCAACAGGTCTGATAGAAGGCCTTGAGTATGAACATAGAGTAACGGCAATCAACGCTAGAGGTGTTGGCAAACCAAGTGTTGTCTCCTTAACAGCAGTGGCAACTGATCCCGTTGGTAAGTACTCTTTATTGTATTTAATTCCATTAAATCACTGTTTGTATCATTTATTGAATTTAATTGCATATACTTAGAATAAATATTAGATAAAGACATTAAATACACTCAGTATACAAAACATTAAGAACACCTGCTCTTTCCATGACATAGACTGATCAGGTGAATACAGGTGAAAGCTATGACCCCTTATTGATGTCACTTGTTAAATCCACTTCAATCAGTGTAGATGAAGGGGAGGAGACAGGTTAAAGAATGATTTTTAAACCTTGAGACTATTGAGACATGGATTGTGTATGTGTGCCATTTAGAGGGTGAAAGGGCAAGACAAAAGATTTAAGTGCCTTTGAACGAGGTATGGTAGTAGGTGCCAGGGATACTGGTTTGTGTCAAGAACTGCAACGCTGCTGGGTTTTTCACACTCAACAGTTTTCCGTGTGTATCAAGAATGGTCCACCACCAAAAGGACATCCAGCCAACTTGACACAATTGTGGGCAGCATTGGAGTCAACATTGGTCAGCATCCCTCTGAAGCATTTTAGAGTACATGCCCTGACGAATTGTCATAGTTATATGGGTTCTGAGAGCAAAAGGGGGGTTGCAACTCAATATTAGGAAGGTGTTCCTAATGTTCGATATACTCAGTATATTTGACATAATTGGAGATTGAGATAGATAGAGACAAGGATATTAATTTATTGGTTCACCCTCACAGATCCACCTGGCTCACCCCAGAACCCAAGAGTCACAGACACCACAAAATCATCCGTGTCCCTGGCCTGGAGTCCTCCTGATGAGGAAGGTGGATGTAAGGTCTCAGGTTATCTGATTGAGATGCAGAAAGTAGGCTCAGTCACCTGGATCAAATGTAACACAACACCTTCTCTGATCTGTGAATACACACTCACCAAAATGCCCCAAGGAGAGGAGTTCAAGTTCCGTGTGATGGCTTGCAACGCCGGTGGACCCGGAGAACCCGCTGAGGTCCCTGGAACAGTCACTGTGAAGGAAATGCTTGGTAAAGTCGTCTGCAAAAACACTGCCATTTCCAAAGCTTACTTTCTGGTTCCGTGACAAAGAATTTATTGCATTTCTAACCATTTCACCATTCTTAATTTCAGAAAAACCTGATCATGAGCTGGAAGCCAAGTACAAGGATATCTTTGTCGTCAGATATGGCAGTGTTGTCAAACTCTCAGTGCCCATCAAGGGTAAACCAGTTCCTACATGCAAGTGGACAAAGGAAGGCGCTGATGTGCCTGAGAGAGCAATGATCGCTTCCAATGACGACTGCACTGAGCTGGTAATCAAGGGTGCAGAAAGAGACGACTCTGGCACTTATGACCTACTGCTTGAGAACAAGTGTGGCAAGAAGAACGTTCACATCAAGGTGAAGGTTATTGGCCGTCCAACTGCTCCAGAGGGACCACTGGGATTCGAAGACGTCCAGGCACAATCTGTTAAGTTGACATGGAAGGCTCCTTCAGATGATGGTGGCTCTGAAATCCTTGGATACATTGTTGAGAGACAGCAGGTTCCAAAGACAGCCTGGTACACCGTAGAAACCAGGGTGGTGGACACATCTTTCATTGTGAAGGGACTCGAGGAGGGACAAGAGTATCACTTCAAGGTGACAGCTGAAAATACATTCGGTATCAGTGGATCGCTGAAGTCAACAGAACCCCTCATACCGAAGACTCCTCTCTGTAAGTATTACTTTATTGATTCCTCTTTGAACTTAGTCATTACATGAGTCTGCAAAGTATAAATATATGCTAGTCTAAAACATGCTTTTTCTCTCATTAAAACAGGTCCCCCAGAGACATCAAGCATCCCACCAGAGGTTATGGATGTGACTAAGAGCTCTGCCTCTCTGTCTTGGTCAAGACCTAAGGATGACGGTGGCTCTGCCATTACCGGATACTATGTTGAGTACAAAGCAGTATCCTCTGAGACATGGGTTCGTCATGAGAAGAAGGTCGTTTCAACCCAGTTTACCATCCCTGGACTCACTGCTGATGCTGAATACCAGTTCCGTGTTATTGCTCAAAATTATATTGGAGACAGCGAACCAGGACCTGCATCCGAACCAGTCACATGCAAAGATCCATTCGGTGAGTTAGGAATTTAGATAACCATGTCTAATGTTACGTCATGATTGATGACATGGATATACATTGAACTACTACGTTTTTACATTTGCCCTGCTCTGTCTCCCAGACAAACCAAGCCAACCAGGCGAGATTGACACAGTAACTGTCACAAAGGACGCAGTCGCCATCAAGTGGGCGGCGCCAGAATGCGATGGTGGAAAGGAGGTCCTTGGTTACTGGGTTGAATACAGGAAGTCTGCAGAGGCTACCTGGAAGAAATGCAACAAGACACGCACCAAGGAGAAAAAGTTCACCATAACTGGTCTGGCCGAAGCCACTGAGTATGAGTTCAGAGTGATGGCTGAGAATGAGACCGGAATCAGCAGGCCACGCAGAACAGCCACATGCATCAAGACCAAACTGAGCAGTAAGTGACTGAAGCAATTAATTATTTCATAATTGTATGGATGAACACTACATTGCCTTTAATTATTACTTGTTTATAATACCTTGCGAAAGTAAGGTGATACAATTCAAATAATGATTTAACTGTTGTTTTTCCAACAGCTGGAACTCAACCAAGCCTGAGGAAAGAAATGGATGAAGTTACGACTAAATTATACCAACCAGGAATTATGAAATGCCAGATTATTGGTAGACCTCTTCCCGATATCAAATGGTATAAATCTGGCAAGGAGATAATCGAGTCTCGTAAATATGAGATGAGCTCTGATGGCCGTAACCATTCACTGACCATTATGACAGACCAACAAGAGGATGAAGGAGAATACACATGCAAGGCTATCAATGATGCAGGTGAAGCAGAGACCAGTGGCATTCTCGTTTTGGAAACTGCTCCACAGTTCAATCCTGACTTCCCATTGAAGAATACCTACTATGCCGAAAGCGGCACTACTCTGCGTCTACATGTTGCCTACATTGGACGCCCTGAGCCTAAGATCATGTGGCTTTATGGAGCTACAACTGTGGTGGCTTCTGAGAATATCAGCATTGAAAACACAGAGCATTACACTCACCTGGTGATCAAGAATGTGCAACGCAGGGTACATGGAGGAAAATACAGAGTCAGACTGCACAATCACTTTGGCAGAGCTGATACTCTCATCAACGTTGAAATCCAAGGTGCTTTAACATTGAATTAGCACAAATCTACCAATTGTTTATGATCTACAATGTTTTTTACAATGTGACTACAAACTAATTGTGACTAATTTACCTCTTGGTTTCAGATAAACCTGCAATGCCTGAAGGTCCCATTGTACTTGATGCCCTGTTGAAGAACTCTGTGATTATTAGCTGGAAACCACCAAAGGATGATGGTGGATCAATGATCACAAACTACATCGTGGAGAAGCGTGAAGACAAGGAGGTTGATGACTGGACACTCGTGTCCTCGTCCATCACAGGCACAAACTGCCGCATTGCCAACCTCGTAGTAAACGCTGGGTACTTCTTCCGTGTGTATGCTCAAAATCGTTATGGCAACAGTGAGCCACTGGAGATCCCTACTCCCATCCTTATCAAGAGTTCAATGGGTAAGTTGTATCTCACAATATAGTTACATGATCATATATTTGTACAAATATGAGATGTTCAAATCAAATCAAATGTATTTATATAGCCCTTCGTACATCAGCTGATATCTCAAAGTGCTGTACAGAAACCTAAAACCCCAAACAGCAAGCAATGCAGGTGTAGAAGCACGGTGGCTAGGAAAAACTCCCTAGAAAGGCCAAAACCTAGGAAGAAACCTAGAGAGAAACCAGGCTATGTGGGGTGGCCAGTCCTCTTCTGGCTGTGCCGGGTGGAGATTATAACAGAACATGGCCAAGATGTTCAAATGTTCATAAATGACCAGCATGGTCGTATAATAATAAGGCAGAACAGTTGAAACTGGAGCAGCAGCACGGTCAGGTGGACTGGGGACAGCAAGGAGTCATCATGTCAGGTAGTCCTGGGGCATGGTCAGTTGAAACTGGAGCAGCAGCACGGCCAGGTGGACTGGGGACAGCAAGGAGTCATCATGTCAGGTAGTCCTGGGTCATGGTCGTAGGGCTCAGGTCCTCCGAGAGAGAGAGAGAAAGAGAGAATTAGAGAACGCACACTTAGATTCACACAGGACACCGAATAGGACAGGAGAGGTACTCCAGATAAACAAACTGACCCTAGCCCCCCGACACATTAACTACTGCAGCATAAATACTGGAGGCTGAGACAGGAGGGGTCAGGAGACACTGTGGCCCCATCCGAGGACACCCCCAGACAGGGCCAAACAGGAAGGATATAACCCCACCCACTTTGCCAAAGCACAGCCCCCACACCACTAGAGGGATATCTTCAACCACCAACTTACCATCCTGAGACAAGGCTGAGTATAGCCCACAAAGATCTCCGCCATGGCACAACCCAAGGGGGGCGCCAACCCAGACAGAATGACCACATCAGTGAATCAACCCACTCAGGTGACGCACCCCTTCCAGGGACGGCATGAGAGAGCCCCAGTAAGCCAGTGACTCAGCCCCTGTAATAGGGTTAGAGGCAGAGAATCCCAGTGGGAAGAGGGGAACCGGCCAGGCAGAGACAGCAAGGGCGGTTCGTTCCTCCAGAGCCTTTCCGTTCACCTTCCCACTCCTGGGCCAGACTACACTCAATCATATGACCCACTGAAGAGATAAGTCTTCAGTAAGGACTTAAAGGTTGAGACCGAGTTTGCGTCTCTGACATGGGTAGGCAGACCGTTCCATAAAAATGGAGCTCTATAGGAGAAAGCCCTGCCTCCAGCTGTTTGCTTAGAAATTCTAGGGACAATTAGGAGGCCTGCGTCTTGTGACCGTAGCGTACGTGTAGGTATGTACGGCAGGACCAAATCAGAGAGATAGGTAGGAGCAAGCCCATGTAATGCTTTGTAGGTTAGCAGTAAAACCTTGAAATCAGCCCTTGCTTTGACAGGAAGCCAGTGTAGAGAGGCTAGCACTGGAGTAATATGATCAAATTTTTTGGTTCTAGTCAGGATTCTAGCAGCCGTATTTAGCACCAACTGAAGTTTATTTAGTGCTTTATCCGATTTTCTGATTTTTGCAATGTTACGTAGATGGAAAAAAGCTGTCCTTGAAATGGTCTTGATATGTTCTTCAAAAGAGAGATCAGGGTCCAGAGTAACGCCGAGGTCCTTCACAGTTTTGTTTGAGATGACTGTACAACCATTAAGATTAATTGTCAGATTCAACAGAAGATCTCTTTGTTTCTTGGGACCTAGAACAAGCATCTCTGTTTTGTCCGAGTTTAAAAGTAGAAAGTTTGCAGCCATCCACTTCCTTATGTCTGAAACACATGCTTCTAGCAAGGGCAATTTTGGGGCTTCACCATGTTTCATTGAAATGTACAGCTGTGTGTCATCCGCATAGCAGTGAAAGTTAACATTATATTTTCGAATAACATCCCCAAGAGGTAAAATATATAGTGAAAACAATAGTGGTCCCAAAACGGAACCTTGAGGAACACCGAAATTTACAGTTGATTTGTCAGAGGACAAACCGTTCACAGAGACAAACTGATATCTTTCCGACAGATAAGATCTAAACCAGGCCAGAACTTGTCCATGTAGACCAATTTGGGTTTCCAATCTCTCCAAAAGAATGTGGTGATCGATGGTATCAAAAGCAGCACTAAGGTCTAGGAGCACGAGGACAGATGCAGAGCCTCGGTCCGATGCCATTAAAATGTCATTTACCACCTTCACAAGTGCCGTCTCAGTGCTATGATGGGGTCTAAAACCAGACTGAAGCATTTTGTATACATTGTTTGTCTTCAGGAAGGCAGTAAGTTGCTGCGCAACAGCCTTTTCTAAAGTTTTTGAGAGGAATGGAAGATTCGATATAGGCCGATAGTTTTTTATATTTTCTGGGTCAAGGTTTGGCTTTTTCAAGAGAGGCTTTATTACTGCCACTTTTAGTGAGTTTGGTACACATCCGGTGGATAGAGAGCCGTTTATTATGTTCAACATAGGAGGGCCAAGCACAGGAAGCAGCTCTTTCAGTAGTTTAGTTGGAATAGGGTCCAGTATGCAGCTTGAAGGTTTAGAGGCCATGATTATTTTCATCATTGTGTCAAGAGATATAGTACTAAAACACTTGAGCGTCTCTCTTGATCCTAGGTCCTGGGAGAGTTGTGCAGACTCAGGACAACTGAGCTTTGAAGGAATACGCAGATTTAAAGAGGAGTCTGTAATTTGCTTTCTAATAGTCATAATCTTTTCCTCAAAGAAGTTCATGAATTTATCACTGCTAAAGTGAAAGTCATCCTCTCTTGGGGAATGCTGCTTTTTAGTTAGCTTTGCGACAGTATCAAAAAGGAATTTCGGATTGTTCTTATTTTCCTCAATTAAGTTAGAAAAATAGGATGATCGAGCAGCAGTAAGGGCTCTTCGGTACTGCACGGTACTGTCTTTCCAAGCTAGTCGGAAGACTTTGTGGCGCCATTTCCGTTCCAATTTTCTGGAAGCTTGCTTCAGAGCTCGGGTATTTTCTGTGTACCAGGGAGCTAGTTTCTTATGAGAAATGTTTTTAGTTTTTAGGGGTGCAACTGCATCTAGGGTATTAAAGGTTAAATTGAGTTCCTCAGTTAGGTGGTTAACTGATTTTTGTCCTCTGGCGTCCTTGGGTAGACAGAGGGAATCTGGAAGGACATCAAGGAATCTTTGTGTTGTCTGTGAATTTATAGCACGACTTTTGATGTTCCTTGGTTGGGGTCTGAACAGATTATTTGTTGCAATTATAAACGTAATAAAATAGTGGTCCGATAGTCCAGGATTATGAGGAAAAACATTAAGATCCACAACATTTATTCCATGGGACAAAACTAGGTCCAGCGTATGACTGTGACAGTGAGTGGGTCCAGAGACATGTTGGACAAAACCCACTGAGTCGATGATGGCTCCGAAAGCCTTTTGGAGTGGGTCTGTGGACTTTTCCATGTGAATATTAAAGTCACCAAAGATTAGAATATTATCTGCTATGACTACAATGTCCGATAGGAATTCAGGGAACTCAGTGAGGAACGCTGTATATGGCCCAGGAGGCCTGTAAACAGTAGCTATAAAAAGTGATTGAGTAGGCTGCATAGATTTCATGGCTAGAAGCTCAAAAGACGAAAACGTCTTTTTTTTTTTTGTAAATTGAAATTTGCTATCGTAAATGTTAGCAACACCTCCGCCTTTGCGGGATGCACGGGGGATATGTTCACTAGTGTAGCCAGGAAGTGAGGCCTCATTTAACACAGTAAATTCATCAGGCTTAAGCCATGTTTCAGTCAGGCCAATCACATCAAGATTATGGTCAGTGATTAGTTCATTGACTATAATTGCCTTTGAAGTAAGGGATCTAACATTAAGTAGCCCTATTTTGAGATGTGAGGTATCATGATCTCTTTCAATAATGACAGGAATGGAGGTGGTCTTTATCCTAGTGAAATTGCTAAGGCGAACACCGCCATGTTTAGTTTTGCCCAACCTAGGTCGAGGCACAGACACGGTCTCAATGGTGATAGCTGAGCTGACTACACTGACTGTGCTAGTGGCAGTCTCCACTACGCTGGCAGGCTGGCTAACAGCCTGCTGCCTGGCCTGCACCCTATTTCATTGTGGAGCTAGAGGAGTAAGAGCCCTGTCTATGTTGGTAGATAAGATGAGAGCACCCCTCCAGCTAGGATGGAGTCCGTCACTCCTCAGCAGGTCAGGCTTGGTCCTGTTTCTGGGTGAGTCCCAGAAAGAGGGCCAATTATCTACAAATTCTAACTTTTGGGAGGGGCAGAAAACAGTTTTCAACCAGCGATTGAGTTGTGAGACTGCTGTAGAGCTCATCACTCCCCCTAACTGGGAGGGGGCCAGAGACAATTACTCGATGCTGACACATCTTTCTAGCTGATTTACACGCAGAAGCTATGTTGCGCTTGGTGATCTCTGACTGTTTCATCCTAACATCGTTGGTGCCGACGTGGATAACAATATCTCTATACTCTCTACACTCGCCAGTTTTAGCTTTAGCCAGCACCATCTTCAGATTAGCCTTAACGTCGGTAGCCCTGCCCCCTGGTAAACAGTGTATGATCGCTGGATGATTCGTTTTAAGTCTAATACTGCGGGTAATGGAGTCGCCAATGACTAGAGTTTTCAATTTGTCAGAGCTAATGGTGGGAAGCTTCGGCGTCTCAGACCCCGTAACGAGAGGAGTAGAGACCAGAGAAGACTCGGCCTCTGACTCCGACTCGCTGCTTAATGGGGAAAACCGGTTGAAAGTTTCTGTCGGCTGAATGAGCGACACCGGTTGAGCGTTCCTACAGCATTTCCTTCCAGAAACCGTGAGAAAGTTGTCCGGCTGCGGGGACTGTGCCAGGGGATTTATACTACTATCTGTACTTACTGGTGGCACAGACGCTGTTTCATCCTTTCCTACACTGAAATTACCCTTGCCTAACGATTGCGTCTGAAGCAGGGCTTGTAGCACAGCTATCCTCGCCGTAAGGCGAGTACAGCGACTGCAATTAGAAGGCATCATGTTAATGTTACTACTTAGCTTCGGCTGTTGGAGGTCCTGACGAATCGTGTCCAGATAAAGCGTCCGGAGTGAAAAAGTTGAGGAAAAAAAAATATATATATTTATATTAATAACGGTAATTAAAAAGTAAAAGTAAAGGCTCAAGGCTTTGGATCCTTACTAACGTTATTCTGTTATATTTACAGATAAACCTTCACCACCACTGATGCCAGTGGTTTCTGGTGTGACCAACGTTTCCTGTGTGTTGTCCTGGAAGCCTCCACTCATTGATGGTGGCTCCAAGATCAAGAGCTACTGCCTTGAGAAGAAGGAGAAGAAGGGCGAATGGACACCTGTCACTACTGATGAAATCAAATCCACAGTCTTTTCTGTCAAACGCCTCACTGAAGGATGTGAATATATCTTCAGAGTGAACTGTGAAAACCTTGGAGGAGTGAGTGATTGGAGTGTGGAATCTGAACCAGTCGTTCCAAAGACGCCTGTTGATGTCCGTGCTCCCGCCTTCAAAGAAGAACTGAGGAATATGAGTGTCAAATATAAGAGCAACGCCACCTTTGTTTGCAAGATCACAGGACAACCCAAGCCTGTAATTAAATGGTTCAGACGTGGCAAGGAGATCCAATCTGACGGAAAGAAACTGAAGATTCAAGAGTTCAAGGGAGGCTATCACCAACTGGTTATCTCCGCTGCTGATGAGGAAGACTCTACTGTCTACCAGATCAGAGCAACCAACCAGGGCGGATCCATCTGCACCACTGTCTCTCTGGATGTTGAAGGTAAGATCACAAATGTGTATGCAATAATACTTACATAATATGAATACAATTCCATGTATTTGTTCCACATATCGAGAACATTATTAGTACATTCCTAATAGTTATTTTTTTATACTAATGATGTAAAAAAAAAACTATTTTCTATCTAGTCCCTGCCAAGATTAACCTGCCCAAGAATCTGAAGGACAAAGAGGCTATCCCTGCCCTCCGTGGAGAGATTGTGAATATCAAGATTCCATTCAGTGGCAAACCTGATCCTGTCATCACCTGGCAGAAGGGACAAGACCTCATTGATAACAACGGATACTACCAAGTCATCGTCACAAGGTCATTCACATCGCTCGTGTTCCCCAACGGAGTTGATAGGAAGGATGCCGGTTTCTACATCGTTTGTGCCAAGAACAGATTTGGTATTGACCAACAGACAGTTGAACTGGATGTTGCCGATGTGCCCGACCCACCACGTGGTATCAAAGCAAGTGATGTTTCTAGAGACTCAGTCACTCTGAGTTGGCAAGTACCTGCTAATGATGGTGGAAGCAGAGTAGCCAGCTATGTTGTGGAGAAGTGTCCCACAACATCTGACAGATGGGAACGTGTTGCCCAGTCTCGTGATACTCGCTACACCATCATCAACCTGTTCGGAGGAACCAGCTATCAGTTCAGAGTCATAGCCGAGAACAAATTCGGTCAAAGTCAACCATGTGAACCAAGTAGTCCCGTTACAACAAAGGAGGACAAATCAAGAGTCCTTGGCTATGACAGCGAGGTTAGTGACAGAGATGTTCCCAAGCAAAAGGCTCCACATTCATGTGCCAAGAATGTGCATACCAAGTACATGATTGCTGAGGAGCTGGGCCGTGGCCAGTTTGGTATCGTTCACCGTTGTGTTGAGACCAGCTCTAAGAGGACATACATGGCCAAATTCGTCAAGGTGAGGGGTGCAGATCAAGCATTCATCAAGAAAGAAATTGCTACACTTAACCTGGCCAGACACAACAACTTCTTGTGTCTTCATGAGTCCTTCGACAGCACTGAGGAATTAGTCATTATCTATGACTTCGTCTCAGGTCAAGACATCTTTGAACGCCTCGGCACAGCCGACTTTGAGCTGAATGAGCGTGAAATCGTCAACTACATCAGACAAGTATGTGAAGCTCTTGAGTTCTTACACGACAAGATGTATGGCCACTTTGACATCAGGCCTGAAAACATTGTGTACACCACAAGAAAGGGCAGTAAAGTCAAGATCATTGAGCTAGGACAGGCAAGACACCTGACTCCTGGCGACCAGATCAAGGTTCAGTATACTACAGCTGAGTACGCTGCTCCTGAGATCCACCAGAATGACATGGTCAGCAGTGTTACTGACATGTGGCCAGTAGGTGTTCTAGTCTATGTCCTTCTCAGTGGACTCAATCCATTTACTGCCGAGACTCATCAGCAGATGATTGACAACATCTCAAATGCTGAATACAGTTACGATGACGAAACCTTCAAAGTACCTACTGTTGAAGCATTAGACTTTATCAACCGCCTTCTCACCAAGGAGCGCAAGCACCGTATGACTGCTGCCCAAGCTTTAGAACATCCTTGGCTAAAGATGCAAGCAGAAGTACTCAGTGCCACAGCAATAATGACCACAAGGCATAAGAGATACTACCAGGCCATGGCAAAGAAAGAATGGGCCACTGTCGTTGCAGGAGCAAGAGTTGCCAGCGGCGGTGCAATCAGAGCCCAGAGAGGTGTCACAGTTGCCAAAGTAAAGATCGCACCATTTGAACATGGCCCAGTCGGTGGTCAAATCATTCATACAGTGGTGGATGTGGGAGCAGATGTCAAATTTGCTTGCAACATTGAAAACTATGACAGCGCCACAGAGGTAACATGGTACTGCGGTGTGCGTCAACTAGAGGCAAGTGACAAGTATGAAATCGACTATGAGGATGGTCTAGCTGTTATATGTATCAAGGGAGTCACGAAAGCAGATGACGGCACCTATAGATGCAAGATCATCAACGATTATGGTGAGGACAGTGCCTACGGAGAGCTCTTTGTAAACGGAGTCAGATCATACCGCGAGTACTTCACAGCCCGTGTGGTGAGGAAAGTGAAACGTAGAGTGGACACAGCAAGACTGCTCCAGAAACCACCAGAGTTCACCCTGCCCTTGTTCAACCATGCAGCTTACATCGGAGAAGATGTTCGATTCGGTGTGACTATCACTGTGCACCCTGAGCCTCGTGTTACATGGTACAAATCTGGCCAGAAGATTGTTCCTGGTGATGATGAGAAAAAGTACACGTTCATAACCGACAAGGGTCTTTATCAATTGGTGATTCACTGTGTTGATGCTGATGACGATGCGGAGTACTCAGTTGTGGCCCGTAATAGATTTGGTGATGACAGCTGTAAGGCAAAACTGGCTGTGACACCTCGCCCAGCACCAGCAGACAATACCTTGAGGCCCATGTTCAAACGTCTCCTGGCAAACGTGGAGTGTAGGGAAGGCCAGAATGCACGCTTTGAAATCAGAGTGTCAGGACTCCCAACTCTGAAGTGGGAGAAAGATGGCATGCCATTGGCATTTGGTCCACAAATTGAAGTGGTCCATGAGGGCCTGGATTACTTTGTCCTGCATGTGAAAGATACTCTACTTAACGATTCTGGCTGTTACAGAGTTACTGCAACCAACTCAGCTGGATCTGCCAGTTGTCAAGCCATTCTCAAGGTGGACCGCATCACCCATGTGAAAAAGGTTTACGAGAGTGAAAGAGACAAAAAGAAACAAGCAGAGAAAGAACAAATTGAGAAGAAGGTCAGATTATCTCAAATCATGTCTGGAACTGATGTCATGCCACTTCCTACTTTGGCACAACAAGCTTTGAGAGAAGCGACATTGTTGTGCCAACCAGTAGAGGCAACCAAAAAGGACAAGACTGAAGCCGAAGATAAGAAACGGGCAGAAGAAAGGAAAAAGAGAGCAGAGGAGAAGAGACTGCGTATGCCTTATGATGTTCCCCAACCTCGTGAACGTGGCCCAACTGCTCTTTTGGAAGATATGGAAATCAAACACTACAAACCTTGCTCTGACATGAAATGGTACAAGAAACTCCGCGATCAATATGAGTTCCCTGAACCAATGGACAAGATTTCACAGAAGAGACTGAAACGCATCCGTCTCTCCAGGTGGGATCAGTTCTACGAAGTCCCTCTGCCAAGAATCAAGGAATCTTACAAGCCAAAGTGGCGTATTCCACAAGTTTCACAGGATGATTTGGAGACTGTCAGACCTTCAAGGCAGCGCACTCCATCTCCTGAAATAGAAGCATATCACAGAATCAGAAGAAGGTCTCTTGGTGATCTCTCAGACGAGGAGCTTCTCCTGCCAATTAATGAATATCTGGCAATGAAGAGAACTGAGGAGGAGAGACTTCAACTTGAGGAAGAACTAGAACTTGGCTACTCTGCATCCCCACTAAGCCTTAGCCCTGTACGCTTTGAATTAGGTGCACTGCGCCACACATCACCAAGACGCACAGTCTATGAAGGTGTGGGTGAGGGTGAAGAGGTTCCATTATATGAAAACTATCGTATTCCTTCTAAGTATGAGGCTGGTCCAAGCTATGTTGACCTTCGCCTGCGCCATGACAAGGCTACATTCCGACCGCCAAGACAAAACCAGAGAGTGTTGGAGGAGAGGGAGGATCGAGAGATGCTGAGAAATGTGAAAACGACTCAAAGAATAACCGGTTACAAGAGTGAACTGAAACACATGGAGTTTGAAGAAAAAACTAGAACCGTGAAGAAAGACAGAACTACAACTTCCCATGTGTCAACATATATAGCAACTAAAACTGAGGGGAGAAGGTCACCCACCCCCGAAAGAACCCGTCCGCGTTCCCCTAGTCCTCTTGCTACTGTCAGATCAGCCTCCAGATCCAAGGTGGAGACTGTACAGTTGGCAAAAGTTGACCACCTGGCAAGATATGAGTCAAGAAAAGCCGTTCTGAGATCCGAGCGGACATCAGTAGAAAGAAAGGAGGTTGTAAGTATGCAGCCCTTCAGCCTCGACCATACCCCACGAGTCACTGTGAGGATGCGTTCCCATCGTGTGCCATACGGTCAGCACACCAAATTTACACTGAACGTCCAATCAAAGCCAACCGCTGAGGTGAAGTGGTACCATAACGGACAACTGATAACCGAGAGCAGGAGGTACCGTATATCCAACCTGAGCGGAGTTCTGTATCTTCAAATTCTTGACTGCACCACAGAAGACAGTGGCACTTACCGTGTTGTCTGTACTAATGCAGTGGGAGAATGCTCAGACTATGCCACTCTGGATGTCGCAGGCATGGGAGAGTATTCTAGCTATATGGCACCTCGCGAAGACGAGGAACCCCCAGCTCTTCCTGTGGCAACCAAGATAGGTGCTTACCAAATATCCTCCAAGACGGTGAAGACTGTTGAAACACACGAAATACACATGGAGGAGTCCAGCACATTTAAAGGAAAGAAGACTACTCTACCCGCATCTATCCTAACAAAACCACAGTCCCTCACCTTAAATGAGGGAGAGACTGCAAGATTTGCATGTGATGTTGACGGTGAACCAGTGGCAACTGTAACCTGGATGCGTGAGGGACAAATTATCGGATCTTCTGTTCGCCACCATGTCACTACAGAACAGTACAAGTCTACTTTTGAAATCACCTCTGTTGAGATGTCAGATGAAGGCAGCTACTCAATCATGGTGGAAAACTCTGAGGGCAGCCAAGAGGCGCACTTCAGTCTAACCATCCGCCGATCGGAAGCCAAAGAGGAGGTCTCTTCTACAGTGACATACTCATACGAAGAGCCTCCAATGCATTCCCCTAGTCCAGTCACGTCTCCACCAAGGATGAAGTCTCCTGAATCAATCAGCTCTCCAAAGAGAGTTAAGTCCCCTACCAGCCCTACACCTAAGTCACCCACTGAGAAAGTCACCCTCAAAACCAAGCCCTCCATCTCATCTGGTCTTCAGGACATGACCGCATCTGCAGATTCCATCGTCAAGCTGACAGTGAAAATGACTAGAGATCCTAAAGCTGAGATCTCATGGATGAAGGATGGAAAGGTATTTAGTCACATTTGATTTAATATTCACACTTGAATAGACATTTCA
The DNA here is from genome assembly GCF_018296145.1 of Oncorhynchus tshawytscha. NCBI lineage: Eukaryota > Metazoa > Chordata > Actinopteri > Salmoniformes > Salmonidae > Oncorhynchus > Oncorhynchus tshawytscha. The sequence continues at coordinate 33,658,506 of NC_056454.1, forward strand.
AAGGTATTAAATATAGGTTGAAATATATGCTTTTTTACTTTCTTTCCTTTTTCATTTGCAGACTCTCATTCACGGTGGAAAATATGAAATTCATGAAGAGCATGATTCGGCACACCTTGAAATCTATGAATCTGAGGCCTCTGACAGTGGAGTTTACAAATGCACAGTCACCAATAGTGCTGGGTCATCATCCACAAGCTGCATTGTCTCTATTCAAGGTATGCATACTCTATACTAATATATATATATACATATATATATAAATAAATGTTTTATTGTCACATACACCGGATAGGTGCAGTGCAATGTGTTGTTTTACAGGGTCGGTCATAGTAGTACAGCGCTCCTGGAGTAAATTAGGTTTAAGTGCCTGGCTTAAGGGCACATTGACAGATTTATTAATTACCTTGTTGTCTTCGGTAATTGAAACATTTCGGTAACTGGCCCAATGCTCTAACCGCTAATTTATCTGCCAATGTAGGAATTATTTATCATAATTAAGGCCCGGTTCTGGTGATATTGTTATGTTTATATTATTTATTCAATCAACTTATCTCTTGATAAGTCCAGTATCTATAAACCTTATAATTCTGCATATGGCCTAATATCTAATCAATGTATCTCTTTTTCTCTGTCTTAGCCTCAAACAAATCCAAAGCACTTGCAACAAAAACAGAAATTTCAGAGCAAGTTATGAAAAAGGAAATTGTCTACGGAGAGGTTGAGTCTTACACAGAAATCAAGGCATCCCATACTCAGATGGCCATGACTGAAGGCCAGTCTCTCACCCTGAGAGCCAACATCCCCAGAGCTTCAGATATCAGATGGATCCTGAACGGAATGGAACTGGCCAACTCAGAGGACTACAGATATGGTGTGTCTGGAAACAACCATACTATGACCATCAAAAAGGTCAGCCAATACGAGCAGGGGGTCATCACATGTGAAGCCAAAACCGAACATGGCCTTGTCAAGTGCCAGTTCAACACTACTGTCACGGAAGCACGATCAGATGCACCATCATTCCTTGTGCAGCCACGCTCTCAGAATGTCAATGAAGGACAGAACGTCAAGTTCACATGTGAGATTGCAGGAGAGCCTGCCCCTGAAATCGAGTGGTTTAAGGACAACATAATGGTGAGTAGGCTACCAATGATTTTGTAAATAATGTTTGATTTGATTTCTTCAATTAAATTACATTTAATACGACAGAACTGTATTCATCCAATCCGGGGCAATCAGACAAAGCAAGTCAGGTTACAAACATCACTTGAATAGGTACTTGATTAATACAAAACAGAAACGAATATGTTATTCTTTTGGCTCTCTCGGTACAGGTATCTATGACCTCAAACACGAAACTGAGCCGTTCCAAAAATGTATACACTCTGGAGATTATTGAGGCCACAGTTGCAGACAGCGGCAAATACACCATCAAAGCCGAAAACAAATATGGACAGTGCTCTGCAACATCATCTCTCAACGTCATCAGTAAGTTGTCATTGCTTCATCAATCCATTGTTTAATTAACAGCTTACAGTACAGTGTGATAATGCAAAGCTTCCCAAGTTTTTTGAAAAATGAAACTTGAGTCTCAAAATTTTACTAATAGCTTAAATTAAAGACTAATCTTTAATTTTCCTTACCAGTATTTTCCATAGAATGTTAACAAAATGGACACGCCATTTTGTTTATATTCATATAGAAATATACACAGATGGATTTGAGTATCTCCATCGAGAAATGACCATTTAGCCATGTACCTCATCATTTGCGTTATTCTCACAGCTCTTGTTGAAGAACCTGCCAAAATGGTTATAATGGAGCAAAGAGCTGCTGCTGCCAGCTTGCACAGTGACAGTTTCTCAGCCACATCAGTCCATATGGCTGGAGCATCAATGACACATGAAGGTTCTTTCCAAAGACAATTTGAAAGCATGTCTGCTGCTAGCATGTCCGCCATGACATCTGAATCAATGGTATCCATGAGCTCCAGCAGTATGATGAAAATGTCAAGTGAAATAACGTCAAGTCATGCTAGTTCAATGTCAACTCATGGATCCTCAATGACTGCTCTTACTCATGGTGTTGGTAAAGGTGAGATGAATTACCCTTACCTATACATCTAGTAGTGGTATTAGTAGTATAGTCTGAGTGACTATCGTATGTTGTTCCTCTGCTTTCAATAAGAAGTTGACACCTTAATTAATTCCTATTTATTTTTTTCTCATTGCCCTGTAGCTCCCAAAATCGAATTTCTCCCAGAGGATGTCAGCATTGAGCCAGGAAGGCCTTTGAGTGTGTCCTGTGCTTTCTCTGGAGACCCAACACCTGAGATTGAGTGGACCCGCACAGGGAAACAGTGTGATGAAGACAGTGACCGGTTCCACATCGAGACCACGGAGGACCTCACCACCCTTGTAATCCCCTGTGTGAAGGAAGACGATGCCGGAGCGTACACCCTCAAACTGTCCAACAAGCTTGGATCTACCATGGCAACTGTCAACATTCATATTCGATCCATGTAAAAAACAACAACACGTAAACATATCATTTCTATCCCCCATTTTCCCTCCTCCAGTACCTTTTTATTTATTGAATTAGCAAAAATAATCTTTACTTGATAAAGACCTGGATTTCTGTTCTTGTAAATATGAACTATTTTTATACCAAACTTGACATAAATTTATGCCAAACTAGACTAAAGTCTAAAGTTGTTATAAAATGTGCCATATTGGATAATTATGACTAGGATTTTTGAACCACTTTTCTGTGACATGTACATAATGTATATAGCCGAATTTAACGGTTATGGAAAATGTATGAATTGTTATTTATGACAATATTAACTGAAACAAAAGGAACTAAATGTTTAACAGGAGAAAGTTTCACATGAAACGAATACCCTGAAAAACCTGAAACTAAACTCCGTGCCTCAACAAAAAGTTGAAGTCTTAAGATTTCCTCAACAGGTAGAGAGGTTCCCTGTTGAAGTTTATACTAAATCAGAGAAAGACAATGTTATGCACCGTGCATCTGTGCGTGCAATATTACAAATACTCATATGAATTGTAACATGATCATAAGACCCTGAGTGCTGTTTGCATAAACCCTCATGTAAGTAGCACAACTAGGTCTTGTGTTCAGACTGACTATGTCATAACCACCATTTTAATGACATGCTAAAAGTGCGAGCGGCCTGCACTTTGAGCTCTATTTTTATGTGCTCTGTTTCCGGCAATGGACAGTTGAATTGGCTTTTTAAAACGTAACATCACCTGGCCATTAAAAAACAAAAGTCAATTCAAGTACTTCGTTGCAGAAACAGTGCCACCTCTTGGAGGATTGTTAAGTAATATTTTGTGTGTGAGTGTGTTTTAGTTTTAGAATTTCACCTTGCCAGTAGTCAGGGTAACCATCAAGTGAATGTACCATGGTGATACCATCTACCGTGAAACAAAGAAAGCAAAAAGCATGAATAATAATGCCCTGCACTTTGATTTAACTGAGTCTATTGATGTAGAATTACTACTATATTCATCCTCCTTGAGTTTTATTTGACTGATTTAATAAAGCATGATTTCAGCACTAGTGAACAACTCTGTTTCTTTATTCATCTCAAGAACCTTGTATTGATGTTCAGTTTCCTTTCCTTATCAATGATTCCTTCACTTTCACATGCAACACATAGCCACTAATGTAGAGGGGAAAATAAGAACTAAATGGATACCACAGTCACAAGTCACAATTTGACCATACAGAATATTACAGAACAGTACAGAATATTAACCTGTTTAGGTAGCTCATTTCAGGAGAGCTTAGGCTGGAGTACATATTGTCCCACGCTTTGTCAAAGTTATATAGCTTAGGCTGTTTGTTATTTTGAAAGTCTAGAACAGGGTTCATCAACGTTTTGTAGGCCTACATACACTATATGACCAAAAGTATGTCGACCATCTCATTCCAAAATCATGGGCATTAATATGGACTTGTTCCCCCCTTTGCTACTATAACAGCCTCTACTCTTCTGGGAAGGCTTTCTACTAGATGTTGGAACATTGCTGCAGGGACTTGCTTTCATTCAACCACAAGATCATTAGTGAGGTCAGGCACTGATGTTGGATGATTAGGCCTGGCACACAGTCGGCGTTCCAAATCATCTCAAAGGTGCTCGATGGGGTTGAGGTCAGAGCTCTGTGCAGGTCTGTCCTGTTCTTCCACAATGATCTCAACAAACCATTTATTTATTTAGCTTTTCATGTTTGATCCCTTTTTCTCCTCAATTTCGTGGTATCCAATTGGTCGTTACAGTCTTGTCCCATCGCTGCAAGAGGCGAAGGTCGAGAGCTGTGCGTCCTCCGAAACACGACCCAGGCAAGCCGCACTGCTTCTTGACACAATTCCTGCTCAACACGGAAGTCAGCCGCACCAATGAGTCGGAGGAAACACCGTACACCTGGCGACCATGTCAGTGTGCATGCGCCAGGCCCAGAATCACTAGAGCGCAATGGGACAAGGAAATCCCGGCCTGCCAAGCCCTCCCCTAACCCGGACAACGCTGGGCCAATTGTGCGCCACCCCTATGGGTCTCCTGGTCACAGCCGGCTGCATGGGGGCATTGTCATGCTGAAACAGGAAAGGGCCTTCACCAAACTGTTGCCACAAAGTTGGAAGCACAGAATCGTCTAGAATGTCATGTATGCTGTAGCATTAAGATTTTCCTTCACTGGAACTAAGGGGCCTAGCCCAAAACCATGAAAAACAGCCCCAGACCATTATTCCTCATCCACCAAACTTTACAGTTGGCGCTATGCATTAGGGCAGGCATCCGCCAAACCCAGATTTGTCCGTCAGACTGCCAGATGGTGAAGAGTGATTCATCCCTCCAGAGAACCCATTTCCACTGCCCCAAAGTCCAATGGAGGTGAGATTTACACCACTCCAGTCGACACTTGGCATTGTGCATTAAGCTTGTGTGTGGCTGCCTGGCCCATTTCATGAAGCTCCCGGAACAGTTCTTGTGCTAACGTTGCTTCCAGAGGCTAGCCGGACACTGATGAAACTGGGTTTGCACAACCAAAGAAGCTGAAAATGTCCCAGTTCTTCCAAGGCCTGTATACTCACCAGATATGTCAAGCATTGAGCATGTTTGGGATGCGCTGGATTGACATGTATGACAGCGTGTTCCAGTTTCCACCAATATTCAACAATATCGAACACAGCCATTGAAGAGGAGTGGGACAACATTCCATAGACCACAATCAACAGCCTGATCAACTCTATGCAAAGGAGATGTGTGACGCTGTATGAGGCAAATGGTGGTTACACCAGATACAGACTAATTTCCTGATCCACGGTATCTGTGACCAACAGATGCACATCTGTATTCCCAGTCATGTGAAATCCATAAATTAAGGTCTAATGAATTTATTCACAGACCCAGTTTAAATCAATCCAGGTGTAGGTCTAACTCTGGTCTATAAACCAAGAACTACGAATTTAAAACCTTTCAATGATGCGTTTTGCAACATATGATATATCAACACCAAAAAATCTCCACTGACATTGCTTTATCTTGAAAACTTGATGACATTAATTATTTGGGGGGATTGTATTAACAGTTGACTAATGGATAAAATACTTAAAGGTAGTTTTTAGTTGCAGTATTCCTTCAACACAGCATGACATGACATCTAAAGGTAGCCAGGTGTAAAGGTCAATATCATATACAACTGTGATTGATTGTGTCATACATACACAACTTCAGTGACCTTACAGCCTGCTGGGCTTCGAGCCAAATATCAGCTGCACTCTGTCTGAACACAGACGGACCAATACCCAGGTTAAAGGGGCAATCCACAATTCAAATAATAACAAAGCGGGCACCCCACCACTTTTTTTGGTTAATAGCTGTTACCACTCTCAAATTCATAAACAAGAGCTACAGTATGGATGCAAGGACTGACCATCTATGAGATCAAAATGATAGTTTTAACCATGTTTTGAAGCTATACATTGTATGTTTATGTTGACATTGTTTACAAACATTGGAGTAAAATAAGCTTGTATTTTGGGTTCTGATGGGGTATAACAGATGAACTAAACTCACAAGACATGTATAAGTTCTATTCTTCAAGAATCAATGTCTATATATATTTAATTTAACAGTCAAAATGGATGTAGGAACTGCAGATTGCATATGCAGATGATGCAGATGCAGGAATAGCATCTACTATAAGAGATGTCGTTTTTTTAAAGAAAAAGTTAATAAAAAATCACAAATTACAATTGTTCCACCATATCAGCCATGTAGCAAATGCATCAACCTGACACATTTTGAGATTCGGAGAATTTAGCCCGATGAACTGAAGGCTAAAAAACTGCATCTCTTTGGCACTGCAACAGTATTACTCATTATTTAATTATTTTTACTCACCTACTGCCAGAGTTGCACTTCCATTCTTATTGAGATAAGTGGATATATGGTGCAAGCTTGCAATTTGAGATCCAACTACAGTATTGGCCCCTGCAATCAGGACTATCAGAGAAGCAACAGTATTGCTACGGCAGGAACAGAGCTTACAGAGAGGTAAGACATTCAGTAGATGTTGTTTTAAAAAATTTATGGAAATATTTACATTTGAAAGTAGTTATAAGATATAAATCTTAGGCTATGTTGATGATGTAGGGGGGTTTCGCAGTCTTTGGCAGTATTCCTGTGTTGATGCTCTGAATAGCTGGCTAATGGCTATGCTACAAGTTATTGGAGGCTAGATATCAGGAAAACTAGCCTTATTAAGGTTGGGTTTTGCCCCACAGCGTATGATATACAGTAGTCATATTGACGAGTTGACTTGCAACTAACTGGCAAGTGTTTGCTTTCAGATCTTGAGGTAACATGCCAAAGCAATATGCTTTTATACTCCATCTTATCATTGGCTGTACTGTCATACTCACAGAAGCTACACCATCCTTCCGATCAGGTTTGTAGTGATTGTTGGTAGTGTTTTCAATATAAAAAGACGATAAAAATTTGCTGGACTGAGACAAATAAGGAACTATGAGATTAATAACTTTTTTAAAAGAGAGAAAATAAAAAAAGGGCTTACCTTGTTCACTTGATTCTTTTTCTCACCTTATTCACTTATTCAGGTAAGAAGAATATCTGGTTGGTTCCGAAATGCAAAACATTTCTGTCTCCTCCTCCTCCTCCTCCTCCTCCGTTTCCTCCATCGACACGGACATCTGCCCTACTGGTAATGGACATAGCAAACAGCACATAAACAATTCAAACTATGTTGGTTTACAGTGTAAGATGCAAGTTAGATGTATGTCATATGTTCTTGCTGACTGTTGTTTCAGGTTGATATAACGGAATATCTCAGGGGACCAAAGGGTGAAAAGGTAGTACTCGCTTGATTTCTATATACTGTAACTGATAATAATGATTATCATTTTTATTAAGTTATTATTTATGCAGTTAATTTTCTCGGTTTCTCTTTAAAGGGTTGCAAAGGACCAAAGGGTCAGATGGTATGAATATATACATTATAATAAAAAACAATACATAGGATTTATATGAGACTTTTTATAATGACACTGGAACGCATCAGAAAGACACACTCAGTAGTGGGACAGTTATGTGACTGGACATTGTCTTGCAGGGTCGACGCGGTCAAAAGGGAGAAGAGGGAACCCATGGTTCCCCTGGTGTGATAGGACTCATAGGCCAAAAGGTCAGTGACACAATCTCAAATGCAATTGGGCTCCCTTTCTGGTATATAAGCTGTGGTTTGAATAATGGATAGGTATAGAGAGTGCTACATCCAAAATAAGTTTTAGTCTGTCTTTACTCATCGCTAGGGAGAGAAGGGGGACAGAGGCTGGCGTGGTTTATTCGGTGACATTGGCAGACCTGGAACACATGAGGTAAATTATCCACATAATAACTAATGCTGTGTTCTACCGGTATATTTCACGCTGCTTTTACAACAAATGTACATTTGTGTTTTTACAGGGTCCTCAAGGACGCACTGGTTCAAAAGTAAGCTTTTACTGCTTTAATAATTCACAGTTTCACAAATAATATACTTAACACAATAATAGTGTATGTATAGCACCAAGTAAACTAAAATTACATGTGAAAATGTGATGTTTATGATATAAACAGGGTGAGAAGGGACTGAAAGGTGACCCGGGACAAAAAGGTGGAAAGGTAAGTTGTCAATCAAGTTTCAATCCCAATTGGAACGTCACATGTACTTTTACTCAACCCTCAACTTGTGTGTTATTTAACAGGGTTCCACTGGAAAGCCTGGTCTCCATGGACAGAAGGTGAATGAATATCCAGCATTTTCTTACATTAAAGACTAAAGATGCTGAAACAAACCCCTTAGCCAGCAAACCTGGATTTGGAGAAATGCCAATGAACAGCAATCATTGAAAATGTCTAATTGAAGAAGCATTTTGTGGCCAAAATATTTCAATTTTAATGGTTACGTTTTTGATTATATAGTTGTATACTTAATGGTTTAGGGTGACCGAGGACTAAAAGCATACACTGGATTACGAGGACTGGATGGACCTAGGGGAAGTCCCGGGCATAGAGGGACAATGGTAAAGTGTCTCTGCTGTCTCTACTGTCTCTGTAGCCTACAGTTTTTTCTGAAAATAATTAATTTGGCAATAATGATTAACTATCTTTAATTTTCAAAAGGTTAGACTAAACAAACTTCCTTTGATGTTGTTCTGCACTACTCCATATTGTATTTAGGGAATAAAAGGTCATCGTGGACCGCATGGGTTAACTGGATATCATGGAGTTGTGGGCAAACAGGGCACAACAGGAAAAACTGGTGCTCCAGGGGAAGGTTAAGTATATTATTGATATCATCTATTGTATGTATGCTGAATGTACAAAACATTAAGAACACCTGTTCTTTCCCGTGACAGAGACTGCAACTCAATATTAGGAAGGTGTTCCAAATGTTTGGTATACTCAGTGTATATCAATACATTATTGTGTAGGCCTACAGTGCCGTGAAAAGCATTTGCCCCCTTTCCGATTTTCTCTATTTTTGCATATTTTTTTATACTGAATGTTATCAGATCTTCAACCAAAACCTAATATTAGATAAAGGGAACCTGAGTTTAAAATTACCCAAATATATACTTATTTTATATATTTAATTAGCAAAGTTATGCAACACCCAATTCCCCTATGTGAAAAAGCAATTTCCCCCTTACACTCAATAACTAGTTGTGTCACCAAATGCTTCCTGTAGTTGTTGATCAGTCTCTCACATCGCTGTGGAGGAATTTTGGCCCACTCTTGCATGTAGAACTGCTTTAACTCAGCGACATTTGTGGGTTTTCAAGCATCAATTGTTAGTTTCAAGTCCTGCCACAACATCTCAATTAAGATTAGGTCGGGACTTCAACCATTCCAAAATGTCAAATTTGCTGCTTTTTAGCCTTTTTTATGTAGACTTGATTGTGTATTTTAGATCATTGTCTTGCTGCATGACCCAGCTGCGCCTCAGCTTAAGCTCACAGACAGATGACCTGACATTCTCCTGTAGAATTCTCTGATACAGAGCAGAATTCAAGGTTCCTTCTATTAAGGCAAGTCGTCCAGGTCCTGAGCATCTCCAAACCATCACACTACCACCATTATGCTTGACCGTTGGTATGAGGTTCTTACTGTGGAATGCAGTGTTTGGACCCATGTTGACCAAAAAGTTGACCCAAGTTTGCCAAAAAGCACCTGGAAGCACCTGGATGATCATCAAGACTTTTGGAAGAATGTTCTATGGACATATTATTTAAAAGTATAACTTTTTGGATGACATGGGTCCCAGTTACTGGGTGTAAGGGGGCAATAACTTTTTCACACATGGGCATTGGGTGTTGCATAACTTTGTTTATGAAATAAATGAAATAAGTATGTAATTGTTGAGCTATTTGTTTACTCAGGTTCCCTTTATCTAATATTAGATTTTGGTTAAAGATCTGATAACATTCAGTATAAAAAATATGCAAAAGCAGAGAAAATTAGAAATGGGGCAAATACTTTACATGGCACTATATATACATTATTCTGAGTATAAATGATGCATTACAATATATTATGTCAACAGATATTGATTTGATTAAAAAACGTTCTTGTGTTTTCTTCTAGTATATGTTATTCAAGGACACAGAGGGGAGAAAGGCCATAAAGGACCTTCTGCCCTTTGTAATTGTTCTTCAGCAAATTCCTTCAAGCCAATCCCTGGCACAGGAAGACATAATGCTGATAAGGCAGTATCTGTAAGTGTATAATAAGAATTGTTCTATGCTTGAATAACATCATGATGTTTGGGTGATATCAAACATCTTAATCATTTAATCGTTTGATCCATTTTTTAACCTCTTTGAACCTTCCATTGAATACATTTTTTTACCTTTTTATTAATTGAACAATAGATTTACATTGTGAATGGTGAGAGCGAGATGTCGGAGTTAAGATCTGAAAATGTTATGGTCCTGAGGAGAGATACTCGCATGCTGTTCGTCTACAGTGGCTCTGAATGGATTGATGTTATGGCTCAGGTAAACATGCACTGATGTTTTAGTACGTCTGACATGCTTAGGCTACATTTGGAAAAGTGTCCATGACTGCATCCCAAATGTTACCCTATTTCCTATAGTGTACTACTTTCGATCAGGGTCCCTAAGTGTTGTGATACTAGGACCACTATCCCATAGGGCTCTAGTCAAAAGTAGTGCAATATAGGGAATATGGTGCCATTTGAGCTACACCACTGTTTTTTCACAATGTTTTGTCTAATCTGATTGTTTTCCTATTCAATTCCATGAACACACTCTTGGTGTTGTGGATAGAACAAACATCCCACTGCATCTGCTCTGTGACTACCCTCCTGCAAGAAGCACCCCCATGTAGTATGTGGTTCTGTCCTTGAGCTGTTGTCTGTTGTCATGTCCTGTAATATGCCATGTTTCATGTTTTGTGTGTTTTGACCCCAGGAAGAGTAGCTGCTGCTTTTGCAATGGGGATCCCAATAAAACACCAAACAATTCTCAAAACAAATGAAGAAGCCCCTACCGTCCATTTAAAATTAAAATGCCATTTGGCATGTCTGTCACTATAGGCTACTGTGTAATAAAATTAAATAAAATTCACATCCTAATTTCTATTATGTCTGTCTGACTCAGTGCACTGAATGTCCACACTATGTAATATGTCAATGAAAAGTTAATAAAATATATACAATTTCGTGGACATTTTTGTTCCATTTTTACACATGACATGGACATTCTTGGATACATTACCGGTGTGGTTAGAAATATTGTTTACCGTTTAGCATGCAGCCCTTGTATTGCTCAGATAGAAGACTTTTGTTGTGAAGCTTTTTTTCAGAAAAATCTGACGACCCGGAAGTGGCGATGTAAGCAGGGTCACAGATAGAACAGTGATCTTTGGCTAAACTAAAGGCTAAAGCTAGCAAGTAACACACGACTAAAGTGGGTTTCACCGTCCTAATGAGGAGTAATAAGATACATACCTATCAATAACATAGTGGTGGAGCGGCATTGTTGTCAATGTGAGTTGTGATTATGTAGATAGCGATGAATGAAACATGATTTGAATCACGACTGTCGCTGGACATATGATGGCGACGGAGCTGAGACGCTTTTGGAAGCTGTTTGGGTCACTGAGACGTATTTTCACCTTCTCACTTCTATTTTTGTTTGTGCATTGTCATACGTGTAAACATCAAGTCCCATCTCTGTCGGAGGTAAGTGTCGTTTATCGCTATTTTGTCAAGGAATCAATTAACCAAGGAGGGCGCTCGAGCAATGTCAATAGGGGCGTTCCGTGTCGATTATCTTAACATTTTAGCTATTTCCTCTCAAATTATTAAACGTTTCATTTAATGCATGCACTTAAATGTATTCTTTACATGAAACAAACGATGCTAATCATGTGGTTCACTCATCTCAAGGTGTTTCTACATGATAATCAGTACCCAATTGTCATAAAAGTAGATACTAAACCTTGAGAAAAAATAATTACTGAAGTAAAAGTGAAAGTCAACCAGTAAAATGCTACTTGAGTAAAAGTCTAAAAGTTTTTGGTTTTAAATATAATTTAGTATTAAAAGAAAAAGTATACATTTCAAATTCCTTATAAAGCAAACCAGACGGCATCATTTAAAAAAAAGTTTTTTTTAATTTACGGGTAGCCAGGGGCATGCTCCAACACTCCGACATAATTTACAAACAAAGCATGTGTTTGGTGAGTCGGCCAGATCAGGGGCAGTAAGGACGACCAGGGATGTTCTCTTGATAAGTGTGTGAATTATGCAATTTTCCTGTCCTGCTAAGCATTCAAAATGTAACGAGTACGAGTACAGATACCACCAAAAACTACTTGTATTTTTTACTTTAGTACTTTACACCACTGATGATATTACAGTAGCTGCTTTGCTTTCAACAATGCTTCTTCTTGTAGGTTGTCCATAAAGTATATCTGAAGTCGGAAAGATTAACCAAAAGAAGCTCTGATCAACAATTAAAGATAAAAATAATTTATGATTCAAGTGTGGACAAGTAAGTTTATTTCTGTCCTACTATTCTCAGAGTTTATAAGTGTGTTCCTGGCCTTACCGTAAGCTGATCTCAATGTTATTGTGTACATGTTATGTCTTCTTCCAAAGGTTAACCTCAGATAAAAGAAGACTTGTGAAGGTATGTTGGTGTGAAAGAAGTCAGAGCTCTTTCCTGTTGACATGCGTGTGTGTGTGTGTGTGTGTGTGTGTGTGTGTGTGTGTGTGTGTGTGTAGTTTTAAGTCGGAAGTTTACATACACCTTAGCCAAAAGCATTTAAACTCAGTTTTTCACAATTAAGTCCTAGTAAAAAATCCCTGTCTTAAGGTCAGTTAGGATAATCACTTTATTTTAAGAATGTGAAATGTCGAAATGATTTTTCAGGTTTTATTTATTTCGTCACATTCCCAGTGGGTCAAAAGTTTAAATACACTCAATTTTATTTGGTAGCATTGCCTTTAAATGTTTAACTTGGGTCAAACGTTTTGGGTAGGCTTCCAAAAGCTTCCCACAATAAGTTGGGTGAATTTTGGCCCATTCCTCCTGACAGAGCTGGTGTAACTGAATCAGGTTTGTAGGCCTCCTTGTTCGCACACGCTTTTTCAGTTCTGCCCACAAATCTTCTATGGGATTAAGGTCAGGGCTTTGTGATGTCCTCTCTGATACCTTGACTTTGTTGTCCTTAAGCCATTTTTCCACAACTTTGGAAGTATGCTTGGGGTCATTGTCCATTTGAAAGACCCATTTGCAACCAAGCTTTAACTTCCTGACTGATGTCTTGAGATGTTGCTTCAATATATCCACATAATTTTACTTCCTCATGCCGTCATCTATTTTGTGAAGTGCACCAGTCCCTCCTGCAGCAAAGCATCCCCACAACATGATGCTGCCACCCCCATGCTTCACAGTTGGGATGGTGTTATTTGGCTTGCAAGCCTCCCCCTTTTTCCTCCATAACAATGGTCATTATGGCCAAAAAATGGAACCAAAGCGCGCCTCCTTCCGGAGCAGTATGACGGCTGCGTTGTCCCATGGTGTTTATACTTACGTACTATTGTTTGTACAGATGAACGTGGTACCTTCAGGCGTTTGGAAATTGCTCCCAAGGATGAACCAGACTTGTGGAGGTCTACAATTGTTTTTCTGAGGTCTTGGCTGATTTCTTTTGATTTTCCCATGATGTCAAGCAAAGAGGCACTTAGTTTGAAGGTAGGCCTTGAAATACATCCACAGGTACACCTCCAATTGACTGTCAATTAGCTTATCAGAAGCTTCTAAAACCATGACAATTTTCTGGAATTATCCACGCTGTTTAAAGGCACAATCAACATAGTGTATGTAAACTTCTGACCCACTGGAATTGTGATACAGTGAAATAATCTGTCTGTTATTAACAATTGTTGGAAAAATGACTTGTGTCATGCACAAAGTAGATGTCCTAACCAACTTGCCAAAACTATCATTTGTTAAAAAGAAATTTGTGGTGTGGTTGAAAAACAAATTTTAATGACTCCAACCTAAGTGTATGTAAACTTCCGACTTCAACTGTGTGTGTGTGTGTATAAATGTGTGTCATGTTTATCACATCTACATGATAATCTTACCTTTAAGTTTTGTTGCACCAGGCTAATATTATGTTTTGTGTATCCTAGCTGGCTGCTGGTATCATAGGTACTCCCTTTTTGTTTTCTACAGGATAAACTTTTTCCACAAGCAATTGATTATTTACAGAAGGTTTTTCAGGTTCGCCGGAAATCAGGGCCTATACTACTCAGCAGGTAGAGAGCTCACCTCCCATCACCCTCCAACACAGTCCAATAACATGTTCTAATCTCAAGAAGAAAATACTATATTTTCACGTTTGTAATTCAGTTGGGGTGTGTAGCATTTTAAGATGTTCAAAATAATCTATTTTATTGAATAGACCTTAAACAAGGCTCAATCAGAGGGTCAGTATCTTTCTCTTGCATTATAAAATTGTCTGTTCCTGTTCAGACAATGTGTGACCAATCAGTATCTGAGGAAGAAAGATGACCCTCACCGCTACTGCCAGGGATCATGTGCAGACATCACAAAGTGTGGACCCGTCATTGTTCCTGAGCATCATCTGCAGGTCTGTCTACGCCACTGAGGTGTAGTGACCAGGTAGGTTGGTTGATAGACTAGTTATTAGTAATACCTACTCTATCAACCAACCTATTTAGTCAGTGTTGGTTACTGTTATTGAACGCCGTTATTACCTTGTGATTTCTGGTGGTGAATTATTATTGATGAAAATGGACAACTCATACGCACGTAAAATAAAAAAGGTTTTTACCAGATATTGTTCATCCTGATCAGACAGGTTTTTTACATGGACAATATATTGGAGATAATATACGATAATTACTTGAAACAATTGAACATTGTGAAACATCAAATATGCCAGGCATGGTCTTCATAGCAGATTTTGAAAAGGCGTTTGATAAAGTACGCTGAGAATTTATATATAAATGCCTAGACTACTTTAATTTCGGTGAATCTCGTACAATGGGTTAAAGTTATGTACAGCAACCCCAGGTGTAAAATAGTAAATAATGGTTACTTCTCAGAAAGTATTGAGCTGTTAAGAGGAGTAAAACAGGGCGGTTCGGTGTCTCCATATCTATTTATTAAGGCCATCGAAATGTTAGCTATTAAGAGTCAGATCCAACAGGAACATCAAAGGGTTAGAATTCCAGGAGTTAAAAACAAAAGTGTAAATCTATGCAGATGACTCGTTTTTTCGTAAGACCACAATCAGGATCCCTGCATGGTCTCATTGAAGATCTTGATCACTTTTCTAGCCTTTCAGGACTAAGACCCAATTATGACAAGAGTACCATGTTATGTATTGGATCGTTTAAAATACATAATGTTTACACTACCTTGTAGTTTACCAATAACATGGAAGGATGGTAAAGTAGACATACTTGGTATTCATGTCGGAAAAAAATATACATTAACTTACCACAACCAGTTTGGAAGAAAAAAAATGGATACGATTCTGCAACCATGGAGAGGTAAATATTTATCTATTAATGGAATAATCACATTGATGAACTCTTTGGTCCTATCACAGTTTACCCTTTTACTAATGGTACTGCCTACTCCAGACGATTTGTTTTTTAAATCATATGAGCAAAACAAATCGCTTTATTTGGAATGCTAAGCCAGAAAAAATGTTACATGCTTATTTATATAATGAATGAGTTTGGGGGTTAAAATTATTTAAATATTAACATTAAACCTCTCACTAAAAGCATCACTCATACATAAGTTATACTTAAACGAGAACTGGTTCTCCAGTAGAATATTAAGAAAGGCTCATCCTTTGTTCAAAAATTGCTGTGTCACACATTAATTCCAAAATAAATGGGAAGAGATTTTTGGTGTACCGATTCCAAGGCACATGGTATATGAACTGATACAAAAAACGACACTTGATTTTTCAATGTATTATTATACAAAATTCTTGACACTAACAAAATGCTATACATACATACATACATACATACATACATACATACATACATACATACATGCATGCATGCATGCATGCATGCATACAGTGAGGCAAAAAAGTATTTAGTCAGCCACCAATTGTGCACGTTCTCCCACTTAAAAAGATGAGAGAGGCCTGTAATTTTCATCATAGGTACACTTCAACTCTGACAGACAAAATGAGGGGAAAAATCCAGAAAATCACATTGTAGGATTTTTTAATGAATTGATTTGCAAATTATGGTGGAAAATATGTATTTGGTCACCTACAAACAAGCAAGATTTCTGGCTCTCACAGACCTGTAACTTCTTCTTTAAGAGGCTCCTCTGTCCTCCACTCGTTACCTGTATTAATGGCACCTGTTTGAACTTGTTATCAGTATAAAAGACACCTGTCCACAACCTCAAACAGTCACACTCCAAACTCCACTATGGCCAAGACCAAAGAGCTGTCAAAGGACACCAGAAACAAAATTGTAGACCTGCACCAGGCTGGGAAGACTGAATCTGTAATAGAAAAGCAGCTTGGTTTGAAGAAATCAACTGTGGGAGCAATTATTAGGAAATGGAAGACATACAAGACCACTGATAATCTCCCTCGATCTGGGGCTCCACGCAAGACCTCACCCCGTGGGGTCAAAATGATCACAAGAACGGTGAGCAAAAATCCCAGAACCACACGGGGGGACCTAGTGAATGACCTGCAGAGAGCTGGGACCAAAGTAACAAAGCCTACCATCAGTAACACACTACGCCGCCAGGGACTCAAATCCTGCAGTGCCAGACGTGTCCCCCTGCTTAAGCCAGTACATGTCCAGGCCCGTCTGAAGTTTGCTAGAGAGCATTTGGATGATCCAGAAGAAGATTGGGAGAACGTCATATGGTCAGATGAAACCAAAATATAACTTTTTGGTAAAAACTCAACTCGTTGTGTTTGGAGGACAAAGAATGCTGAGTTGCATCCAAAGAACACCATACCTACTGTGAAGCATGGGGTTGGAAACATCATGCTTTAGGGCTGTTTTTCTGCAAAGGGACCAGGACGATCCGTGTAAAGGAAAGAATGAATGGGGCCATGTATCGTGAAATTTTGAGTGAAAACCTCCTTCCATCAGCAAGGGCATTGAAGATGAAACGTGGCTTGGTCTTTCAGCATGACAATGATCCCAAACACACCGCCCGGGCAACAAAGGAGAGGCTTCGTAAGAAGCATTTCAAGGTCCTGGAGTGGCCTAGCCAGTCTCCAGATCTCAACCCAGAAGAAAATCTTTGGAGGGAGTTGAAAGTCCGTGTTGCCCAGCAACAGCCCCAAAACATCACTGCTCTAGAGGAGATCTGCGTGGAGGAATGGGCCAAAATACCAGCAACAGTGTGTGAAAACCTCGTGAAGACTTACAGAAAACGTTTGACCCCTGTCATTGCCAACAAAGGGTATATAACAAAGTATTGAGAAACTTTTGTTATTGACCAAATCATTATTTTCCACCATAATTTGCAAATAAATTCATAAAAAATCCTACAATGTGATTTTCTGGATTTTCTTTTTTTCATTTTGTCTGTCATAGTTGAAGTGTACCTATGTTGAAAATTACAGGCCTCTCTCATCTTTTTAAGTTGGAGAACTTGCACAATTGGTGGCTGACTAAATACTTTTTTGCCCCACTGTATACACAGTGAGGGGGGAAAAGTATTTGATCCCTGCTGATTTTGTATGTTTGCCCACTGACAAAGAAATTATCAGTCTATAATTTTAGTGGTAGATTTATTTGAACAGTGAGAGACAGAACAACAACAACAAAATCCAGAAAAATGCATGTCAAAAATGTTATAAATTGATTTGCATTTCAATGAGGGAAATACGTTTTTGACCCCTCTGCAAAACATGACTCAGTACTTGGTGGCAAAACCCTTGTTGGCAATCAGAGGTCAGACTTTTCTTGTAGTTGGCCACCATGTTTGCACACATCGCAGGAGGGATTTTGTCCCACTCCTCTTTGCAGATCTTCTCCAAGTCATTAAGGTTTTGAGGCTGACGTTTGGCAACTCGAACCTTCAGCTCCCTCCACAGATTTTCTATGGGATTAAGGTCTGGAGACTGGCTAGGCCACTCCAGGACCTTAATGTGCTTCTTCTTGAGCCACTACTTTGTTGCCTTGGCTGTGTGTTTTGGGTCATTGTCATGCTGGAATTCCCATCCACAAACCTTTTTCAATGCCCTGGCTGAGGGAAGGAGGTTCTCACCCAAGATTTGACGGTACATGGCCCCATCCATCGTCCTTTCGATGCGGTGCAGTTGTCCCGTCCCCTTAGCAGAAAAACACCCAAAGCATAATGTTTCCACCTCCATGTTTGATGGTGTTCTTGGGGTCATAGGCAGCATTCCTCCTCCTCCAAACACGGCGAGTTGAGTTGATGCCAAAGAGCTCCATTTTGGTCTTATCTGACCACAACACTTTCACCCAGTTGTCCTCTGAATCATTCAGATATTCATTGGCAAACTTCAGACAGGCATGTATATGTGCTTTCTTGAGCAGGGGGACCTTGCAGGCGCTGCAGGATTTCAGTTCTTCACAGCGTAGTGTGTTACCAATTATTTTCTTGGTGACTATGGTCCCAGCTGCCTTGAGATCATTGACAAGATCCTCCCGTGTAGTTCTGGGTTGATTCCTCACCGTTCTCATAATCATTGCAACTCCACGAGGTGAGATCTTGCATGGAGCCCCAGGCCAAGGGAGATTGAGTTCTTTTGTGTTTCTCATCTAAAATATATTCACTTAAACATTCACTTAAAATTAACCTTAAAAATAACAGTCTTGGGTGATTTGGAAAGCCATAGTCAGTCAATCAATAATATAATAATAATAATACTCAGACATTTTTTTTCATCTTTAGCTCACAATCTGTGGATACTGTGATTTAAAAAGGTTCCAAATTGAATTTAACAGCATAATTGACAAATATGTGGCACATGGAAACCAAATGAGGGAGGTCTACGGTGATAGGTGGGATGGGCTGAGAGTGGCTGAGGGGTAGTAATAAAGAGCTCATATTCAGTAATGTATTATTGTAATATGATTGCTGTATGTAAAATGTACAGTATATGTAAAGTGTGATATGTACAATTGATGTATATGTTACAAAAAAGCTGCAACAACAAATATTTGTCATCCCCGAAGAGGGTGGGTGGGTTAATAAAAAATACATTTAAAAAATAACTCATACGTTGTCCACCAGGGCACCCCTGGACCATTCTGGAGTTATGGGATTAGCTAATGCATCCTACACCAGTTCAGCAAAATATGGATTATGATAGGGCTTAGGTCGGAGTGCGTACTCACTGACCTGACAGCCTCAAACATGATTAGCCCTTCCGAGTCAAGGGTCATTTGAGGCACGCATTTATTTAAACCGCTCTCCAGGAGCTTTTGTCTTAACTAATATAATATACAATAGCAAGAAAAAGTATGTGACCCCTTTGGAATTACCTGGACTTCTGCATAAATGCCACAGCATCTCAATCGGGTTGAGGTCAGGACTCAAGGCGTATTTTCTTCTGTTTATTTCTGTGTTTTGGGTCATTGTCCTGTTGCATCACCCAACTTCTGTTGAGCTTCAATTGGCAGAAAGATAGCCTTACATTCTCCTGCTAAATGTCTTGATAAACTAGGGAATTAATTTTTCCGTCGATGATAGCAAGCTGTCCAGGCACTGAGGCAGCAAAGCAGCCCCAAACCATGATGCTCCCTTCACCATACTTTACAGTTGGGATGAGGTTTTGATGTTGGTGTGCTGTGCCTTTTTTTTCCACACACAGTGTTGTGTGTTCCTTCGAAACATCTCAACTTTAGTTTAATCTGTCCACAGAATACTTTGTCAGTAGCGCTGTGGAACATCCAGGTGCACTTTTGCGAACTTCAGATGTGCAGCAATGTTTTCTTTGGACGGCAGTGGCTTCGTTCATGGGCTTCGTCCATGGTGTCCTCCCATGAACACCATTCTTGCTTAGTGTTTTTTATATAAACTCAGCAAAAAATGAAACATCTTCTCACTGTCAACTGTGTTTATTTTCAGCAAACTTAACATGTGTAAATATTTGTATGAACATGACAAGATTCAACAACTGAGACAAACTGAACAAGTTCCACAGACATGTGACTAACAGAAATGGAATAATGTGGCCCTGAACAAAGAGGAGGTCAAAATCAAAAGTAACAGTCAGTATCTGGTGTGGCCGCCAGCTGCATTAAGTACTACAGTGAATCTCCTCCTCATGGACTGCACAAGATTTGCCAGTTCTTGCTGTGAGAAGTTACCCCAATCTTCCACCAAAGCACCTGCAAGTTTCCAGACATTTCTGGGGGGAATGGCCCTAGTCCTCACCCTCTGATCCAACAGGTCCCAGGTGCTCAATGGGATTGAGATCCGGGCTCCTTGCTGGCCATGTCAGAACACTGACATTCCTGTCTTGCAGGAAATCACGCACAGAACGAGCAGTGTGGCTGGTGGCATTTTCATGCTGGAGGGTCATGTCAGGATGAGCCTGCAGGAAGAGTACCACATGAGGGAGGAGGATGTCTTCCCTGTAACACACTGCGTTGAGATTCCCTGCAATGACAACAAGCTCAGTCCAGTGATGCGGTGACCCTCCACCTCCAAATCAATCCCACTCCAGATTAGAGATCTCTGTGTAACGCTCATTCCTTCGACGATAAACACAAATCCAACCATCACCCCTGCTGAGACACAACCGTGACTCGTCATTGAAGAGCACTTTTTGCCAGTCCTGTCTTTAATTGTAATTTTATGACCAATTTATGCGTAAATCCAGGTATTTCTGAAGGGTTCACATACTTTTTTATTGCCACTGTATTTATTTTAGTAGTCGCTTTTATCCAAAGCGACTTAGTCGTGTGCTTACATTTTATGTATGGGTGGTCCTGGGAATCGAACCCACTACCCTGACGTTACAAGGGCCATTCTCTTCCAACTGAGCGCAAAGGATGACCTCTATTGCTTGTTACTCACCTTTTAAGCTTGGCCTTTTTAACCAGTGACATTATTGTTTTAGACCTGGCTCACAATGTGACTTTCCTGTTTAGATAAAGGTTAAATAACTAAAATGAAATAAAAATGGTATTCTGTGTATCGGATTTCCAGCAATGCAAGGTGTGCAGCGAGACCGGGAGGTCGTGTGGCTCGGCAGGAGCTCCGGATGGGAAAGGGGTGGAAGGGGCTGATTTTGTCCTCTACGTCAGCGGGGTGACTACAGAACGCTGTGGACAGGAGAACATTGTGGCCTATGCTGCATACTGTCAGCTGGAGTCTGAGCTGGACAGGTAAGCCTGCAACCCTATACACCTTTTATTAGGGGTGTAACGGTACATCTTTATTAGGAATGTCAAATCAAATTTTATTGGCCACATACACATGGTTAGCAGATGTTATTGCGAGTGTAGCGAAATGCTTCTGTATGTAACGGTACACGTATTCGTTCACCAACTGTTCGGTACAGGGACCTCAGTTCGGTCCACGATGTGAACCTGAATAAATACATTAACTCCAAAGGCTACAGAAATCTAAATAGCATAATACAAATCCCCATAACAATCTGTCAGTTTAAACTAGAGATATCAGCTTTTTTGCATCCATCTTTGAAAGAGCAGTGTTTGTCAGAACATGAGACATCCGAAATATCGTCTGTAGCGTCCGAACGGAGTAAACAATTAACAAGTCAATAACACAGTAGGGAAAAAAAGGGGAGTCTATATACATTGTGTGCAAAAGGCATGAGGAGGTAGGCGAATAATTACAATTTTGCAGATTAATAACACTGGAGTGATAAATGATCAGATGGTCATGTACAGGTAGAGATATTGGTGTGCAAAAGAGCAGAAAAGTAAATAAGAACAGTATGGGGATGAGGTAGGTAAAAATGGGTGGGCTATTTACCGATAGACTATGTACAGCTGCAGCGATCGGTTAACTGCTCAGATAGCAGATGTTTGAAGTTGGTGAGGGAGATAAAAGTCTCCAACTTTGAGCGATTTTTGCAATTCGTTCCAGTCACAGGCAGCAGAGAACTGGAACGAAAGGCGGCCAAATGAGGTGAGATAGTTGTCCTTCAGGAAGGTTCTCCCATCTCAGCAGCACTCTACCAATCAGGCCTTTATGGTAGAGTGGCCAGACAGAAGCCACTCCTCAGCAAAAAGCATGAAAGACAACCCGCTTGGAGTTTACCTAAAGGACTCTGACTATGAGAAACAAGATTCTCTGGTCTGATGAAACCAAGATTGAACTGTTTGGCCTGAATGCCAAGTGTCACGTCTGGAGGAAACCTGGCACCATCCCTACGGTGAAGCATGGTGGTGGCAGCATCATGCTACGGAGATTTTTTTTCAGGAGCAGGGACTGTGAGACTAGTCAGGATCAAGGGAAAGATGAACCAAGCAAAGTACAGGGATCCTTGATGAAAATCTTCTCTGCTTGTTCAATGAAAATGCTAAACTATAGGACTGTTTTGCTATCACAGACTGGAACATTTTCCGGGATTCTTCCGATGACATTGAGGAATACACCACATCAGTCACTGGCTTTATCAATAAGTGCATCGAGGACGTCGTCCCCACAGTGACTGTACGTACATACCCCAACCAGAAGCCATGGATTACAGGCAACATTCGCACTGAGCTAAAGGGTAGAGCTGCCGTTTCAAGGTGTGGGACTCTAACCCGGACGCTTACAAGAAATCCCGCTATGCCCTGCGACGAACCATCAAACAGGCAAAGCGTCAATACAGGGCTAAGATTGAATTATACTACACCAGCTCTCACGCTCGTCGGATGTGGCAGGGCTTGCAAACTATTACAGACTACAAGGTGAAGCACAGCTGCGAGCTGCCCAGTGACACGAGCCTACCAGACGAGCTAAATCACTTCTATGCTCGCTTCGAGGCAAGCAACATTGAGGCTCTCCATAGCCGACGTGAGTAAGACCTTTTAAACAGGTCAACATACACAAGGCTGTGGGGCCAGACGGATTACGAGGACGTGTGCTCCGGGCATGTGCTGACAAACTGGCAGGTCTTCACTGACATTTTCAACATGTCCCTGATTGAGTCTGTAATACCAACATGTTTCAAGCAGACCACCATAGTCCCTGTGCCCAAGAACACAAAGGCAACCTGCCTAAATGACTACAGACCCGTAGCACTCATGTCCGTAGCCATGAAGTGCTTTGAAAGGCTGGTAATGGCTCACATCAATACCATTATCCTAAAAACCCTAGACTCACTCCAATTTGCATACCGCCCAAACAGATCCACAGATGATGCAAACTCTATTGCACTCCACACTGCCCTTTCCCACCTGGACAAAAGGAACACCTATGTGAGAATGCTATTCATTAACTACAGCTCAGCGTTCAACACCATAGTACCCTCAAAGCTCATCACTAAGCTAAGGAACCTGGGACTAAACACCTCCCTCTGCAACTGGATCCTGGACTTCCTGACGGGTTATCAGATGGTAAGGATAGGTTCGGTAGCAACACATCTGCCACGCTGATCCTCAACACTGGAGCTCCCCAGGGGTGCGTGCTCAGTCCCCTCCTGTACTACCTGTTCACCCCCGACTGCATGGCCAAACACGACTCCAACACCATCAACATTAAGTTTGCAGACGACACAACAGTGGTAACAGCCTGATCACCGACAACGACGAGACAGCCTATAGGGAGGAGGTCAGAGACCTGGCCGGGTGGTGCCAGAATAACAACCTGTCCCTCAACGTAACCAAGGCTAAGGAGATGATTGTGGACTACAGGAAAGGAGCACCGAGCACTCCCCCATTCTCATCGTCTGTAGTGGAGCAGGTTGAGAGCTTCAAGTTCCTTGGTGTCTATATCAACAACAAACTATAATGGTCCAAACCCATCAAGACAGTCATGAAGAGGGGACAACAAAGCCTATTTCCCCTCAGGAAACTAAAAAGATTTGGCATAGGTCCTGACATCCTCAAAAGGTTCTACAGTTGCAACATCGAGCGCATCCTGACCGGTTGCATCACTACCTGGTACGGCAATTGCTCGGTCTCCGACCGCAAGGTACTTCAGAGGGTAGTGCGTACGGCCCAGTACATCACTGGGGCAAAGCTGCCTGCCATCCAGGTCCTCTACACCAGGCGGTGTCAGAGGAAGGCCCTAACAATTGTCAAATACCCCAGCCACCCCAGTCATAGACTGTTCTCTCTACTACCGCATGGCAAGCAGTACCGGAGTGCCAAGTCTAGGACAAAAAGGCTTCTCAACAGTTTTTACCTCCAAGCCATAAGGCTCCCGGACTATTTGCATTGTGTGCCCCCCATACTCTCTGTTTATCATATATGCATAGTCAATTTAACTATACATTCATGTACATACTACCTCAATTGGCCCAACCAACCAGTGCTCCCGCACATTGGCTTACCGGGCTATCTGCGTTGTGTCCCACCACCCGCCAACCCCTCTTTTTACACTACTGCTACTCTCTGTTCATCATATATGCATAGTCACTTTAACCATACCTACATGTACATACTACCTCAATAAGCCTGATAAACCAGTGTCTGTATATAGTCATGCTACTGTTATTTTTGTCTTTTTACTGTTGTTTTATTTCTTTACTTACCTACACAAACACACACATATACCTTTTTCACACTATTGGTTAGAGCCTGTAAGTAAACATTTCACTGTAAGGTCTACCTTCACCTGTTGTATTCGGCACACGTGACAAATACACTTTGATTTGAATTACTGAACATGCACCTGTGGAACGGTCGTTAAGACACTAACAGCTTACAGACGGTAGGCATTTAAGGTCACAGTTCTGAAAACTTAGGACACTAAAGAGGCCTTTGTACTGACTCTGGAAAAACACCAAAAGAAAGATGCCCAGGGTCCCTGCTCATTTGCGTGAACATGCTGCAAGGAGGCATGCAGATGTGGCCAGGGCAATAAATGGCAATGTCCATACTGTGAGACTCCTAAGACAGCACTACAGGGAGACAGGATGGACAGCTGTTCGTCCTCGCAGTAGCAGACCACGTGTAACAACACCTGCACAGGATCGGTACATCCAAACATCACACCTGCTGGACAGGTACAGGATGGCAACAACAACTGCCTGAGTTACACCAGGAACACACAATCCCTCCATCAGTGCGCAGACTGTCTGCAATAGGCTGAGAGAGGCTGGACTGAGGGCTTGTAGGCTTGTTGTAAGGCAGCTCCTCACCAGACATCACCGGCAACTACATTGCCTATGGGCACAAACTCACCATCTCTGGACCAGACAGGACTGGCAAAAAGTGCTCTTCACTGACGAGTCGCGGTTTTCTCTCACCAGTGGTGATGGTCGGATTCGCATTCATCGTTGAAGGAATAAGCGTTACACCGAGGCCTGTACTCCGGAGCGGGATCGATTTGGAGGTGGAGGGTCCGTATGTTCTGGGCCGGTGTGTAACAGCATCATCGGACTGAGCTTGTGGTCATTGCAGGCAATCTCAACTCTGTGCGTTACAGGGAAGACATCCTCCTCTCTCATGTGGTACCCTTCCTGCAGGCTCATCCTGACATGACCCTCCAGCATGACAATGCCACCAGCCATACTGCTCGTTCCTGCAAGACAGGAATATCAGTGTTCTGCCATGGCCAGCGAAGAGCCCGGATCTCAATCCCATTGAGCACCTCTGGGACCTGTTGGATCGGAGGGTGAGGGCTATGGCCATTCCCCCCCTCAGAAATGTCCGGGAACTTGCAGGTGCCTTTGTGGAAGAGTGGGATAACATCTCAAAGCAAGAACTGGCAAATCTGGTGCAGTCCATGAGGAGATGCACTGCAGTACTTAATGCAGCTGATGGCCACACAGGATACTGACTGTTACTTTTGATTTTGTGTCTCCCCCCTCTTTTTTTCAGGGACACGTTATTCAATTTCTGCTCGTCACATATCTGTGGAACTTGTTCATGTCTGTTGAATCTTGTTATGTTCATACAAATATTTACACATGTTAAGTTTGCTGAAAATAAAAGCAGTTGACAGTGACAGGACGTTTCTTTTATGCTGAGTTTAAATGCAGTACCAGTCAAAAGTTTCTACACACCTACTCATTCAAGAGTTTTTCTTTATTTTTACCACTGTATACGTTGTGGAATAACAGTGAAGACATCAGAACTTGAAATAACACATGGAAATACAGTTAAAGTCGGAAGTTTACATACACCTTAGCCAAATGCATTTAAACTCAGTTTTTCACCATTTCTGTTATTTAATCCTACTTAAAATGCCCTGTCTTAGGTCAGCTAGGACCACCACTTTATTTTAAGACTGTGAAATGTCAGAATAATAGTAGAGAGAATGATTGATTTATTTCAGCTTTTATTTCTTTCATCACATTCCCAGTGGGTCAGAAGATTACATACACTCAATTAGTATTTGGTAGCATTACCTTTAAATTGTTTAACTTGGGTCAAATGTTTCGGGTAGCCTTCCACAAGCTTCCCACAATAAGTTGGGTGAATTTTGGCCCATTCCTCCTGACAGAGCTGGTGTAACTGAATCAGGTTTGTAGGCCTCCTTGTTCGCACACGCTTTTTCACTTCTGCCCACACGTTTTCTATAGGCGTGAGGTCAGGGCTATGTGATGGCCATTCCAATACCTTGACTTTGTTGTCCTTAAGCCATTTTGCCACAACTTTGGAAGTATTCTTGGAGTCATTGAGCCATTTGCGACCAAGCTTGAACTTTTTGACTGATGTCTTGAGATGTTGCTTCAATATATCTACATAATTTTTCTCCCTCATGCCGCCATCTATTTTGTGAAGTGCACCAGTCCCTCCTGCAGCAAAGCACCCCCACAACATGATGCCACCCCCGTGCTTCACAGTTGGGATGGTGTTCTTCGGCTTGCAAGCGTTCCCCTTTTCCTCCAAATATAACTGGTCATTATGGCCCAACAGTTTTATTTTTGTTTCATCAGACCAGAGGACATTTCTCCAAAAAGTATGATCTTTGTCCCCATGTGCAGTTGCAAACTGTAGTCTGGCTTCTTTTTATGGCGGTTTTGGAGCAGGAGTTTCTTCCTTGCTGAGCAGCCTTTCAGGTTATGCCGATATAGGACTTGTTTTACTTTGGATATAGATAGTTTTGTATCTGTTTCCAACAGCATCTTCACAAGGTCCTTTGCTGTTTTTCTGGGATTGATTTGCACTTTTTGCACCAAATTACGTTCATCTCTAGGAGACAGAAGGCGTCTCCTTCCTGAGCGGTATGATGGCTGCGTGGTCCCATGGTGTTTATACTTGCGTACTATTGTTTGTATAGATGAACATGGTACCTTCAGGTGTTTCCAAGGATGAACCAGACTTGTGGAGGTCTACAATTTTTTTCTGAGGTCTTGTCTGAATTCTTTTGATATTCCATAATGTCAAGCAAAGAGGCACTGCGTTTGAAGGTAGGCCTTATAGTACATCCACATGTACACTTCCAATTGACCCAAATTATGTCAATTAGCCTATCAGAAGCTTCTAAAGCCATGACATAATTTTCTGGAATTTTCCGAGCTGTTTAAAGGCACAGTCAACTTAGTGTATGTAAACTTCTGACCCACTGGAATTGTGATACAGTGAAATAATCTGTAAACAATTGTTGGAAAAATGACTTGTGTCATGAACAAAGTAGATGTCCTAACCGACTTGCCAAAACTATAACAGTCTCTGCAGAGGAAACGCTGGGTCTTCCTTTCCTGAGGCGGTCCTCATGAGCGCTGGATTCATCATAGCGCTTGATGGTTTTTGCGACTGCACTTGAAGAATTCTTGACTTTTTCTGGATTGACTGACCTTCATGTCTTAAAGTAATGATGGACTGTTGTTTCTCTTTGCTTATTTAAGCTGTTCTTGACGTAATATTGACTTGGTCTTTTACGAAGTAGGGCTAACTTATGTGTACGACCCCTACACATCACTGTCATGACTCTCTAGCTTGGTGAGGATCAAAAGTGCCAGATCAGCTTGGCACAGAGTGCCAGACCCCCCCTTCTCTCCCACTAGAGAGGAAGGGGGGAGTTGGGATGGTTTTATGACTTAACCCCGGTCATAAAGTTTCTCTCTCCTGCCTTGCAGTATTGAACAGAGGAATGTGCTGTGTCTTGAGACTCTTGCCAAAACTTCAACATTAACGAACAGACACTGGGACAATATGTTTCAACATTCAAATGTTGGGGATGACGAGGGATGGAATATTGAAAATGAATGTCTATTTTGTGATGTCGTAAAAATTATCAGAAAGACTATGTAACAAGTTAACTGTGACTCAAAGTGTACACGTGCTATTTATCAGGTTTTACATCTAAATGTTGTATAAAATAAATTATTAAGAATACTTTTAAAAAGATAGAAATGTGATTTTAGCCTTCTTAATGAGATGGCTTTTAATATAAACCTGGGCCCAGTTAGTAACCACACCAACGTGAACACAGACATTGTGTCAACAGGACGGAACGCCGTCCAAGGCCAGAGTGCTTAAAAGGACTTTAAATACTGACCAGAGAATGTGAGGACATGATCCACATGTTTAAATGGTTAAATCTCCAAGACCAGAAAATGGTAAGACCCTCAAACTCTCGACGAGTGAAGAAGATAGACTAGACCCAAAACATGCACCGTCTGCAGATCTGCATGTAAAGTAGTCTAGGACAATTGACCAAAGACTGGAGAGAAGAATAGATCCCCATCACCACCGGGTGGTACACCTCTGATGTATCTATTCTAACGAACACTCCAAGACAAAGTAGCATACAACTAAGGACATTGTGACTTCTGGTGGACATCCAGAAACTTACATCGAACTACTCGCCATAGACTGATCGAGTGGTTTCAAAAGAGAGACATCTATGCGTAAATAATATGTTGCATTTCAAATCTGAATGAGTGGTTGTTATGGGGCTAAATATTCTGACTACTGTGAGCGTAGTTTCCAAACCGTGTATGTGTTTTTATGTATTTAGTTTGTGATTTAGTTAGTAAAGAAAATATTTAAGGTAATTAGTGTATCGCTGATTCATCACTTAAGTTAGCGTTTGTGCAGATTTACATGGTCAACGATGTTCAGAATAAGACTGATATGAGGAAATAATAATTGACTTATTGATGTAAGGAGCTATTTTGGTAATCTTTAGAGTTTAAGTCGGGAGATAGTAACTCGGTAAACAACTTTTCCCATGGGGCTCCAAATTCCAAGTTAATTGTTTCATGATTTAATTGAGGATCATTCATGTGATTACTGCTGTTTATCGAATAATTACCTACTACGTTTAATTAGTCACATCACAACATCACAATTGATTGGCTCAAACGCATTAAGAAGGAAAAAAATTCCCCAAATTAACTTTTTAACCTCTCTGTGCACCAAACCCGTTAGCGGAATGAAATTCGACAACATACGGTGATCGCTACATAAATAGTTATATTAAACATTCATGAAAATACAAGTGTCTCACATGTTTCGAAAGCCTAGAATCTTGCTAATCCAACTGCTTTGTCAGATTTTAAAAAGGATCTACTGCGAAAGAATATGTGATTATCTGAGGATAGAGCCCCATAAAAAAACAACTATTTCAACCAGCACAGGCGTAACAAAATCACAAACTGCAATAAAATAAATTGTTTACCTTTGACGATCTTCCTCTGTTTGCAATCCCAATGGTCATTGTTACACAATGAATGGTCTTTTTGTTTGGTAAAATCCATTTTTATAGCCTAACACGAAACATTTTGTGAACCGCTTGTGTCGTGAATTCCGTCTCATTCCATTTTCGACGACACATTCGATGTAAATACACACACTAAACATGACTTTTCCAGTCATGTTTGGTTTCATTGCAACACAACCAAACCTGATGGGTCATTTCGCGGGACGTATTGACTGAAAGAAACCGATTTGAAGACAACAAGTAATGACATCATTGTGCACCAATGATATGACCGCTGTTTCGTTGACTGTATTTTAACCCAATGACCACTGATCGTCTTGAAATCTAGCTGGGTAGATAGCCAATGAGCTGAGGTAAATGGCTATATGTAATGTTTATGTGTTGGAAGACCAACCCGTGTAGTAAACTCTGGCGTAAAGAGGGTCATTCGCCATTGAAGATTCATACCGGAAGGAGCCATGCATGTTACGCACAGTGTTGTTTTGGTAAAGCGCATCTTCAGCTGTTTATATATCAATCAGTATGGCGACTAAGTCAGGGAAAGCTAAATCTAAGTCTAGATATACAGATGTACACACAATTTTAGAAGAAATTGATCGGGAATGTGAGACAGAGATTGTTGGAGGACGATTCATTTAGCGATTCCCAAATGGAGGAATATTTTGTGAACGGAGAGGACATCATTTTGGACTGGTAAGTTCTTCTCATGCTAATGCTGTTATTTGAAATTAATAATATAAAATATTTTAATTTGATTTATTTTAGTAGCAATATATAAAAATGTAATGTAATGAAATGTGAGATGCATGTGTCTGCCACCCCACCCCCACATGAAATAGCCTATTTGAGGCTGTTGAGGGGAGGGCAGGCCCACAACAATGGCCAAAGTTAAATGAGACAGATACAGCTGGTCTGTTGTAATATAATAAAAAACAGTAGATCTAGCTGGTCTGTCATAATATACATGAGACAGTAGATCTAGCAGGTCTATAATAATATATTCAACTTTGTTCCCTGTACTCTATATATATCTGTTTATTATACCTGTTGATAGAGGGCTCATATGTGAAAGTACTCTAACTGAACATTTTCTTTCACAGTGACACTGACTCCGAATGGGAGCCCCCAGTGCCAAGTTGTCCATCCCCCACTGAAGCTGGTTCATCCAGCTCCTGCCACAAGTGGTGTTCATCTGCCCAAATTTATTTCTGCAGGCATGGATGTGCCTCAAGCCAAAAGGGCACAGCTTGGAGGCGTCGCTGTGTTCTTTGCAAAATGAAGTTCCCCATCACCTGCACCACATGCTTGGTGACCCTCTGCTTTACAGCAGAAAGAGACTGCTATGGCACATGGCATCAGCAGCACAATATTGTGTACTGAGGACTGAGGGTCTTCCAAATATTGAAAGTGTTATTTTGTAAATGTATATATTTTTTTCATGTTTTTTCTCATTTTTTTTTTTTTTGGGGGGTGTTAGAATACCATTTTGGTATTTTGTATATAGTTATTCCATTCAAAATATATAACTTCACCAATTTGGCCACTTGGGTACATTTGGGCTACTTGTGTGGGACACCTGGGTGACTTCATGATAAATGTCATGTAGCACACTCATTTTGGTTATCATTCTGAAACTTTGCACAAGTACTATTGCCCTCTTGTGCTTTTCACTGAAATTGTCCACATCATCCTATCTCAATTTGTGTTTTGTCTTGTTCATTTTAAAGATGATGATACAACAATAAAAATGAAAAAACGTATGGTTTTTTCATTGTATTATCTAAACCAGATCTATTGTGTTATATTCTCCTATATTCAATTCACATTTACACAAACTTCAGAGTGTTTTCTTTCAAATGAAACCAAGAATATGCATATCCTTTGTCCTGGGCCTGAGCCTGAGCTATAGGCAGTTAGATTTGTCTTCAGGTGGAAATTGAAAAAAGTAGGGGGGTAGCTGTAAGAGGTTATTAACAAGGCACACCTGTTACTTGAAATGCATTCCAAATGACTGCCTCATGAAGCTGGTTGCGAGAATGCTAGGTGTGCAAAGCTGTCATCAAGGCAAAGGGTGGCTACTTTGAAGAATATAAAATATATTTAACATTTTTTTGGGTTACTACATGATTCCGTATGTGTTATTTCATTGTTTTGTCTTCACTATTATTCTACAATGTAGCAAACAGTAAAAATAGAAAAGAATACCCTTGAATGAGTAGGTGTGTCCAAACTTTTGACTGGTACTGTATATGTTTTTGATGCGTCATGGGGTCTTAAAATTCCAAATCAAATAGCTAAATTATCCTTGACCTTATTAAAGCAATTCCATGTAGTTTAGTTGTCCTCCATTTATATCTCCAGTGTGGATACATTTTTGCTTCCAAGTAGATTACAACAGCGATGGACAGAGTTGTGGATAAAATGTTAACAGTATGCCCTAACTCTAAACGACAACAGCATACCGGAGCAAGATGGTAATGCAAAGAAACAACAACACGTAGTCTCCCCTGCATTCAAGCAGCCCTTGGCAGCTGATTCTGACCAGGCCATGTTAATATTTTTGTTTAAAGTCGCAGATCTACCCCCATTCCTGGTAGTTGGGAATAAGTGGTTTCTTTCAGCACCTCGTGACAGTGCTCGAGCCACATTACGATCTTCCCTCTTGCACCCATTTCAGAACACGGGTAGTAACCGCTTTATGTAAGCCAACCAAAGCTGAAGTTTTCAATTAATTGGCCAATCACATTATCCCGGAGTGGAAGCCGTACCACACTACAGACACGCCCCCAGTGCGCATCTGGCACTGAAAGAGGCAGTGTCATGGTGCGTTCGTAACCTAGTGGGAATTTACCACATACAACTGGGAAAATCCACTTGAACGGCCCTCAAACTGGTAATTACTAGTGGAAAACTCGTCTATCACCCTGAGCACCCACTTCTCCCACATGGTAACCTCTGACGTCACCTACTAAGGAAATGGCCTCTAACAGCATTTTCAGCCATTACTGTAAATGCAACAAGAAAGCATTATTTAAAAGAAGAAATCTATTAATGTTGTTTTTTAACTCTATAATTTGTTTTATAAGTATGATACCTGTACTTTTAGTTTTTGGTTGCCACAGCTTGTTGGCCATTAGCCAATCAGCATTTCTCAACGAGTTCAAATCACGCAAATGAATCCAAGTAGTATTTACGAATTCATAACTGGTCAATTCCCACCTTCCACATGGTTACAAACGCAGCATCAGAGTCAACTTGAGAGGCGCAACATCACAATTTGGTCACAACAGACAATGCAAGGAACATTGTGATTGCTGAACATTGTAAATAGCATTTAATGTTCCTGCAGTACAGAAACTGAACAGTGGGTTTGGGGAACCATTGCACCCCTACTGTTTATACACACCTGGTTATATACACCCGTAGAATATATTTTAGAATGGCAGCATTTTAGGATATTTCAGATTGCCGTAGGTAGTGATTGGGTCTGGTAGGTGACATGGTAGTTGTTGGCCCCTGAATAGGTATTTTAACCCAATGATATCATATGAATGTCAGTTTCACTCTCTTTACCTTTTCAGGCCCATTGCTGGATATGCCAACCTGTGCCCCAATATGATATCCACCCAACCTCAGGAGTTTGAGAGCATGCTGTCAACCGTCAAACACGAAATCATACATGCCTTGGTGGGTGCATTGGAATCTACTTTATATTCCTATTGGGGCAAAGCTTGTCATGAATTGCTTAAATAAATACGATAATCAATCAAACCTGTCCAACACAGATTGCATTATTGATTGAGTAATGTAATCTTTACGTATCTGTCCAAAAGGGTTTTTCAGCAGGGCTGTTTGCGTTTTATCATGATTATAATGGCAAGCCATTGACACCTCGGTTTGCAAGTGGACTACCAGCATTCAACGAGAGGTATGTATACTTGATCATTTTCCTCTGCTGTCAGACTTTGTTTTTATTAGCGTGCTGTTTGTAATAACCAGTAGGCTTAGATGATATTGTAATTGTTTTTCTGTTGTGCATTGTATTTTCTCATTCATTTTGTTAACATTTAAGACTATTTCTGCTTTCTATTATAGTTTAGGCCTGTATCAATGGAGTGATGCAGTGATACGTAGAGTGACTCGATTATGGGACATCCGTGGTGGAGTGATGGTCCGTCATGAAGTGCATCTTCTAGTGACGCCGCGTGTTGTGGTAAGAATCCTCATTTTAACCTCCTCACCATTGAATTATGTATTTACATGCATTTGTCATGGGTAGATACAGTATGTCCCTTTTGTAGAGGCTATGCTGGGCTGTTCTGTGTGGTGTTGTGCTATTTTGTTATGTTGTGCTGCGCTGCCCTGTACTGTCCTGTAATGTGGTTAATGTTTATGTCCTGTATCCCTGCATGTGTTGGCAGGAGGAAGCGAGGAGACACTTTGGCTGTCCCATTCTGGAGGGTATGGAGCTGGAGAACCAGGGAGGGATGGGTACTGAGCTGAACCACTGGGAGAAGAGGCTACTAGAGGTAAAAGGAGGGCTGAAGATTGGTGGCATTGTACTGTGCTTAGTTTTTATTGTTATCTGAAATGATTCCTTTCTGTACAATATGTGTAGCCTACGTTTGTGGTGTATCTTTACTCAGCCTAGTAGAACTGATGTCTGTAATGGAATTCCTGATATAGACCTAACCACACCATACCCTTTCACTCAGTTTCATAGTCTGTATAACTATTGTGAATTCTGTATTTCTTATTTATCTATAGTTCACTACTCATCGTCAGCATTTATATGCTCATATAGGTTCATTATTAATCTATATATGATACTTTGATGATTCTCCTGTTTGTATTGATAACAGAATGAAGCAATGACTGGATCGCACACACAAAACAGAGTGTTTTCCAGGATCACCTTGGCCATCATGGAAGACACAGGGTAAAGGTTGCTGACTGTTTCCAGAAAATATATGGAATACAAGAAAATAATGACTTTTACATTGTATGTAATTTCAAGAGCTTTGACTATTAAACAACTTGGCTCTTTTTTCTTGGGCATTGGCGTGATTGAACGTTTTTGACTTTGACACATGATTTGTATTGAAGTTCAAGAGTTTACCTGACTTGATGTACAATGTGTTCGGGTCATCTTTGTCTCCTATGTAGTTGGTACAGAGCCAACTACAGCATGGCAGAGAGGCTGGACTGGGGCAAGGGCCTGGGCTGTGACTTTGTGATGAAAAGTTGTAAAT
This sequence comes from Oncorhynchus tshawytscha, assembly GCF_018296145.1. NCBI lineage: Eukaryota > Metazoa > Chordata > Actinopteri > Salmoniformes > Salmonidae > Oncorhynchus > Oncorhynchus tshawytscha. The sequence goes on from NC_056454.1 coordinate 33,693,638, forward strand.
TCTGGATTGAAAGGCAACGTCAGAGGTAAGAAGGTGTCTAATCAGAGTTAAGGTTTCTTATTGTACACAACAGGCTGAAACATCTAAATGTCTAGGCACATGGCATGCCCCTAAACAAATTTAAAGTAGCACCAGACAACGCACCCTGTGTCATATGTCAACATTTCTGTCAACACAAACATCAAGCCTTAGAAACTCTATTAGAAATTGTAACAAACTAAAAAAAATAATAATAACACAAAAAAAAAAAATTAAACACACAATAAAAACATTTAAATGACAAACTGTGGCTCTACCTGATCCAACCCTCGGTATGTTATTGTTTTTCAGTCGTAAAGTGGTGACCCCTTACTGTGACACGGTGCGTGCCACACCCCTCCAGCTAACCTGCAGGCAGGACCAGCTGGCTGTGGCTGTCTGCAACCTGCAGAAGTACCCTCAGGACATACCCCTGGACTACCAGGTAAAATACTAGTCTCACAATGCCATCCTTCAAAGTCTAGAAATCGAGGCTATGACAATACACCCTGTGATAACCACATGATGCTAGCAAGAGTCTGTGTCAGAAACCTATTGGACCACTACAGAGGATTAGAAGACAAACATAAATATTACAAGTGTAAGACACTCAAAGATTTACTAAACACTTGCACCCAAGCAAAGTTTGTACCTATAAGACAAAAAAGGCAACAAAACCAAACAAAACACACATTTAAAATGGTCTTTATTTAAGATGTTGTTGACCACTTGTGACCTGCATAGTACACCCTATATAGTAAATCTTGTCCTCTTCCCCTCCTGCAGTACTTTGACCATATCCCTGATGTCTCTGTGAGGGACATTGCCTCCTACGGTGGAGCTGTGGAGATCGCTGACTACTGTCCCTTCAGCCAGGAATTCAGCTGGCACCTGAGTGGAGAGTACCAACGCAACTCCTACTGCAGGGTCCAGGAGAACCAACCCGGTAATATCCATTTCCTTCTTGCATTGTTCTTGCCTCTTGGTGCCTCAGACCCGGCTGGGCCTTGGACAATGTACTCTGAGACTGTTCACTCACTAGAAGGTCTGCAAAATTCCGGAAACATTCACAACATTCCCAGGTTTTCCAGAAATCCCAGCTGGAGGATTCCCAGTTGGATGATTCCCTGTTGGAGTGTTCCATTTTCCCTCTCTGCTTATTCCCTCCCAATTCTGGGAATCTTCCAACTGGGATTTATGGAAAACCTGAAAATTGTGTTTCTGGGAAATGTTCCTTCATTTTGCAACCCTACTTACAAGTAGGTTACCTGACACTGCTTCCAGATTGGTGGAGGAACTATGGCGCTGAGCAGTATGGTCCAGACTCTGTGTGTTTGTACCAGAAGACATCCTTCATCATGGAGCAGTGTACCAGGCGCATGACCTACCCTGACTGGGGAAGTGGCTGTTATAAGGTAATGAAGAAAAAGTAAAAAATTAAATAGATATCTCCATTTCAGCATCTCTGCAATCTATGTTTAGTCACTTTTCCATATTTTGCAAGCTATGTACTGTGGGAGTCTTCTTAATAATGTTTACCACCTTTAAGTCTCATCCTTTTATCACATGATCTTACAGAATCACAAATTCTCAGTCTATTTTATGTGTTTTGGGTTAACAAATAGGTAACCCTGTTATAAATGTGTCACAGGCAGATATTTAAAGTGACCCAAACAAAAACCAAATAATTAAATGTTATGTTGTGGTTGTTTCCAGATGTCTTGCTCTACCCAGGGTCTGACAGTATGGGTGCAGGATACTGAGTTTCAGTGTGTGCATACCGGTCAGCTGCTGAGAGTTAGTGTGCGTGTTAATGACTGGGTCTACAACGGGGTTCTCGTCTGTCCTGCCTGCTCAGACTTCTGTAGCGCCTGCCCTCCACCACAACAGCTGCCTCCCCTCAATAGTACCAGGAGAGTTCCTATTGGTGAGTTCCCCTGCCTGTCTTTCCTACCTTCCATATTCATGCACACACATATATACTTTATATAACTAGATTCATTATATAAACCTTTTGGTATTAAGGAAGTGTTTTGCCTCTCTTCCAGACCCGTGCTCCAGTTCCTCCAGCTTAGTGGTAACTCTGTGGCTTCTATTGTTAAACCTCATCCCGCTGCTAGCTGGATTTATCCTGTGTGTGCGGAACTGACTGACTGACTGTGTGACTGACTGACTGGTTGGGTGACTGACTTACTGACTGCAAGGTTCTGTGCCTGGGGCAGTGGACCAGATGACACCCTATTCCCTACATAGTGCACTACTTTTGATGGGCGGGTGGCTGGGCGGGTGAGTGGGTGGGTGGGTGGCTGGCTAGCTGGGTGGCTGACTGACTGACTGATTGAAAGGTTCTTTGCCTGAGGCTGAGGCCCAGATGACACCCTATTCCCTACATGGTGCACTACTTGTGATGGACCTATTGACTGGTTGGGTGGGTGGATGACTGACTGACTGAAAGGTTCTCTGCCTGGGGCTGTGTATCAACCCAGGCCAAAAGTAGTGCTCTATAAGGAATAGGATTTGATCCTTGGAAAATCATCAAGGAAAAGTCAGGACTGTTGTTTAGGAAACAATCACATTAGCCCCATCAAAGTCAGGGAAATGTGTGATACTTTTGAACAAATGTTATGTTGATTCTTAAAACAAAATGCAGTGAAAAATGTCTATGTATTATAAATGCCTGAAAGAAGGATTTGAACCACAATACCTTATCTGTCTAGTTTAAACACATTTCTACAACCTATAACTTCTTTTAATGTTAGTTTTGAAACAGACAAGACAGTGGCCCATTGTCAATGACTGTTCATGAAATTGCTAGATATAATCAATGAAAACAATACTAACCTTTGTCCTTTGAAAGTCTGAGGATAGGAAAGGCATTGAAATTACAGTTGGGAAGTCTTAATGTTCTCTATACGTTTTTTTCTCTCCTCTCTCTGAACAGTCTCCAATCCCAGTCATGGCACGGTTTGTGGCACATTAAGACAGTCCCAAATGGCATCCTATTTAAAGGGGGGAATAGGGTGCCAATAGTGCACTATAAAGGGAAAAGGGTGCCATTTGGGATGCACACAGGGTGAACTCAAGAGTTTAGGTTCTCGATGTCCTCCTGACACACTACTTTGCCCTTTTAGGGCCGCTGTACTCCAGACAGTACCATCAGAATACTGGAAAGGTGTGTGCCAAGTAAGGCTACTATCAGAAAAGGGGAAAAATAAGCCATTGATTGCACTTTTTCTTTATCGAATTAATGAAGGAGATGCCAGTAAGCTGTAAGCAAAATCAGAAGAAGCCATACCTCAAGAGTAGCTAGCTGATCATGGTGAGGTGCCAGTGCTTCTTTATGAATTACCACCTATTCTAAAATGAATACTTTATTCCCCTCACCGGAACTGTAAAATGAGGATGTTTAGTTTCCTAGTGTTGTCTTGCAAGGTTTGCAAAATTCTCAGACCTTACAGTATATGAATCACCTACATTTTAATCAAGCCCTTTTTCAGTTAACATTTTATGACATGTCCAGTGATTCAACACTATTCAATGTAACAATGCAGTATTTCAATTCATTTTTACAGCAGATTGTTGTTAACGTGTAGTTCTTTCCTGGTGAAAGCTCCATATCTAGTGGGCTTTTTAAGTTTTATTTTATTTAACTAGGCAAGTCAGTTAAGAACATATTCTTATTTATAATGGCGGCCTACCAAAAGGCAAAAGGCCTCCTGCGGGGATTCATAAAAACATATATATATATATATATATATATATATTTAGGACAAAACACACATCACGACAAGAGAGACAACACTACATAAAGAGAGACCTTAGACAACAACATAGCAAGGCAGCAACACATGACAAAACAGCATGGTCGTGACACATGACAACAACACGGTAGCAACACAAAACAAGGTACAAATATTATTGGGCACAGACAGCACAAAGGGCAAGAACGTAGAGACCACAATAAATCACGCAAAGCAGCCACAACTGTCAGTAAGAGTGTCCATGATTGAGTTTTTAAATTTAGAGATTGAGATAAAGCTGTCCAGTTTGAGTGTTTGTTGCAGCTCGTTCCAGTAGCTAGCTGCAGCAAACTGAAAAGACGAGCGACCCAGGGATGTGTGTGCTTTTGGGACCTTTAACAGAATGTGACTGGCAGAACGGATGTTGTATATGGAGGATGGGGGCTGCAGTAGATATCTCAGATAGGGGGAGTGAGGCCTAAAAGGGTTTAATAAATAAGCATCAAACAGTGGGTCTTGCGATGGGTATACAGAGATGACCAGTTTACAGAGGAGTATAGAGTGCAGCGATGTGTCTTATAAGGAGCTTTGGTGGCAAATCTGATGGCCGAATGGTAAAGAACATCTAGCCACTCGAGAGCACCCTTAGCTGCCGATCTATAAATTATGTCTCCGTAATCTAGCATGGGTAGGATGGTCATCTGAATCAGAGTTAGTTTGGCAGCTGGGGTGAAAGAGGAGAGGAAACCAAGTCTAGATTTAACTTTAGCCTGCAGCTTTGAAAGGTGCTGAGAGAAGGACAGTGTACTGTCTAGCCATACTCCCAAGTATTTTTATGAGGTGACTACCTCAAGCTCTAAAACCTCAGGGGTAGTAATCACACCTGTGGGGAGAGGGGCTTACTTCTTACCAAACCACATGACCTTTGTTTTGAAGGTGTTCAGAACAAGGTTAACGGTAGAGAAAGCTTGTTGGACACTAAGAAAGCTTTGTTTAGGGGCATTTAACACAAAATCTAGGAAGGGGCAAGCTTAGTATAAGGCTTTATCATCTGCGTATAAATGGATGAGAGAGCTTACTACTGCCTGAGCTATGTTGTTGATGTAAATTGAGAAGAGCGTGGGGCTTAGGATTGAGCCTTGGGCTACTCCCTTGGTGACAGGCAGTGGCTGAGACAGCAGATTTTCTGACTTTATACATCTCACTCTGAGGTAGTTAACAAACCAGGCCAAAGACCCCTCAGAGACACCGATACTCCTTATCCGGCCCACAAGAATGGAATGGTCTACCGTATATCAAAAGCTTTGTCCAAGTCAATAAAAATAGCAGCACAACATTGCTTAGAGTCAAGCGCAATAGTGACATCATTAAATACCTTTTAAGGGTGCAGTGACACATCAATAACCTGAGCGGAAACCAGATTGCATACCTGAGAGAATACTATAGACATCAAGAAAGCTAGTCCATTGATTATTGACACGTTTTTCCAACATTTTCTATAAAAAAAGCAAAATAGAAATAGACCTATAACAGTTAGGATCAGCTTGATCTCCCCCTTTAAGTAAAGGACGAACCTTGGCTGCATTCCAAGCAATGGGAACCTCCCCAGAAAGGAGAAACAGGCTTGGCGATGATATGGGCAGAAACCTTAAAGAAGAAAGGGTCTAAACCATCTGACCCAGATGTTTTTTTGGTGTCAAGTTTCAGGAACTCCTTTAGCACCTCGGACTCAGTGACTGCCTGCAGGGAGAAACTTTGTTGCAGGGCGGGGGGAAAAGAGGGAGAAGCATCGGGGATAGTCGCATTAGAAGGGGTGGGAGATGAGGAAATGTTGGACGGGCAAGGAGGCATGGCTGGAGCTAATAGGAATCCTGACTTAATGAAGTGGTGGTTAAAGAGCTCAGCCATGTGCTTCTTGTCAGTAACAACAACATCATCAACTTTAAGGGACATGGGCAGCTGTGAAGAGGAGGGTTTATTCTCCAGGTCTTTAACCATTTTCCAGAACTTCTTGGAGTTGGACCCATACAGAGAGAACTGCTCCTTGAAGTAACAAACTTTGGCCTTCCAGATAGCTTGAGTGCACTTCTTTCTCATTTGCCTGAACCAGAGCCGGTCAGCCTGAGTATGCGTGTGTTGAGCCTTTCGCCAAATGCAATTCTTGAGGTGGAGTAACTCTGCAAGATCATGGTCGAACCAGGGGCTGAACCTGTTTTTAATTGTAATTTTCTTTATGGGGGTTTGTTTAACAATACCACTGAAAATATTAAAAAAGATTAAAGCGTCTTTGACAGAGGGGATCAAGCTGATTATATACCATTTTACAGAGGCCAGTTCATGGAGGAATGCTTGCTCATTCAAGTTTTTTATCAAGATTCTATGACAGATCAGGACAGGTCGTTTCACTGAGCAGCCATTACGAACACAGGCTGTAAAACAGTGATCACTAAGTTCATTTAAGAAAACACCAGACTGATACCTATCAGGATTATTTGTGAGGATAACATCTAGGTGCTCTAAACGTTTTTGCCTCAGTTAAGACTTGAAATATAATTTTTTGGGGGGGGATATTAGATGTTGATGATTTTGTAGATGCGATGTGACTGAAATGAAGATGCCTCTAAGACTATTTCACAGTACAGTAAAGTGACAGGAAGTCTAGTAGTGACAATGCTTGATGTAGATTGTAGTTAACTTTTATGATGATTTTCATAATTATGTATTTTAGTAAGGACTAATATATTATCTAAAAAAGAACATCTTACTGGTGGTGGAGGGAACAAGATTGATTGTATCAGTGAATATGAATATTTAAAGTAAAGATATGTTTTTGTTCAATTTATTATGACGTTTAATGCCTTTAAATCCCCTGTGACGAGCTAGAGATTATGTTGAATTCCCCTTGATCCCTACTGTAAATGTTGTGTGTCTGTCCATGTGGAAAAAATTATTGTGAACAGCCATAATGTAGACCTGCTGAAGTGAATAGGGACTTCTCAGTTTCAAATACTCTCTTAGGTTCAAAGTTGGTCAGGGCATTATTCCATAGTAACTATAATGGAATAGATTTAGTAATGCAATTATATAGTACTTACATGCCGTTATACAATATTACGTACAGTTGTATATTCAATTTAAAGTTAAAGGGATAACAAACAAGTACTATATGATGGTGTTATACCTGTAGCATTTCATTGCCTCTGGTGTAAGCCCACTGTAATGACTCGAGTGGCTTATTTCAGTTGATATGGTATACTATTACCAAATGTTAATGTTCCTCTATTCCTTAAATGCACTGGACAATACAACATATCTTGATTAGTAAAGTGAAGTAACATCAGTTCATTTTGCTTTTTAACTTGATTCTTGTAAGTTTTATGGTGCAGGGTATGGCTTTTATAAATACAACACAATTAGCAGCTTTCGATTGTCCCTCTTCTCTAAGCACTATACAGAATAATGACTAATTCATTTGAGCATATATTTGGTATGAAACAATTTGGCAATCTTACATTTTTGGTTTATTTTATGTGCCAGAGGCTGGATTTTTACATACAGTACATTGAAAATGGTATCAAAACAATCACAAGAGATTACAAGATGACAGGACAAACAAATCCTTGCCATGTCTATCATAGGTGTAGTTTAACATAGCCTAAAAGCAACAAACAGTAATCAGTACAGTCTACACAGGATTATGAGCTAAATACCTTATTGCACTACAGTTAAAGAAATGCCACTGACATGCTGTTTTATATTGTCTATGGTCCTATGTACACTGTAAAGCCCAATGTGCTGTCATTACTTCAAATATTTTGAGGAAACCTCTTGCACTTAATATATCCAAGTACAGTTACTTAGTGATTTTGTAGTCATTACTCAAACACTGTGATCCTGTAGGGTGTCCAGACTTGAGTTGTATCAGCTTGAAAATGTTAAGTAACGCCCCGAAAAAAACCTTGCCTCCAATATTATTTTCCAGTGTTTCTTGCCTTTTCGAGTGAATTGTGGCGTTACCACCCATGACTAAATTTGTTAGTGACAGAGACATGGTTGTTGAATTCGTTCATTTCCAGTCCTGTGGCCTTCACCAAGTGAGTTAATAGGCGCATGTTATCATTATAATTCAACTCAATGACAATGCATTACATATCTCATAAGGCCTTATTTTGAGGCTTAGCTTTACCCTAATGCAAGCGCCTGAAACTCATGGTTTAAAGGCCAAATCAGTCTTGCAAGTAGAATTGCAAAATTACGGTAAATTCCCCAAAACTCCTGGTTGAAAGATTTTCACGAGTCTTCCAACCGGGATTTCTGAAAAATTCTGGAAATTTACCAACATTTTGCAACCCTACCTGCAAGTAACCTCATGCTGGCTTGCAAAGAGAGGTGTAATTCCTATTTGATATCCAACAATTACATTATTCACCCATTCATAATGACTGCCAGGGTTAGGAACAGTGTGAGGAGAATACCTAAGCCATTTAAACAAGAACAACTATTTTAGTAAAGGGTGCAATAAATCTAACTAAATGATTTGGATTAGTTTAGAAAATGTGTTATTTATCTTTGTGTAGCAAAAGATTAATCAATCATTCAATGTACATGCAAAGACCGATATTAAAAACAATTCCAAAAAAATAACCTCCAGTTGAGCATGCTGGGGGAGAAAAAGGTTTTCTGTATGGTTGCAAACAGGGCCTACATCAATTATGGGAACATTTGTATTTTCTCGTGATAAGGAACAAAAGTAATGTGTTGATGAGGTGGATTGGCTAAGAGTGGGGATGTTGGTCTATCTGTTAATTGAGAGGAATACTAGAATGCTGCCTAAGGGGATAGTTTAATATTTTTTTAGGGAATGACGTTAGATTATTCCGTTTTTGTTGTTTGTACCCATGCAGTTGTCTGCATTAGAATGTCTTGTTTGTTTTTGTTTTCTGTCCTTTAGTTTTTTGTTACATTCAAGAGCGAAGTGAAGGACGACAGTGCTTTTATTTATGATCATGTTTAGCCTTGTACGAGAGTCAATTGTATAATATGTGTGTAGAAAATGTGTTGATTTTTCCCAAGCTGAAAAAAAGAGCGGTGTGTTTTACAGCTCACTTGGTGGCAGTTTTCTGATGGTCAGTGTGAGCGAATTTGGGAAAAAAGGACATTTATATGATATTTAATTTTTCTCAACATGAAGAAATGTATGTTTGTTTGAAACAGTACAAAGAGGAAGAACATGCACATACCTGAAATCTTTGCTTAATTTACAGTGACCAAAGATATTTCTATCCAGAAATGTAAGGTTTTCTATTGTACATAAATTAAAAGATTGCAAAAAAATCCTGTTAACTCATAAAATATATTTTATGTTTTCTTACTGTAGTGTTTTATTTCTCACTAAAAGGGCTGCTTTGTCAATTGAATCAACAAAACTATAACAATCAGAAGAAATGATGACTGAAACTTTTATGTATTCGTATATCTGTTCATGTCAATAGTTCTTGATACACCATACAGCCTACTATTGCTGCTCTCTGGGGCCAGGATTCAATCTGATCACACTTTGTCAGCAATGCACCTTTTAAAGGCAATGTTCCCAGGTTCGAATTCACGGTTAATGCTGCATATGTTGGTTCAATCGGCCTTTAAATGGAGCATAGCTGACCAAGCACAATCGGATTGAATCCTGGCCTTATACTGCGCACCTTGCTGAAATATTGTGACACGTGTACAATGTCAACCTCTTAAAATAAGGGATCCGGAACAACAAACCAATAAAGCCGCTTGACAGTGGAATGTTTGTTCTTTTTATGTGTGTTTTTATGACAGTTTAGCGTTGTTTTTTTTAATCACAAATGGGAAGAAAATAAAAGATTGATACAAACTATTTTATAAGACAAATAGGCGACATGTTAGATAGTGGAACCAGTTCACAATCATTTGGTATTTATCTGTGGTCATTTATCAGAAGTCAAATAACATCTTCTGCATAGATCATTGTTAGACACATTAAGCCATATAGTTAAGGCAGGCCTTGTTCTTACTCTGTGCATCCCCAAACTTGACCATTCTGAGGGAAGAGGGTTAAACTGGGTTGTGTTCATTAAGTCACACCGTAGCAAAACGTTTTTGAAAGGAAAGCAAAAACAAGCCCTTATTGGACAAGTCTACGATAGTATTTCCACATTTTGTACCTATTGAACACGACCCAGCTCATGATTTGAAGAGGACGTCCGTGTCATGCCTCACAATAAGAGAGCTGCTTTCCCAAACAATTGCAGAGGAAAGTATTTTGATCTTAATGGCTTAATATAATCTACACCAACTCCTGTTTATTGAGTCCGCATGGTTAGTGTGATGGACGACTTTAATGTTACCTTTGAAGCAAGAGAGTCATTGAATGATTGAATTGGTGTAGATCTGAGAATCTCATACCAGGCTGTCTGGGACAGCAGTCCCTCAATGTGAGTTCAATGTTGTACATTAAAATAGGTCATACCCTCCTTATTAATGGTCAGACAGGATTTGACTGAAACAAATACAATTTTGTCTTAGTAAATGGATGAAGGCAGCAAATAGTTCACATAAAAAACATCTTGACAATCAATGCAGTTGTATGCAATAGCTTTAAATTATATATATATATATACATACATACATACATACATACATACATACATACATACATACATACATTACCGTTGAAGTTTTGGGGTCACTTAGAAATGTCCTTGTTTTTGAAAGAAAAGCTATTTTCTTTTGCCCATTAAAATAACATCAAACTGATCAGAAATGCAGTGCAGACATTGTTAATGTTGTAAATTACTATTGTAGCTGGAAAAGGCAGATTTTTAATGGAATATCTACATAGGCGCATTATCAGCAATCATCACTCCGGTGTTCCAATGACACGTTGTGTTAGCTAATCCAATTTTATCATTTTATAAGGCTAATTGACCATTAGAAAACCCTTTTGCAATCATGTTAGCACATCTGAAAACGGTTGGTCTGATTAAAGAATAAAACAGCCTTCTTTAGACTAGTTGAGTATCTGGAGCATCAGCATTTGTGGGTTTGATTACAGGCTCAAATTGTCCAGAAACAAAGCACTTTCTTCTGAAACTCGTCAGTCTTGTTCTGAGAAATGAAGGCTATTCCATGAGAGAAATTGCCAAGAAATTGAATATCTCGAACAATGCTGTGTAGTACTCCCTTCACAGAACAGTGCAAACTGTCTCTAGCCAGAATAGAAAGAGGAGTGGGAGGCCCCGGTGCACAATTGAGTAAGAGGACAAGTACGTTGGAGTGTCTAGTTTGAGAAACAGACGCCTCACAAGTCCTCAATAGGCAGTTTCATTAAATAGTACCCGCAAAACACCAGTCTCAACGTCAACAGTGAAGAGGTCACTCCGGGATGCTGGCCTGCTAGGCAGAGATGCAAAGAAAAAGCCATATCTCAGACTGGCCAATAAAAAGAAATGATTAAGACAGAGGAACTCTGCCTAGCAGGCCAGCATCCCAGAGTCGGCTCTTCACCGTTGAGACTGGTGTTTTGCGGGTACTATTTAATGATGCTACCATTTGAGGACTTGTGTGGCATCTGTTTTTCAAACTAGACACTCTAATGTACTTGTTCTCTTGCTCAGTTGTGCACCGGGGCCTCCCACTCCTCTTTCTATGCTGGTTTGAGACAGTTTGTGCTGTTCTGTGAAGGGAGTAATACACAGCGTTATACGAGATCTTCAGTTTCTTGGCAATTTCTCGCATAGAATAGCCTTCATTTCTCAGAACAAGAATAGACTGATGAATTTCAGAATAAAGTACGTTGTTCCTGGCCATTTTGAGCCTGTAATCGAACCCACAAATGCTGATGCTCCAGATACTCAACTAGTCTAAAGAAGGCCCGTTTTATTGCTTTTTTAAACAGCACAACCGTTTTCAGCTGTACATGATTGCAAAGGGGTTTTCTAATGATCAATTAGCCTATAAAATGATAAACTTGGATTAGCTAACACAACATGCATTGGAACACAGGAATGATGGTTGCTGATAATGGGCCTCTGTACGCCTATGTAGATATTACATTCAAAATCAGCCGTTTCCAGCTACAATAGTCATTTACAACATTACCAATGTCTACACTGTAATTCTGATCAATTTGATGTTATTTTAACGTACAAAAAATAGCTTTTCCTTCAAAAACAAGGACATTTCTAAATGACCCCAAACGTGTGTATGTGTGCAGCTATTAGTTCAAAGGAATCATTAAATGCTCTTTGGCTTTCTTTCATCTTAAAAATAACATTTCTCCATGCTAGTTTGTGTGTTGTGGTCCCTAGTCTATATAACATTCATCATTCACAGTCGCAGCAGCTTGTGGTTAAGAAAAATGCAAACCCCTCATCTCTGAGATAACTCTAGTTGTGCATCACAAATGGCACCCTAATCCCTATATAGTGCACTACTTTTGACCAGAGTCTATAGTGGCATTTGGGACACATTCTGGCAGGACGAGGACCACACTGCTCTTTAGCCACTTCATACCTGCGCCCTTTGTCCTAATGTTGACTCATTTTGATTGTGCCCACATTTTTAGACGTGTAGATTATTAAAAGACTTGTTGTTTACTGATTTTGATCAGATCTTGTAAGTGTAAACCGGCAAGACTGGAGAAGATCAGGACGAAGAACGCATGTAAGCGGCAGGTATAAATTGGGCTTTTGAGGCTACACACTGTAAGGCAATGGAACAGTTCATTTAAGAAGATGAAAAAATGTGGTAAGAAATCATTCTTGTAAGGTAAATTCTCTCCAATAGGAAAGAGGACCAATTTAAATAGCTGGAACACCAATGGAGATTGTCACAAAATATAGTGCTGTCTGTACTGTAGCAAATAACAACCATTGTTGCCTCCCAAACAGCACCCTAGTCCCTGTATATAGCAGAGCAATAGGGCTCTGGTCAACAGTAGTAAGGAACAGGGTGCCATTAGTGACGCATACATGTCAGCATTCACTACAGGATTTATGTACTTCAGATTTGAAAACTGATCTGCTTTTTTAGTTATTGGTCAAATGTACATGTTAAATTGGGATGATAATTAGTGGTATGCCAGTTTGCTCTCTTCCCTGAATCCTGTGCACAAAACTTTCCAAGGGGCAGAAAGAACTCTTCAGTGTCACAAGTTCATAAGTGCATTCGTAAGACACTTCATAAAGGCTATATTACACAAATCAAACAGGAGACCAGCTCCTTCAAATTAAACAATATATCATACAAAAATGTGTCCCTTTTCTTTTGTTGTTAGGGTAGAGTGCCATCAATCTATCATATAGAAATGTTTCTTTCTGGTGATCCTTGTATTATCTCGGTCAGTGGCCCAGGGATGAGGGTCCCTCTGTGTCTGTTTCAGGGGTCAAAGGGTCCACGTCACAGTCAGGGAAGATGCCAGAGGGAGGACCCTGATGGTTGTTCTGGCTGTTGATAGTGTCTAACCCCTTCTGCTCCATCTCCTCTTCTAGACTTCCAAAGCGCTCCACCACACAGTGGGCTGTGAGCCTGGCCTCTGGGTCGTGGTCCCAACACTCATTGATGGTGGCGCACAGAAGATCCATACCCTACAGTAGGGAAGAGTTGGACCAGGAAGGTTTGATTCATTGGCTATTTAGTCAATACAGAAAGTAAAAATATATATATATACACAACCGTTCAAAAGTTTTTCACATAGAAATGTCCTTGTTTTTGAAAGAAAAGCAAATTTGTCCATTAAAATAACATCAAATTGATCAGAAATACAGTGTAGACACTGTTTAATGTTGTAAATGACTATTGTAGCTGGAAACGGCTGATGTTGAATGGAATACCTACATAGGTGTACAGAGGCCCGTTATCGGCAACCATCACTCCTGTGTTCTAATGGCACGTTGTGTTAGCTAATCCAAGTTTATCATTTTAATAGACAAATTAATCATTAGAAAACCCTTTTGCAATTATGTTAGCACAGCTGAAAACGGTTGTTCTGATTAAAGAAGCAATAAAACTGGTCTTTAGACTAGTTAAGTATCTGGAGCCTCAGCATTTGTGGGTTCGATTACAGGCTCAAAATGGTCAGAAACAGAAGAACTTTCTTCTGAAACTCGTCAGTCTTGTTCTGAGAAATAAAGGCTATTCCATGAGAGAAATTGCCAAGAAACTGAAGATCTCGTACAACACTGTGTACTACTCCCTTCACAGAACAGTGTAAACTGGCTCTAACCAGAATAGAAAGAGGAATGGGAGGCCTCGTGGCACAACTGAGCAAGAGGAAAAGTACATTTGAGTGTCTAGTTTGAGAAACAGATGCCTCACAAGTCCTCAACTGCCAGCTTCATTAAATAGTACCCATCAAAACACCAGTCTCAACATCAACAGTGAAGAGGCGACTCCGGGATGCTGGCCATCTAGGCAGAGTTCCTCTCTCCAATGTCTGTGTTCTTTTGCCCATCTTAATCTTTTTATTGGCCAGTCTGAGATATGGCTTTTTTTTGCAACTCTGCCTAGAAGGCCAGCATCCTGCAGTCGCCTCTTTACTGTTGACGTTGAGACTGGTGTTTTTGCTGACCAGTTTCAGAAGAAAGTGCTTTGTTTCTGGCCATTTTGAGCCTGTAATCAAACCCACAAATGCTAATGCTCCAGATACTCAACAAGTCTAAAGAAGGACAGTTTTTTTGCTTCTTTAATCAGCACAAGAGTTTTCAGCTGTGTTATTAACATAATTGCAAAAGGGTTTTCTAATGATCAATTAGCCTTTTAAAATTATACATTTAGATTAGCTAACACAACGTGCCATTGGAACACCAGAGTGATGGTTGCTGATAATGGGCCTCTGTAGATATTCCATTAAAAATCAGCCGTTTCCAGCTACAATGGTCATTTACAGCATTAGTAATGTGGACACTGTATTTCTGAGCAATTTGATGTTATTTTAATGGACAAAAAATAGCTTTTCTTTCAAAAACAAGGACATTTCTAAGTGACCCCAAACTTTTGAACGGTAGTATATATATACATACATAGCAACCATCACTCCGGTGTTCCAATGGCACGTTGTGTTAGCTAATCCAAATGTATAATTTTCCAATTGAAAGATTAAGATGGGCAAAAGAACACAGACACTGGACAGAGGAACTCTGCCTAGATGGCCAGCATCCCGGAGTCGCCTCTTCACTGTTGATGTTGAGACTGGTGTTTTGATGGGTACTATACAGGAAGTAAACTGATGGAAGTAATATATTACTTCCATCAGTTTACTTCCTGTATTGGGTGAACTGGAATATAATTTACCCCAAATATGTTGACGGACCAATGTGATTGTAAACTGTTATCATGCAGACCGGGATTCAATTGGAAACCTCGCTATAGCACGCTTCATATTTAAACGTAATTTCCAATTGAGCCGACATCTGCAGCTCAATTGGAGCTCAATTGGAAACACGGTAACATTTCCTTCAACAGCCGCATTATCGACGAGAGCGCTCCTATTTAATACCAGCCTCAATGGGCAGAGGAGTGCTGACTTCCCAGTTCCCTCACCATGCACACACAACACAGTGTACCTGATGTGTTGTCCAGCTGGTGGGTATCTCAGGTCTGCCCCTGTCCCTCAGGACCAGGTCCCTCATGCTGTCCACACACGGCTGGTCACACACCTTAGAGCCAAAGGGCGGCTCATAACTCTTCACCTCTATGAAAATACAGGAAACACACTGTAAACGCTTTGTTATTTATCATATATTCTACACAGTCTATGTTACTTTAATCAAAGTCTGAGTTACAAACGTTTACGCCGAATCACCGTAGTAGAATAGCTTAATGTACCCCCTATGACTTCGCAGCGGGAAACCATTTCCCAGAGGACCAGGGCCATGGAGTAGACATCCATCTGTTTAAAGGCCTCCAGATCCTCCAGATTCACCCTAGATTCCAACACCTCAGGGGCCATGTAGCGAGCTGTCCCCACCTGGACAACAAGGGACAGAGACATTACAGATGTAGATTTAAATTTGATTTAAATTTGATCACCCTGTTGCAGGAGAACTGTCCTACAATGCAGGACATTTTAAACTTGTAGTTTATTTGAGGTTTAAAAATGCTTCTGAAGTTTGTAATTTCCTCTGTGAAATTTCAGACTTGATTTTCCCATTTGAAAAATGTATCAACCCTGACAGAAATGTCCATTATTTATAATCCACATAATAGTTCAAATGTCCTGTTGCATTATTATCCTGTTGTAACAAATTGGCTTACTTTAAGATCCTACATCAGTACATTAAACATCATTTTGGTCTTAGCACCGCGTTATAATACAATTTCATTCATATAGCATAGTTTTTATTTAGGGTGGCATTCAACTAGGACTCTACGATTTAATATATTGTTATTTTCTGTTAGAATTTTCACAGATACAGTAGTTGTGTCAGAAGGCAGCATGCAGGCCTACTTTATAGTTGCTGTAGTTAGAGTAGAACACTGATACCTCGTTCCATTAGCGACTACAATGAACATTACACCTGTTCCACCTTACCTGGCCACTGTTGGCAAAGTCATCCACGGTGAGGGAGAGGTCCAGCCTCAGAGCCAGACCAAAGTCACAGAGGGCACACTCTCTTCTGCTCTTCACCACGATGTTGCTGCTCTTCAGATCGCGGTGGGCAACAGGCACCTTGGGGATCCCACAGGGGGTGGTATCACTATGAAGGTGGGCCAATCCTTGAGCCACCGACCCAGCCATAGCACAAAGCTCAGCCCAGCTCAACACGTGGCCCGCCAGGAAGTCCTAAGGTGAATGGATTTATGAATAAATGAAATCTATTTTTGTGTAAAGTCGCCCTTTAGCCTTTTAAAGGCAATTTCTCCAACGTTCACAGAGATCACATTCATGGCAAATGCTGCGGATATCGGCTTAAGCGTAAATTACTTTTAGAAGTCAAATGCAATACGCTTGTTGACCACGTCACTTCGATTGGATCCTGGCCTCAATCAACTAAGCAATAACCAAAACAAAGACCAGTGGTGGAAGAAGTACCCAATTGTCAAACTTGAATAAAAGTAAAGATACCTTAATAGAAAATGATTCAAGTAAGAGTGAAAGTCACCCAGTAAAATCCTACTTGAGTAAAAGTCTAAAAGTATTTGGTTTTAAATCTACTTAAGTATCAAAAGTACATGTAATTGCTCAAATATAAGTATCAAAAGTAAAATATAAATTATTTGAAATTCCTTATATTTAAAAAAAAACAGTGTAGTGGAAATTTCACTACTGAGAGAGACTTGGACAATTATTCAAACAATCATATTTATTCAACACCGATTAATTATTGCAATAATGAAACCGTTGACCGCACACTAAGTTGTGTTGCCAAGAGCTTAACTGATAATGAAAAAACAGAGATCTTATATAGGACCTAAATGCTCAGTCAGTCATTTCTACCGTTCCCATAAGCCACCTTGGTCCACCTCCAGGTTATCTGCACAGGATGTTGTTTTACTTCCAACCCGGCTTAGTTTCACAAATGCCAGGAAGATGAGACAATGAGGCATCATTCTAAACTCTTCCAGGCTATCTCGGGTCACACACACCACATCTTGTCTATAGAATGCCAGCTTTTAGATTTTTATCACCAACTTATTGTGAGCTAATGCTATCCCTAGTAAAACCCATTTCCTTAACCAGACGCCCAGACTAACTGCAGGAAGCTAGAGTAGACACCATAAAACTCAGTATTAGCAAGCCAGTCTTATTCTTAATTAAAAATATAACCGTTTACTATTAATATCAAACCAATCAGGTAAGTATGTCATTTTTCCCTAACACCAGACAGTTTTTTACATTTACGGCTAGCCAGGGGCACACCAACACTCACACATAATTTACAAACTAAGCATTTGTGTTTAGTGAGTCCGCCAGATCAGAGGCAGGAGGGATGACCAGAGATGTTCTCTTGATAAGTGTGTGAAATGGACAATTTTTCTGTCCTGCTAAGCATTCAATTTGTAACCAGTACTTTTGGGTGTCAGGGGAAATGTATGGTACATGATTTTCCTTAGGAATGTAGTGGAGTAAAGTAAAAAATATCTAAAATATATGTACCCCCTATAAAAAATATAAATAGTAAAGTAATGTACAGATACCCTAAAAAACAACTTAAGTAGTAGTTTAAGGTATTTTTACTAAAGGACTTTACACCACTGACAAAGATAAACATACCTGCAGGTTCCCAAGGCTGTGATAGGCCATGACCAGCCAGTACTGCCTCTGAGGGGAGCCGGAGGGCCCTCGCTCCTCTGCTGTCAGGAATTTAACCACATTGTCGTGCTCCAGGTTGGCGTCAGAGAAGATGGCCCTCTCCTTACTCCAGGACACGTACTCCACAGACGGGAAGATCTTCAAATCAAATATCAAATCAAAATGTATTCAAAGTGTTATATCACATCAATAAAGACATCACACACCCTCTGAACGACCAATATAAAATGGTACAGTTCGGCCAACACTCAAAACCCCACTCTGCAGAACAAACCGGGAACGCAAATAATTTATTCCAAACAGCATCAGATTCCTAAACACAGACGGACTATAAAGCAAACCCACACTTACAGTATTCATCTACAGTGTATGTCTGTCTGAAGTTTGTCCTTTGATATGTGTTGCACATAAGTGAAGTGTTGTATGTCTTGTGTTTTTGTGTATAGACAAATTTCCCCTAAATGGACATTAAGGTATTCATTCATCCAGAACACTTTACAGAATCATATTTTTTTTTAAAGGGGAGAGGGAAAACAAATGTTGTGTACCTAATTACAACCTACTTCCTACACAGTGTACTACTTTTGACCAGAGCCCAATGGGCCCTGGTCAAAAGCAGTGCGTTACATAGGGAATATGGTGCCATTTAGGGAGAAGGAAAAGAGAGGTAAGAACCCTCACCTTCACTGCCACTGTCTCGTACAGAGAACCCATGGCCTGGTGGTGGAGCTTGGCCCGCCAAACCTCAGCGAAGCGACCCTTCCCCACCAAGGCTTCCAGCTGGATAGGCAGCTGCTCCATGTTGTGGTTGAAGTTATAGGCCTGGACAGGACACATGTCAGAGGTGGTGTCGCCATTGATGGCTGACCGCTTGCCATGGCAGTCCTCACCACTGGGGATGACGTGCCCACTAAGTCCCTCCGGGATGTCTAAGGCCTGGTGAATGAATGAATTAACTATATTTGTAGTTACAGTGCCTTGCGAAAGTATTCGGCCCCCTTGAACTTTGTGACCTTTTGCCACATTTCAGGCTTCAAACATAAAGATATAAAACTGTATTTTTTTGTGAAGAATCAACAACAAGTGGGACACAATCATGAAGTGGAACGACATTTATTGGATATTTCAAACTTTTTTTAACAAATCAAAAAGTGAAAAATTGGGCGTGCAAAATTATTCAGCCCCCTTAAGTTAATACTTTGTAGCGCCACCTTTTGCTGCGATTACAGCTGTAAGTCGCTTGGGGTATGTCTCTATCAGTTTTGCACATCGAGAGACTGAAATTTTTTCCCATTCCTCCTTGCAAAACAACTCGAGCTCAGTGAGGTTGGATGGAGAGCATTTGTGAACAGCAGTTTTCAGTTCTTTCCACAGATTCTCGATTGGATTCAGGTCTGGACTTTGACTTGGCCATTCTAACACCTGGATATGTTTATTTTTGAACCATTCCATTGTAGATTTTGCTTTATGTTTTGGATCATTGTCTTGTTGGAAGACAAATCTCTGTCCCAGTCTCAGGTCTTTTGCAGACTCCATCAGGTTTTCTTCCAGAATGGTCCTGTATTTGGCTCCATCCATCTTCCCATCAATTTTAACCATCTTCCCTGTCCCTGCTGAAGAAAAGCAGGCCCAAACCATGATGCTGCCACCACCATGTTTGACAGTGGGGATGGTGTGTTCAGGGTGATGAGCTGTGTTGCTTTTACGCCAAACATAACGTTTTGCATTGTTGCCAAAAAGTTCAATTTTGGTTTCATCTGACCAGAGCACCTTCTTCCACATGTTTGGTGTGTCTCCCAGGTGGCTTGTGGCAAACTTTAAACAACACTTTTTATGTATATCTTTAAGAAATGGCTTTCTTCTTGCCACTCTTCCATAAAGGCCAGATTTGTGCAATACACGACTGATTGTTGTCCTATGGACAGAGTCTCCCACCTCAGCTGTAGATCTCTGCAGTTCATCCAGAGTGATCATGGGCCTCTTGGCTGCATCTCTGATCAGTCTTCTCCTTGTATGAGCTGAAAGTTTGGAGGGGCGGCCAGGTCTTGGTAGATTTGCAGTGGTCTGATACTCCTTCCATTTCAATATTATTGCTTGCACAGTGCTCCTTGGGATGTTTAAAGCTTGGGAAATCTTTTTGTATCCAAATCCGGCTTTAAACTTCTTCACAACAGTATCTCGGACCTGCCTGGTGTGTTCCTTGTTCTTCATGATGCTCTCTGCACTTTTAACGGACCTCTGAGACTATCACAGTGCAGGTGCATTTATACGGAGACTTGATTACACACAGGTGGATTGTATTTATCATCATTAGTCATTTAGGTCAACATTGGATCATTCAGAGATCCTCACTGAACTTCTGGAGAGAGTTTGCTGCACTGAAAGTAAAGGGGCTGAATAATTTTGCACGCCCAATTTTTCAGTTTTTGATTTGTTAAAAAAGTTTGAAATATCCAATAAATGTCGTTCCACTTCAGGATTGTGTCCCACTTGTCGTTGATTCTTCACAAAAAATACAGTTTTATATCTTTATGTTTGAAGCCTGAAATGTGGCAAAAGTTCACAAAGTTCAAGGGGGCCGAATACTTTCGCAAGGCACTGTATGTATCAAGTCGCCTTTAGCAACCCATCCAATAGGGGATTTTAGTTGACAGCTTTTTATAAATTGCTTCCAGTTGGTTATGGGTGTGTCCCAAATAGCACCCTATTCCCTATATAGTGCACTACTTTTGACCAGGGACCTATGGGCTCTGGTCCAAAGGAGTGCACTATGTTGTTGGTAATAGGGTGCCAGTTGGGACACACAATAACCAATTGGAAGCTATTATATTTTTCAGTGTTCCACCCACCTTGTAGTGTGTGTGTTTGGGAGCCCAGTCTTTGGGCTGCTTGCTGGGCTGTTTGGTACGGTACAGGTAGAAAGCCATGGAAGCAATGATAGCCACTAAGAAGGGAGGGACCAGGCTGATCACTACCACTGGGATCACATCTTTACTCTTGAGCTTGGAAAAACCTGAGGACACAGTTAAAAACACAGTGAAGACAACATGGAATCTGATCATAGGTAAGTATACAACATTACTACTACTACTACATTTTGTAGTATTTAAAGTGCCTTCAGAAAGTATTCATACCCCTTGACTTATTCCACATCTTGTTGTTTAACAGCCTGAATTCAAAATTGATTAAATATATATTTTTTCTCTCACCCATCTACACACAATATCCTATAATGACGAAGCGAAAACATGTTTTTTTTAAATTGTGCAAATTTATTGAAAATTAAATGCAGAAATATCTTATATATTACATAAGTATTCACACCCCTTTGCTATAACACTCAAAATTGAGCTCAGGTGCATCCAATTTCCTTTGATCTTCCTTGAGCTGTCACTACAACTTGATTGGAGTCCACCTGTGGCCAATTAAATTGTTTGGACAAGATTTAGAAAAGAACACACCTGTCTATTTAGGGTCCCACAGTTGACAGTGTATGTCAAAGCAGAAATTATACCATGAAGTCCAAGGAACAGTCCGTAGATCTCCGAGTTAGGATTGTGATGAGGCATATATCTGGGGAAGGGTATAAAACAAGTTTAATCATAGTGAAGTTTCCAAAAGCACAATGGTCTCCATCACTGGGAAATGGAAAAATATATATAACTACCCACTCTGCATAGAGCTGGCCGTCTGACCAAACTGAGCAACCAGGCAAGAAGGACCTTGGTCAAGGAGGTGACCAAGAACCCAATGACTACTCTGACAGAACGACAGAGTTCCTTAGCTGATATGACAGAACCTGCCAGAAGGACAAAAGTCTCTAGAGCACTTTACCAATCTTGGCTTTATGGGAGAGTGGCCAAATGGAATCCATTCTGTGGTCTGATGAGACAAATGTAACACTTTGGCCTGAATGAGGAGCTATGTCTGGAGAAAGCCAGACACAGCTCATCACCTGTCTAACGCCATCCTTACCGTGAAGCATGGTTGTGGCAGTATCATGCTATGGGGATGCTTTTCAGCGGCAGGGACACTGGTAAGGATGAGGGAACAATGAATGGAGCCAAATACAGGCAACTTCTTGATGAGAACCTGCTTCAGAATGCAAACGACCTTAGACTGGACCCCAAGCATACAGCCAAAGCAATGCTGGAATGGCTTTGGAACAAGAATGTGAAAGTCCATGATGGTCCAGCCAAAGCCCAAACTTGAATCCCATTGAAAATCTGTGGAAATACTTGAAGATTGCTGTTCCCCCGCCGCTCCCCATCTAATTTAACAGAGCTCCAGAAAATCTTCAAGGAGGATTGGGAGAAAATCTTCAAATCCAGATGTGCAAAGCTGATACATAAGATGGCTCAAAGCTGTAATCACCACCAAAGTGCTTCTACATTGTATTGACTCAGGGGTGTGAATACTTACCGTACCAGTCAAAAGTTTGGACACACTTACTCTCATTCAAGGGTTTCTCTTTATTTTGACTATTTTCTACATTGTAGAATAATAGTGAAGACATCAAAACCATTAACTAAAACATATGGAATCATGCAGTGACCAAAAAAGTGTTTGACAAATAAAATAAAAAATATATACACCCTTTGCCTTGATGACAGCTTCGCACACTCTTGGCATTCTCTCAACCAGTTTCATGAGGTAGTCACCTGGAATGCATTTAAATTAACAGGTGTGCCTTTTTAAACGTTAATTTGTGGGTCATTGTCCTGTTGAAAAACAAATTATAGTCCCACTAAGCGCAAACCACAAGGGGTGGCATATCGCTGCAGAATGCTGTGATAGCCATGCTGGTTAAGTGTGCCTTAAATTCTAATTAAATCATAGACAGTGTCACCAGCAAGGCACCCCCACACCATCACACTTCCTCCTCCATA
This sequence comes from Oncorhynchus tshawytscha, assembly GCF_018296145.1. NCBI lineage: Eukaryota > Metazoa > Chordata > Actinopteri > Salmoniformes > Salmonidae > Oncorhynchus > Oncorhynchus tshawytscha. The sequence continues at coordinate 33,716,563 of NC_056454.1, forward strand.
CTTCATGGTGGGAACCACACATGCGGAGATCATCCGTTCACCTACTTTGCATCTCGCAAAGACATAGCGGTTGGAACCAAAAATCTCAAATTTGGACTCAAACCAAGGGACAGATTTACACTGGTCTAATGTCCCTTGCTTATGTTACTTGGCCCAAACAAGTCTCTTCTTATTATTGGTGTCCTTTAGAAGTGGTTTCTTTGCAGCAAATAGACCAAAAAGAACTGATTCACGCAGTCTCTTCTGAACAGTTGATGTTGAGATGTGTCTGTAACTTGAACTCTCTGAAGCAATTATTTGGGCTGCAATTTCTGAAGCTTGTAACTCTAATAAATGTATCCTCTGCAGCAGAGGTAACTCTGTGGTCTTCCTTTCCTGTGGCGGTCCTCATGAGAGCCAGTTTCATCATAGCTCTTGTTGTATTTTGCGAATGTGCCTGAAGAAACATTCCAGATTTCTTGACATTTTCCGGATGGACTGACCTTCATGTCTTAAAGTAATGATGGACTGTCAGTTCTCTTTGCTTGTTTGAGCTGGTCTTGCCATAATATTGTCTTTGTCTCTGTGATTATTGTCTTATTTCACAGTATGCCAATATGCCTTAGATAGACCTTTTGTCCACCCCCCACCCCCATACATGCGGTCACCTTACCTGGCTAAACTAATGCCTCTATTCTTTCATCTATTCTTCCACGCCCAGAAATCTGCTCCTTTTACTCTCTGTTCCGAACGCACGAGACGACCAGTTTTTATAGCCTTTAGCCATACCCTTATTCTCCTCCTCCTCTGTTCCTCTGGTGATGTAGAGTCTAACCCAGGCCCCTCAGCACCACTCCCATTCCCCAGGCATTCTCATTTGTTGACTTCTGTAACCGTAAAAGCCTTGGTTTCATGCATGTTAACATTAGAAGCCTCCTCACAAAGTTTGTTTTATTCACTGCTTTAGCACACTCTGCCAACCCGGATGTCCTAGCCGTGTCTGAATCCTGGCTTTGGAAGGCCACCAAAAATCCAGAAATTTCCATCCCTAACTATAACATTTTCCGACATGATATAACTGCCAAAGGGGGAGGAGTTGCAATCTACTGCAGAGATAGCCTGCAGAGTTCTGTCATACTATCCAAAACTATTCGAGCTTCTACTTTTAAAAATCCACCTTTCCAGAAACAAGTCTCTCACTGTTGCCGCTTGTTATAGACACCATATGTGAATTGATTGAATTGAATTGATTGAATGGATTGCCCCCCATATATCTTCAGAGTTCGTACTGTTAGGTGACCTAAATTGGGACATGCTTAATTAACACCACGGCCGTCCTACAATCTAAACTAGATGCCCTCAATCTCACACAAATTATCAAGGAACCTACCAGGTACAACCCTAAATCCATAACCTAAATCCATAACCACCCTCATAGATATCATGACCAACTTGCCCTCTAAATACACCTCTGCTGTCTTCAACCAGCAGAGGGGGCAAACTACCTGCCCTCCAGGACACCTACACCACCCGATGTCACAGGAAGGCCATAAAGATCATCAAGGACAACAACCACCCGAGCCACTGCCTGTTCACCCCGCTATCATCCAGAAGGCGAGGTCAGTGCAGGTGCATCAAAGCAGGGACCGAGAGACTGAAAAACAGCTTCTATTTCAAGGCCATCAGACTGTTAAACAGCCACCACTAACATTGAGTGGCTGCTGCCAACACACTGACTCAACTCCAGCCACTTTAATAATGAAAATGTATGGAAATTGATGTAAAAAATATATCACTAGCCACTTTAAACAATGCTACTTAATATAATGTTTACATACCCTACATTACTCATCTCATATGTATATGTATATACTGTACTCTATATCATCTACTGCATCTTTATGTAATACATGTATCACTAGCCACTTTAAACTATGCCACTTTGTTTACATACCCTACATTACTCATCTCATATGTATATACTGTACTCTGTACCATCTACTCCATCTTGCCTATGCCGTTCTGTACCATCACTCATTCATATATCTTTATGTACATATTCTTTATCCCTTTACACTTGTGTGTATAAGGTATTCATTTTGGAATTGTTAGGTTAGATTACTTGTTGGTTATTACTGCATTGTCGGAACTAGAAGCACAAGCATTTCGCTACACTCGCATTAACATCTGCTAACCATGTGTATGTGACAAATACATTTGATTTGATTTGATCTCAGCAATCACTGCCTCATTGCCTTCGTGTGTAATGGGTCCGCGGTCAAACGACCACCCCTCATCACTATCAAATGCTCCCTAAAACACTTCAGCGTGCAGGCCTTTCTAATCGACCTGCCTCGGGTATCCTGGAAGGATATTGACCTCATCCCGTCAGTAGAGGATGCCTGGTTGCTCTTTAAAAATGCTTTCCTCGCCATCTTAAATAAGCATGCCCCGTTCAAAAAATGTAGAACTAAGAACAGACACTGTAAAGTCCATGGAGAATAAGAGCACCTCCTCTCAGCTGCCCACTGCACTGAGGCTAGGTAACACTGCCACCACTGATAAATCTATGATAATCGATCATTTCAATAAGCATTTTTCTACGGCTGGCCATGCTTTCCACCTGGCTACCCCTACCCCAGCCAACAGCTCAGCACCCCTGCAGCAACTTGTCCAAGCCCCCCACTTCTCCTTCTCCTTGTCCAAGCCCCCCACTAATCCAGACAGCTGATGTTCTGAAAGAGCTGCAAAATCTGGATCCCTACATATCAGCTGGGCTAGACAATCTGGACCCTCTCTTTTTAAAATGATCCGCCAAAATTGTTGCAACCAGCCTGTTCAACCTCTCTTTCACATCATCTGAGATCCCCAAAGATTGGAAAGCTGCCGCGGTCATCCCTCTCTTCAAAGGGGGAGACACTCTAGACCCAAACTGTTATAGACCTATATCCATCCTACCCTGTCTTTCTAAAATCTTTGAACGCCAAGTTAACAAAGAGATCACCGACCATTTCGAAATCACACCGTACCTTCTAATCAAATCAAATCAAATCAAATTTTATTTGTCACATACACATGGTTAGCAGATGTTAATGCGAGTGTAGCGAAATGCTTGTGCTTCTAGTTCCGACAATGCAGTAATAACGAGCAAGTAATCTAACTAACAATTCAAAAAAAACTACTGTCATACACAGTGTAAGGGGATAAAGAATATGTACATAAGGATATATGAATGAGTGATGGTACAGAGCAGCATAGGCAAGATACAGTAGATGATATCGAGTACAGTATATACATATGAGATAAGTATGTAAACCAAGTGGCATAGTTAAAGTGGCTAGTGATACATGTATTACATAAGGATGCAGTCGATGATATAGAGTACAGTATCAACGTATGCATATGAGATGAACAATGTAGGGTAAGTAACATTATATAAGGTAGCATTGTTTAAAGTGGCTAGTGATATATTTACATCATTTCCCATCGATTCCCATGATTAAAGTGGCTGGAGTAGAGTCAGTGTCATTGACAGTGTGTTGGCAGTAGCCACTCAATGTTAGTGGTGGCTGTTTAACAGTCTGATGGCCTTGAGATAGAAGCTGTTTTTCAGTCTCTCGGTCCCAGCTTTGATGCACCTGTACTGACCTCGCCTTCTGGATGGCAGCGGGGTGAACAGGCAGTGGCTCGGGTGGTTGATGTCCTTGATGATCTTTATGGCCTTCCTGTAGCATCGGGTGGTGTAGGTGTCCTGGAGGGCAGGTAGTTTGCCCCCCGGTGATGCGTTGTGCAGACCTCACTACCCTCTGGAGAGCCTTACGGTTGAGGGCGGTGCAGTTGCCATACCAGGCGGTGATACAGCCCGCCAGGATGCTCTCGATTGTGCATCTGTAGAAGTTTGTGAGTGCTTTTGGTGACAAGCCGAATTTCTTCAGCCTCCTGAGGTTGAAGAGGCGCTGCTGCGCCTTCCTCACAATGCTGTCTGTGTGAGTGGACCAATTCAGTTTGTCTGTGATGTGTATGCCGAGGAACTTAAAACTTGCTACCCTCTCCACTACTGTTCCATCGATGTGGATGGGGGTGTTCCCTCTGCTGTTTCCTGAAGTCCACAATCATCTCCTTAGTTTTGTTGACGTTGAGTGTGAGGTTATTTTCCTGACACCACACTCCGAGGGCCCTCACCTCCTCCCTGTAGGCCGTCTCGTCGTTGTTGGTAATCAAGCCTACCACTGTTGTGTCGTCCGCAAACTTGATGATTGAGTTGGAGGCGTGCATGGCCACGCAGTCGTGGGTGAACAGGGAGTACAGGAGAGGGCTCAGAACGCACCCTTGTGGGGCCCCAGTGTTGAGGATCAGCGGGGAGGAGATGTTGTTGCCTACCCTCACCACTATGCAATCTGGTTTCCGAGCTGGTCATGGGTGCACCTCAGCCATGCTCAAGGTCCTAAACGATATCATAACCACCATCGATAAAAGACAGTACTGTGCAGCCGTCTTCATCGACCTGGCCAAGGCCTTCGACTCTGTCAATAACCGCATTCTTATCGGCAGACTCAATAGCCTTGGCTTCTCAAATGACTGCCTCGCCTGGTTCACCAACTACTTCTCAGATAGAGTTCAGTGTGTCAAATCGGAGGGCATGTTGTCCGGACCTCTGGCAGTCTCTATGGGGTGCCTTCTTTGGACAACAACCCTCCAAACAAGCTTCAATGCCATACAACTCTACTTCCGTGGCCTCCAACTGCTTTTAAATGCTAGTAAAACTAAATGCATGCTCTTTAACCGATTGCTGCCCCCACCCGCCTGCCCGAATAGCATCACTACTCTGGACGGTTCTGACTCAGAATATGTGGACAACTACAAATACCTAGGTGTCTGGTTAGACTGTAAACTCTCCTTCTAGAATCACATTAAGCATCTCCAATCCAAAATTAAATCTAAAATCGGCTTCCTATTTCGCAGCAAAGCCTCCTTCACTCATGCTTCCAAACATACCCTCGAAAAACTGACTATCCTACATGCCCTCCTCGACTTCACCGATGTCATTTACAAAATAGCCTCCAGCACTCTACTCAGCAAACTGGATGTAGTCTATCACAGTGCCATCTGTTTTGTCACCAAAGCCCCATATACTACCCACCACTGTGACCTGTATGCTCTGGTTGGCTGGCCCTCACTACATATTCGTCGCCAAACCCACTGGCTCCAGGTCATCTATAAGTCTTTGCTAGGTAAAGCCCCGCCTTATCTCAGCTCACAGGTCACCATAGCAACACCCACCCGTTGCCCGCGCTCCAGCAGGTATATTTCACTGGTCATCCCCAAAACTAACACTTACTTTGGTCACCTTTCCTTCCAGTTCTCTGCCTCCAATGACTGTAACGAATTGCAAAAATCCCTGAAGCTGGAGTCTTATATCTCGCTCTCTAACTTTAAGCATCAGCTGTCAGAACAGCTTACCGATCACTGTACCTGTACACAGCCAATCTGTAAATAGCTCAACCTGCTATCTCATCCCCATATTGTCATCCCCAGTATCTCTACTTGCATAGCATCATCTGCACATCTATCACTCCAGTGTTCATGCTAAATTGTAATTATTTCGCCTCTATGGCCTACGTATTGCCTTACCTCCCTACTCTTCTACATTTGCACACAACTGTACATAGATTTTTCTATTGTGTTATTGACTGTGCGTTTGTTTATGTGTAACTCTGTGTTGTTGCTTTTGTCGCACTGCTTGCTTTATCTAGGCCAGGTCGCAGTTGTAAATGAGAACTTGTTCTCAACTGGCCGACCTGGTGAAGTAAATAAAATATATACAAAATATGGACTTGGTCTTTTACCAAATAGGACTATATTCTGTATACCCCCGCTACTTTGTCACAACACAACTGATTGTCTCAAAAGTATTAAGGAGGAAAGAAATTCCACAAAATAACGTTTAACCAGGCAGACCTGTTAATTGAAATGCAATCCAGGTGACTACTTCATGAAGCTGGTTGAGAGAATGCCAAGAGTGTGCACAGCTGTCATCAAGGCAGAGGGTGGATACTTTGAAAAATCTCAAATATAAAATATATTTTGATTTGTTTAACACTTTTTTTGGTTACTACATGATTCCATATGTGTTATTTCATAGTTTTGATGTCTTCGCTATTATTCTACAATGTACAAAATAGAAAAAATGAACAAAAACCCTTGAATGAGTAGGTGTGTCCAAACGTTTGACTGGTACTGTATGTGAATAAGATATTTCTGTATTTCATTTTCAACAAATTTGCAAACATTTCTAAAAACATGTTTTCACTTTGTCATTGTGGGGAATTGTGTGTAGATGGGTGAAAACATTATCACATTTAATCCATCTTGAATTCAGGCTGTAACAAAATGTGGAATAAGTCAAGGGGTATGAACACTTTCTGAAGGCACTGTACATTATACATGTTTCTCCTCTTTTTATTGATAGACTAAATTGTAAATAATCCTAATTAATCGTCAAATACTTAAATAATCATAATAAAATACTTTTCAATGTAAGAAATGTCTGGTTGCACCATGTACACCACGCCTGGTTCCAGGGTAAAAAAAATAGCTTCTTACCATTGGAGCCCTTGTCGAATATGAGCTTATCGTTGCACTCGTGTTCTCCCAGGCAGCCACAGACGAACAGGACCCCGTCCTCAGAAGGATGAGGAGTCATCACACACTCGTTGGAGGAGTAGTTAGACAACATGATGTTCTCCAGGGGCTGCTGGGGCTGGTGGCATAACGTCTTCACACTCGTACTCTGGTTGTCCTTCCGCCTAGGTCACATGGAAACCCACAAACACAGGCAAGCAGACAGGCAGAGAGGCAGGCAGGCGAGCAGGCAGATGGACACACACGTGTGCAGGCCCACACATACGCGCAGGCACACACACATGCAGGCACACACACATGCAGGCACACACACACACACACAAAAGTTATTTATCAAACTAGTAAACGGAAATGGCTGAACTATTTTAGAATAGGAAAATGGGTCTGGAAGTTGCCTTTTTACTTTTGTGGTTTTGTGTGGAATTGTTATGCATTATTTGTTTGAGTGGACTGGAAGTTTTTATTTTACAAATGGTCAATCCAATCTGCTTTGTATCCTGCCTGCCAACAACACCAGTCTCAATAACGCCAGTCTCTTTCAATCCGTATGCATCCCAAATGGCACCATATTCTCTATGTAGTGCACCACTGTTAACCAGTGACCATAGGGTGCCATTGGATTAGCCAATATACTTTACAGAAACAACCACCATGGGCTAGGAGGGGCTATGAGGGCAGGAACTAAGACCAAGTATGCATACCCTAAAACATGAACTACTTTTGACCAGGGCCCATAGGAAACTATTTCTTTATTACGGTAGAGGTTTGACCACCAGGTTCCAGCATACCAGACTGAGAGTAGCAATCAAATAGAGACACAATTGACTTTGTCCGCTTCATTGCAAACATAGGAAAGCAAACTGGGTGGTTCGAGCCCTGAATGTTGATTGGCTGACAGCCGTGGTATATCAGACCGTATATCACAGGTTTGACAAAAAATGTATTTTTACTGCTCCAATTACGTTGGTAACCATTTACAAAAGCAATAAGGCACCTCGGGTGATTGTGGTATATGACCAATATAGCTGTGGTATATTGGCCATATACCACACCTCCTCAGGCCTTATTGTGTAAATATACTATACCTTGAATGGGAAGCTATATATATGTTTTTCTCTAAATGTAACTAGGCAAGCCAGTTAAGAACACATTCTTATGTACAATGACAGCCTACCAGGGAACAGTGGGTTAACTGCCATGTTCAGGGGGAGAACAACAAACATTTACCTTGTCAGCTCAGGGATTCGACCCAGCAACCTTTCAGTTACTGGCCCAACACTCTAACCACTAGGCTACCTGCCACCATTATAAGCTAAACCAGATCAACATTACTAGTTGTTGTATGTATATCTGTATGTATTTGTCCATAACGTTCTTGCTGCTTTTAATGTGAGAGGCTCATTCTTTATATAGCCTATTTCAAATAAACTTGAATTTAGGAAACCTGCACACTTACCATATAGCAACGCAGATCTCTTCACTTAGATTACAGAAGGAGGAGAGGGAACAGTTGGTGTAACACACACTGTCCTCACAGATAGGGCTGGAGTAGTCACACCACTTACACAGGCTGGTCTTGATGTGTGTGAAGGAGAGGATGGGAAGGCCTGTGGAATACACACACATGCACGCATGTAAGTGCATACACATGCGCAGGCAAGCACATACACACACGCACAATAATCAGAGGAAAGTAGTTCTGGCTCCGTATAGAATGGCTGGCACAAAACAGAACCAAAGGGCCAGGCTATACAACTTTACATGGCTCTGTGACTATAAACCAAGGCTAAACAGGTTTTCACAACATTCTTCAGAAGACAAAGTTTACTTTCAAATCAAGTTTTGAAATATCTCCAAAACCATATCGTTATCACACCGATCTGCCAAATGTTCTGCATTTTAGAGCACACACTTTTTATTGTGACAAGCCACATCAGATAGGTTTGAGGCACAGCTCTGGGGTGCATCCCAAATGACACCCTATTCTCTGGATAATGCACTACTTTTGACCACAGCCCTATGGGTCCTGATCAAAATCTGACAAAAGTAGTGCACTATAAATGGAATAGGATTCCATTTGGGACGCACCCCTGGTTTATCTAGATAAGCAAAGGGCTGGGATAGGATATCCATAATGTGTGAAGGTCTGCAGACATTGGACCAATTTGACTCTGTGCCTCATACTGTAGGCGTTTGAGGGTGCTTCCAAACCAAATTGCATGACACTGAAATGCATGATTTATTCCCCACCAGCAGTGGGTCTAACATGAACAGCCAGAGTAGAGCTTTCCCATTCCTCTGCCATAACGGTCCAGACCTCTTGGTAGAGACAATTGACATACAGGGAAGCTTTATTAGTAACTGGTTCTTATTCAAAATATTTATGTTTTATTATACATTTTTGCTTATGTACAAAGTATATAATAGATTCCAAACCTTTTTCAAATAAGTTTTTGATTGTAAATGAAACACAGTGAATATGTATTTGGCTCAGGCCTGGTTGGGCTGTGGTGCTGTGGTTTGACAGGCTCTAGAAGGCATAGTGAGTGTTTCTTCCCACACATCTTATCTGCCGTTCCCTCCCTGCTTGTGTTTCCACATAACAACAATATTAATGGTTGATTCAAGCCAGATGAGGGATTTTTATTACTCCGGGAGGGATGGTGATCTAACAAAACTACGCAAACATTAAAAGAGGCTGTACACATATTACACAAAGGCTTCCAGATGTTGGCCAATGCCAACTATCAAAATACACACACACACACACACACACACACACACACACACACACACACACACACACACACACACACACACACACACACACACACACACACACACACACACACACACACACACACACACACACACACAAAGACTAAGGAAGAGAGGGGGGAGAAAATAGAGAAGAAAATACAACTAAAAAGGCTGGGTAAGCAACAAAAAAAAGCACCCTCCACAAACGTTCAACTAATTAAAATCAGCAGTGACTGCTCCAGAAATAAATTGAAGCCAGAAGTTTCGCCTGAGCCAAGTTTGAAGCTCGGCCCCTTTGTGTCTTATGGGAAATCCAACCGCTCTGCTGCATGCTTACAACCGGGAGGCCCAGGGATGTTGGCTGCATTTATTTGGTTTTCAGTTTCAGCCTCAAGTCTCAACTAACTCTCCCTGGTTCCCTATCAGCTTACCCATAGAAATAGAATCACTACGATGGCATCCCAATACAGGTTGGTCTGAAATGGGTAGATCGTAATTGGTAGGATCTGTGATTATATTTTTATAACTACACTGACTATATTCACCACACAAAAAAACTCCAACACAGTGGAAGAGCTGAAAGGTTAATGTTTCTAAAAAGATCAAGTACATACTGTAATACATGTATATTTACCCTCTCAAATAATGTGGGTTTTAAGGAAAAATCTAAGAAAGTAGCGAGGTCTTTAAATCGAATCAGTTCTGTAAAAATGTAATGTAGTCTAAGCTCAGTAGGTTCAAATGTTTATTGAATTCTGTCTGGATCTTGTTTTTAGAAGATATGTTCAAGACATCACCAGAACATGCAACATCCTCTACATTATGTGTTGATGGTGATGTTGCTATTGTTCAAGTTAGTTTACCTAATATGGGTAAATAAAACAAGAAAACTCCCAAATCTCTTATTTTTCTCATCTGCACTCTCATTCCTTTTGTCCTTTTGGACAGAGAACCGTCCTGGTGTCATTGTAAAGTCCATGTTTGTGCAAAGTTAGCTTTACATTAGAAAAATCTTAGTTCAAACAGTATACTCTTTATATATCCCTTATGTTACCAGGTAAGTTGACTGAGAACACATTCTCATTTGCAGCAACGACCTGGGAGAGGAGGGGGATTAATGAGCCAATTGTAAACTAAGGATTATTAGGTGACCATGATGGTTTGAGGGCCAGATTTGGAATTTAGCCAAGACACCGGGGTTAACACCCCTACTCTTACAATAAGTGCCATGGGATCTTTAATGACCTCAGAGAGTCAGGACACCCGTTTAACGTCCCATCCAAAAGACAGCACCCTACAAAGGGCAGTGTCCCCAATCACTGCCCTGGGATATTGGGATATTTCTTTAGACCAGAGGAAAGAGTGCCTCCTACTGGCCCTCCAACACCACTTCCAGCAGCATCTGGTCTCCCATCCAGGAACTGACCAGAACCAATCCTGCTTAGCTTCAGAAGCAAGCCAGCAGTGGTATGCAGGGTGGTATGCTGCTGGTTTTACTTTGTAAGTGACATACTCACTGAGCCCCACATCGAGCAAAGTAACCAAACCAGGCCATTAGTTGGCCCGTTCCACACCAACCAATCTCCCCATTATTAATGCAGCATGCTGAAATCCCACTCCACAGGACTCAAAAGGAAAGCATTTCCTGATTAAATAGACAAGAGCACAATTAAATTACCTAGGGCTACTGCACATATATCCCTTTGAGCGATCCCGCCTAGTCTTAAACAATAAATAGGGTTTCCTCTATCATAATCGCTCCTCTTTCACCCCAGCTGCCAAACTAACTCTGATTCAGATGACCATCCTACCCACGCTAGATTACAGAGACATCATTTATAGATTGGTAGGTAAGGGTGCTCTTGAGCGGCTAGATGTTCTTTACCATTCGGCCATCAGATTTGCCACCAATGCTCCTTATAGGACACGTCACTGCACTCTATACTCCTCTGTAAACTGGTCATCTCTTGTATATCTGTCGCAAGACCCACTGATTGATGCTTATTTATGAAACCCTCTTAGGCCTCACTCCCCCCTATCTGAGATCTCTACTGCAGCCCTCATCCTCCACACACAACACCCGTTCTGCCAGTCACACTCTGTTAAAGGTCCCAAAAGCACACACATCTCTGGGTCGCTCCTGTTTCCAATTTGCTGCAGCTAGCGACTGGAACAAGCTGCAACAAACACTCAAACTGGACAGTTTAATCTCAATCTCTTAATTTAAAGACTCAATCATGGACACTCTTACTGACAGCTGTGGCTGCTTTGTGTGATGTATTGTTGTCTCTACCGTCTTGCCCTTTGTGCTGTTGTTTGTGCCTAATGTTTGTACCATGTTTTGTGCTGCTACCATGTTGTTGTTATGTTGTGTTGCTACCATGTAGTGTTGTCATGTGTTGCTGCCTTGCTATGTTGTTGTCTTAGGTCCCTCTTTATGTAGTGTTGTGATGTCTCTCTTGTTGTGATGCGTGTTTTGTCCTATATTTATATTGTATTTATTTAGTATTTTTAATCCCAAGCCCTCGTCCCCACAGGAGGCCTTTGACTTTTGGTAGGCCATCATTGTAAATAAGAATGTGTTCTTAACTGACTTGCCTAGTTAAATAAAGGTTCAATTTTAAAAAATCTAGTGGTTAAGAGCTTTGGGCCAGTAACCGAAAGGTCGTTGGTTTGAATCCCCAAGCCGACTAGCTGAAAAATCTGTTGACGTGCCTTTGAGTAAGACACTTAACCCTAATTGCTTCTGTAAGGCGCTCTGGATAAGAGCGTCTACTAAATGACAAAAGAAATGTTTTAACAAATGTAAATAAACTGTACACAACCAGATATTAGTTCTAACAATCAAATTATGTGATTTAGTCCAGTCTTAAAGCTGGACCTCAAGCATAACACAATCAATGTGTCAATATTCATAACATTAAAAAAACATGAGATAAGAAGATTGCATTAGATACAGTGCATTCAGAAATTATTCAGAACCCTTGATTTTTCCACATTTTGTTACATTACAGCCCTATTCTAAAATGTATAACATATTTTTTCCCCTCATCAATCTACACACAATACCCCCATAATGAAAGAGCAAAAACAAGTTTTTAGACATTTGCAAATGTAATAAAAAACAACAGAAATAACTTATTTACATAAGCATTCAGACCCTTTGCTTTGAGACTCAAAATTGAGCTCAGGTGCATCCTACAACTTGATTGGAGTCCACTGTGCTAAATTCAATGGATTGGACATGATTTGGAAAGGCACACACCTGTCTATATGAGGTCCCACAGTTAACAGTGCATCACTCTTAAATGGAAGAAGTTTGGAACCACCAAGACTCTTCCTAGAGCTGGCCCCCCAGCCAAACTGAGCAATTGGAGGAGAAGGGCCTTGGTCAGCGAGGTGACTCTGATAGAGCTCCAGAATTCCTTTGTGGAGGTGGAAGAACCTTCAAAAAGGACAACCATCTCTGCAGCACTCCACCAATCAGGCCTTTATGGTAGAGTGGCCAGACGGAAGCCACTCCTCAGTAAAAGGCACATGACAGCCCGCTTGGAGTTTGCCAAAAGGCACCTAATGGACTCTCAGACCATGAGAAACAAGATTCTCTGGTCTAACGAAACCAAGATTGAACTCTTTGGCCTGAATGCCCAGAATCACGTCTGGAGGAAACCTGGCACCATCCCTACGGTGAAACATGGTGGTGGCAGCATCATGTTGTGCGGATGTTGTTTAGCGGCAGGAACTAGGAGACTAGTCAGGATTGAGGGAAAGATAAATGGCGCAAAGTACAGAGAGATCCTTGATGAAAACCTTCTCCAGAGTGCTCAGGACCTCAGGTTGGGGCAAACGTTCAACTTCCAAAAGGACAACGACCCTAAGCACACAGCCAATACAATGCAGGAGTGGCTTTGGAATAAGTCTTTGAATGTCCTTGAGTGGCTCAGCCAGAGCCCGGACTTGAACCTGATCGAACATCATCGAACATCCAACCTGACAGAGCTTGGGAGGATTTTCAGAGAAGAATGGGAGAAGCTACCCAGTTGTGCCAAGCTTGTAGCATCATACCCAAGACGACTCAAGGCTGTAATCACTGCCAAAGGTGCTTCAACAAAGTACTGTGTAAAGGATCTGAATACTTATGTAAAAAATATACACAACCATTCAAAAGTTTGTGGTCACTTAGAAATGTCCTTGTTTTTGAAAGAAAAGCACATTTTGTTGTCCATTAAAATAATATCAAATTGATCAGAAATACAGTGTAGATATTGTTAATGTTGTTAATGACTCTTGTAGCTAGAACCGGCTGATTATTCATTTTTAATGGAATATCTACATAGGCGTGCAGAGGCCCATTATCAGCAACCACCACTCCTGTGTTCCAATGCACGTTGTGTTAGCTAATCCAAGTTTATCATTTTAAAAGGCTAATTTATAATTAGAAAACCCTTTTGCAATTATGTTAGCACAGCTGAAAACTGTTGAACTGATTAAATAAGCAATAAAACGGGCCTTCTTTAGACTAGTTGAGTATCTGGAGCATCAGCATTTATGGGTTTGATTACAGGCTCAAAATGGCCAGAAACAAAGCACTTTCTTCTGAAACTCGTCAGTCTAATCTTGTTCTGAGAAATGAAGGCTATTCCATGAGAGAAATATCCAAGAAACTGAAGATCTCGTACAGCGCTGTGTACTACTCCCTTCACAGAACAGCGCAAACTGTCTCTAACCAGAATAGAAAGAGGAGTGAGAGGCCCCGGTGCACAAATGAGCAAGAGGACAAGTATATTAGGATGTCTAGTTTGAGAAACAGACGCCTCACAAGTCCTCAACTGGCAGCTTCATGAAATAGTGCCCGCAAAACACCAGTCTCAACGTCAACAGTGAAGAGGCAGGATGCTGGCCTTCTAGGCAGAGTTGCAAAGAAAAATCCATATCTCAGACTGGCCAATAAAAAGAAAAGATTAAGATGGACAAAAGAACACTGGATAGAGGAACTCTGCCTAGAAGGCCAGAATAAGGCTGTAACGTAACAAAAAAGTAAAGGTGTCTGAATACTTTCCGAGTGCATTGTACCTAAGATGATTCCAAGTGAATCATCTTATTGTAACCTAAAGGTTAGTCAAAGGATGAGAATAAGCCACTAAATTAAGAGGAGTGGCCAGAGGTAAAATTGGGGGCATAGTATTCTCTCTTGTTATAGCTACAGGCTATTTTCTCATACTCAACAATGAAAAGCCACTGTATGTGTTGTGAATCGGTTGAATCGTTCTTTGCTCCTCCATGAGTGCAATGCCACCCTTGCCAACCAAAGTAGAAAAATATTTTTTTCCTAAATGACACCCTATTCACTATGTAGTGCACTGCTTTTGAACAGGGTGTATGGCGCTCTGGTCAAATGTTGTGCACTCTATACGGAATAGGGTGCCATTTGGGACACATGCAGAGGCTAGCAGAACACACAGGGGTCCGTTTGTGTCCCCAGTGGCCATCGCAAGCTGGGCACATAGAGAAGGAGGAGGGGGTAGGAGGAGAAGAAGGGGCATTTTTCCATCTTACTTTTGCCTGCTTATGTCATCACAATCTTGTCATTGTGGGCTGATAATGGATAATGGAAGGTCAGGCTAGAGAACACAACACAAAGCTCATCATGTCATGGCACTCATTGTGCTCTGTGTCACTTTGCTCCCTCCATATCACCGAATATCACTTGTAAGTAGTAAGTATGCAACTTATGTCCCCAAGAAGGCAAACCCTGAAAATAGGTAATGTGAGAAGTTACATAATTCACAAGAAGACTTGCTCAACTCTTACTAAGTTCTGTATCATGAATATCAATGAGTTTTAAGTTGCTTCTATAGCCCAGGAGTAATCTTCATAAGATGCGAGTAGAACACCATTACCTCTATAGTACTTACAGTAGGCTACATGACCTCCGAACACCTCCTCAACATCTTGTCCCTTTGATTTCTCAATATCACTTGTAAGCAGTAAGTGTGCAACTTTTTAAGTCCTCAAAAGAACACACTGAAAATGGGTCAAGTGAGGAGTTTCCCCACTTCTTCTACAGTAACAATGCCTACAGAGTGTACTTGAGCTACAAACTCCTCCTCAATCTATATCAGTGCTTCCAATCTTGTATTCCTTGAGGAGGAGTGCCCCTATTTGCATGCAGCAGGGATAATTGAGCCTCAGAATCAATTTCCTGTTTGGAAATTTTCATTATAGATGGCAGCAGTAACATTTTTTGATGTGGTCGCATCACATCACAGTTCTATTGTATTTTTTCACTATCACAACTACTGAGACCGGGTCTAATAAACTTGTCACAGTTACATTGATGTAGTGATCAAGCCAGGGTTGTTTATTTTTATGTCCTTAAATAAAATAACCCTAATGTTTGTGAGTTGTTGTTATAGCTTATTGACTTCATATTCAAATAAAATCTGAAATTATTGCGGGAAATTGTTTGAGACAAATGTTAGTTAGTTTAGTTTACTTAAACAATACATGATTTCAAGTGAAATTCTATTAAACATTCAAAGTCTGCTGATAATAATTCAAACAGGCATAGCTAAATGACTGTCAAAGTGTCATAAATGTTTTTCACCAGGTTGGATGACTTGGATCATGGTTTTACAATGCAGTCATTTCAATTTGATTATGTGCCTCCAGAGGTTCCCGAGGACTATTTCTATTGATTTAGTTTAGTTGACTGCCAGGAAATCCTTTAGTTGGACAGTAACTGTTAAAGCACATACAAATGCTATGTTACATGTTGTAAAACTACTGGTTTAATGAATCGCATAGCTAAGGTAAATACAAAAATAGATTTAAACAAATTAACAAAGGGAAAGGAAGAAATCATATATAACGTGACAGTTTATTATCAATTAAATCCGATATTCCATCACATATCTGATATTGAGAAAATAACACCTATGTCACTTTTCCACTGAAGAAACGTATTCTTGTCATATTTCAGAAATAGAGTAATTTTGAGAGTCTGTTTTACACGGCCAGATCCTCCTTTGAATAAACATTTGATCCTCCTCCCCCTTCACAACTTCACGAAATTGAAGAAACAATGGACACTGAACACTTTTAACGAATAAAAAAATACTTACAGAAAGACAGAAGAACAATATTCACTGCCGAGAATCTCCAGCACCCCATAATCTTAACATATAAAATGTAAACCCGGTCAAAACGTCGTGGTCGAACTGTATCTTTCTATGTATTTGAGAATGTGAGTAGTGAGCTTATTGAAGCTGTATTCAGTGAAACAACTGGTTGGGCTTGGGGCTTTTGGCTGGAGTTCCGTGTAGGCAGATCCAGATGTTTTTCATCCAGCTGTGTTAAGGGACCCGCCCAGGAATTGAACTTGATAAATATCGGATCCAAAATCTGTAGAATGTGGGGTGACAGGGTGAACTGGGATGTGTAGTAGGATAATAGAAATAGTAATCCTAATACTAATAATAACAATAATAGCTCAGGACGATCATTCTTGAAAATTAAGGGTGCAATTGTCTTTGTGTTTAGATGTTGTAGGCTTTAGCCTTGTTTTATATCTGCCATGTGTGATTTGCTGTGTTTCATTTATTGTGCAACGTTAGGCTATTTATTGTCTCACAGCCGAAGACTATTCCGAAAAAAGTGATTATATTCTATTCACTTTGAGCTAGCAATAACAGCCTAATTTACACGTTCACTGTGCATTATGATGCAACATATTGTTATTTTGCTAACACCTTACACATGGCTTATAAAGAGGTTTTAGCTTATATAACATTCTGTAATAAACCGATATAATAACACAATGTTTGTGTGATTGTTATTTTGGTTGTTGTCAAATATTGACATGACTGTTATAATGCCAGTATTTCCAGTTGATGAGGACACCGGACAGGGCGGACAGCAGCTGATGTTTCTCGTGACACTCAGGTGAGTTGAGGCAGAGAGGAAGCGATGAAGCGAGAGGATTCACTTTCGCCAAAATCTGTCCAAAATCTGGTCTTAATTTGGACAAAAACTTGTCACCTGCCTTCCCATCGTTGGAACAACGACTCCCATAGTTAGGGTGGGTACATTAGCATCTCGTCACAGATCTCTGGTTGAGGTTGGGAAAATAAAAGGGTTAAAAGTGCGCATGCGAGGTTATGTCTGGCTGCTATACCCCTGACAACAACACACAACTCAGGAAGATATGATGGCAGACTCCGGACCCAAGGAAGTAGCGGTGATCGGGAACACGGAGCTCACCTCCGCAGAACTAGATAACAACATTAAAAACACGGTATAGCTTCAAACGTATTCGTATTGTCAAAAAGCGAGGCATTTGGACGTAGCAAAGTTGTTAGGGAGCCTATTTGAATGAGTTGGGTTTTCTAGGCCTGATTAATCCACGGAGTTTCGCAGAGAGCTCCACTGAGCCAGCAGCAGCTGTAGGTAGCTGCATGTGCAGGAAATGACCGCTAAAAGTTCAACAACTCATTGTAATGTCCACGTCGACATAAAGTAAAGTTAGCTAGATCGTTCTTATTGACATGGTTAGCTTGACCATTACCAGGAACTAGCTAGCTTGCTAACCAACAACTTTTTTTCTGCTACAAAGTTGCAAATTTGACAGGAGGGGCCAGCGGTTTAAAGGGACTTGGCTTATGTTACAAGTACTAGAACCAGCTTGACCAATTATTGATGCCCATGATTGCAAACATACATCAAATTATATTGCATTATTATTTTTACCATGTTATGATGTGCATTGGCCTATTCTAGATGGTTGAGATTGAAAAAGGGACGAGTCTTCTACGAAAGCTGGAGATCAGCGTTGCAGAGGCAGAGAAAAGGACTGGGAAGAATACAGTCAACATGCAGGAGATATACACTGTTTATCTAATTGAGACACGGTAATTATGCCTTATCTGTGTGAATTCTCAAACTATTTGTGATAGCCTACATCTTCCAGGCCAGTACTACCATTTTGTGACACTGCCATGAACAGCTACTTCCACAATCACACCTATACCACCTTGTCTGCTCATAATTCCACCCTGTCATTACAGGTGATCTAGCCATGATAATGATGGTGATGATTCAAACATCTGACTCTTTTAGAATTATGTGGGCGGCAGGTAGCCTAGTGGTTAGTGTTGGGCCAGAAACCGAAAGGTTGCTAGATCGAATCCCCGAGCTGACAAGGAACAAATCTGTTTTTCTGCCCCTGAACAATGCAGTTAACCCACTGTTCCTAGGCCGTCATTATGAATTTGTTCTTAACAGACTTGCCTGGTTAAAGGTAAAACATTTGAAATTAGACACTCCATTCACTGAGAATGTGTTCTATAAGATTGGTTTGTTCAAGAACTGCACATCACACCAGCTTTCTTACTTTTATCTAGCTAGCTATCTATTTACTGGTTTCATTTCATGCAATCACACAATAAATGTGCACACACGGTAATCATGTAAGCACACAAGCTATACATACTATGTACACACACACACACACACACACACACACACTGGGCCTTTGTTTACCAGTGGGCCATTGAGAAGGGAGTGTATTGGAGCCAGGCACTCAGTACAGTTAGACTGAAGATTACCACCCAGCTACTTATTTTCCTGTATTTAACTCTTTCCCTGCTCTTTTCCCTTTCCTTTTCTCCCTAGTCTTTGCTGCTGGATCCACATATACTTCTAAAGTTGAAGTCTCCCCTTCTTCCCCTTTATATCTCTTTCTCTGTCAGTAGTGTTTCTCTCTCTTGCTTTATGTCAGTGTTGGCATCAATAATTCATAGAATGTTGGATAATACTGTACTTGGTACCTTGAAAGATGGCTTAGATACTGTAACATGTATCAAATGTTTAGGTGGTACTCTTAGTCAAGTCCAGTTGTATGACTTAAATCCTTCCTTCTCTTCTGACAGGCCGGTTGATGCTCTGACAGAAGGTATAACCCCAGACTCCTTATGGCGAAGATACAGCGAGTTTGAGCTTCTCAGAAACTACCTGTTGGTCACCTATCCCTTTGTCGTTGTTGCCCCATTACCTGAGAAGAGGGTATGTGAGAACAAGGAGGATGCCTTGGATTAAATTAATGCAGTGTAGTTTAGGAAGTGATATTTGTAGCATGATGTACTTACTACAGTACCTGTAATGCTCTGTACAACATCCAGTTTTATGTTGAAGACATTCCTGAAGCTAATGTTTTGTCTCCTTATCAATATAGTAGTAATTATTTGTCTGTTTCTCACAGGCAGAGATTGTGTGGCACAAGCTGTCGGCGGACAACATGGACCCAGACTTTGTGGAGAGGAGAAGGGTTGGACTGGAAAACTTCCTGCACCGAGTCGCCTCCCACCCAGTTCTCTGCAATGACAATATCTTCAATATCTTCCTCACTGAGGTCAGTTACAGATGTAGTATCTTTATTTGACCAGTATTGTCGCAGCAAAATGATCCTGCAGCAGCAGTATTTGAACAATTCTTCCGTTCACACTTTTCCGCCGATGTAATGTTGCATGATCGGTAGTTAGGCTATTAGCTCTGATAAGGGTTGAGAGTTTTGTAAGTAATGTCTTATGAAGTAGGCCTTAAGCTAAACTCTTTACTGTGCTGCTGTAGTCGTTCTGTCATGGAGAGTTGATAGGATCACCTTCGACCTTTTGAGTTGATAGTGTGCCCCCATGCATCAGGCTCTCCTATCTCTAATGGTCTTTATCAAAGTCACACAGCATCCTCTCTCTGTCCAGCAGGATAAAGATTGGAAGGAAATGGTGTACGAGACAGGATTTCAAGCAAAGGTACCTACTCCAGCACTTTATGGTCTTTTCGTGGTTGCATTGTCCTGTCAACTTTCTTTGATAATACCTTACCGGGCGACCTCATGTGACTTTGCAAACCATAGCGGTGTAATAAAGGTATATTGTAAAGGTTGTAATCTGTACATTTGTTATTTATATATAAATATATTTATATAGATATTTTATACTTATTCTGATACATCATATTTTATGTCTCAAAGGTACAGTGTTGTCTAAAATTATTCAAGTCATCAATAGCAACTTCTGAACTAACAAACCATTTGATATTTCATTTGTCTGTTTTTTTATACAGGCTGATTCCAGGTTGAAAGCTGTGAATGCAGCATTCAGGGTGAAGAATCCAGATGGGTAGGTCATAGAAATGTTCTGTCCCAAATGACACCCTAAAGGGTAAACTGTATGATAGGCTGTCACGATACCAGTATTGCAATATTTTTTCCTTGGCAAAAAGGGCAACACGAAGCAGACATACTCTTTGGTCCTTTAAAAACCTGCTGTATGTAAAATATTGTGTGCCATAATGATGTTTGTGTCCAACATTAGGGCTGTTTTCCTGAAGTTAAATCTGCTTTGTGTTTTTTTTTACCTTTCCACAATACTAATGAGTATCGTGATACTGGTATCGCCCTGGTGTATATAGTGCTCTGGACGCTGGTAAAAAGTAGTACACTTTATAGGGAGAATAGGGTGCCATTTAGGATCCATCCATTGTTTTCTTGTCAGTTTTCTTTTGTGTGGAGCCAACAATACACTTCTATCTCCATGTGTTGTAACATTTAATAATTTGGACTCTGTCTCTACTATCCATCTCATTCCTCTTTTATTTGATGTACTGCCATACTTTGTTCTGGGACTGTGTGGGAAGTACAGTAGGAGCAGGTCAATGTCAGTTCCAACATTGACTATTGTCTTGTTTATCTGCCTTGCTGGGAAGAAAGTGTTGATTCTTGTTCTTCTCTGGCCCTGGCGTCTGCAGAAGGTTTACAGAGTTGAAACACTACAGTGACGAGCTACAGACTGTACTCTCCCAGCTGCTGAGAGTACGGGCGGTAAGTACAGGCAGCTGTCGGCATATTCACACGTCTTACTGACTAGACTGACAACCAGACCTGGGTTCAACTATTATTTGATCTTTCAAAAACTTTGAATGTTTGGTCTAGCTTGCCTGTAATGCCAGATGGGTGAGTTTTGGAACTATTCAATTGTTCCATTGAGCCAGGGAAGCTGAATTGAGCAAAGACAAAGTATTTTAAGTGATTTCAAATAGTATTTGAACCCAGGTCTGTTTACTATACTGCCAGCTGTAACATACATTTTACTGACTAGACATACAACTAGCGTTAAAACACATGAGCTGGGCTGGAAGTTGACATGCATCAGAAGGATAAATCGCACAGCTGGTCTGTCTGACAAAAGTGGATTGGCTGCTGCTGTAACACACAACTTAATGACTAGACATACTGCCAGCTGGTTGTAACACACATAAAAGGGTCACAATTAGATGGACTACACCATCCAGCACACTGCAAGTTGTAACATACAACCTAGGTTTGTGTCCCAAATGTCACGCTATAACCTCCAGTGTGGAAATTCACATACATTACACAGATAGACCAGCTGTATGTTTTATCTGATAGAAGTGGATTTCTACTTGTTTTGAGAAAACAGTAACACATACTGCTTCACCATAACTAAACAAGGGGGCTATGATGCATTCAACTTACGGTAGCTATGTACGACGACCACATGTCCATAGTAAGTAGAACACTCTTCAATAAAGCGGCTGTCTGCGACACTACCTCACTGTTGTCTCATATGTAACATAACACGGAAGCAGCAGTATCAAAGAAACTGCGAAATTTAACCTAGAACTTGACCACCTTCATCCACTCAGAGGGTAGCAGATCGACTGTATGGGGTGTACAAAGTGCATGGAAACTATGGACGAGTCTTCAGGTAAGAGTCGGGTGTTTGGACGAAAGGGTGTGTGTGTATAAAGCTGTTGCATTATGTACTATGATGTTTTAAGTGTATGTCAAATGCATACTTGTGTTTTTTTGTGAAGTATGTTCTCTGTGCATGTGTTGGACAGTGAGTGGAGTGCCATAGAGAAAGAGATGGGAGATGGACTACAAAGTGCTGGCCATCACATGGATGCGTAAGTGTTTTCAATAACCACGTTTCCTTCCACAGTCTTTATGCGAGTAAAGTCATATCGTCCAAAACCAAATCATGACGGCTGTGATGGAAACAGGAAGTTTCAGTGTAATTTTATAAATGCTGACAGATCATTTGTTCGTTCGACATGGTGAGATCTTTTTGTATCCGTAAAATGAATTATGCTGAAAATGTTATTGGAAATGCCTTTAGGTGCAAAAATTGATATAATAACCAGCATGTCGAAGTAAATTTGGAGTCATGTGATGATATGGTGTGTGGTTCTCCCACACAATTGACAGTAGAGTTGAAAATGAGATGGTAAACTTCAGCGAAAAAGTATATTGTTTGTGCACTACTGTACTTCATCACACACATTTTTATCTGGAGTCCATTTGGTGGACGCATTCCACTACTGGGAAAATGTGTATTTGTTTTATGCGGTTACTGGAATATTTGCATGAAAATCTCTTACCAATTGGTTGGAAACCTACCTAGTGATACATGAACACACTGAGTTGTAGGTAAGTAGCCTTGCACAAGTTTGGCTTATACAAGCTGTTTCTGTAGCTTAAGGCAGCATGATGTACAAGTACACCTCCTGGACAGGAAACTAGTCTATTGCAGGGCCTTACCACCAATCTGTCCACTCAATGCTTTGTCTTATCCTGTGTAAATAGTCAGTTTTTTTTCCTGTATATATTTTAATTTCACTTTCTATATACGAACTAATATACTTTCCTGCAAACTGCCTCACCCAATATGGTACAGATCTGCTATTTTTATTCCTTATAACTGGAACCTCCTTCAGGAGCTAGCCAGCTAACTAGCTACCAGTCTTCGTTAGCCACGGCTAGCAGTCTTAACCTTTAGCTCGGACACCAGCCAGCTTTAGCTCGGATAATACCTACCAGTCTGCACAGCGCGATATCAACCCAGAGCATATCGGACTGCTTCTCTACCACATCACTGGATTCCTGCCGCAAGCTCTGGACCATTACACCGGATCATCGCCGCTAGCTAGCTGCAATTGAGTGGCTACTGTTAGCTAACGACTCTGTCCCGAAGCAAGCACTGGTTAGCTTTGAGCTAGCCTCGCACAAGGCCAATATACCAGCTAACTTCTTGGGCTACAATACCACTTTTGCCAATTGCCCTGGACCCTTTATTGTCGACACAGAGCCCCGCCTGTCCAACACAACTGGTCTGCCATCGTAATCGTCCGTTGTGGTTTCAACAGGCTTTTCCGTTGTGGTTTCAATAGGCTTTTCCGTTGCGCTGTCCCTCGAAGACCCCTCCGCTAGCTCCGGCCCGCTAGCTTTCTGAACGCCGTTGTCTCCGGCTCGCCTAACATTGTAGCGACTACCGAATGGCTCCCTGACTCGCCTATTGCTGCTCTTTGGACCCTATGATCACTCGGCTACAAAGCTGATGCCTGCTGGACTGTTCAATAACGCGGTACCTCTTTTTGTTTACCTGTCAGCCTCAAACTCAGGTCATGTGCATACCTAACTGACCCTCTCTGCCCATTCATCACCATTTACCCGTTGTTGTCTTAGCTCTCCCGATCAACACCCTTGATTGCTTTATGCCTCTCTCTAATGTCAATATGCCTGTGCACTGCTGTCTCGGTTAGTACTTATTGTTTTATTTCACTGTAGAGCCCCCAGTCTCAACATGCCTCAGATGGCTCTTTTGTCCCACCCCTGACACATGCAGAGACCTCACCTGGCTTAACTGGTGCCTCCAGAGGTACAATCTCTCTCATCGTCACTCATCGTCACTCAACTCCACTGTACTCACATCCTACCATACCCTTGTCTGTACATTATGCCCTGAATCTATTCTACCACGCCCAGAAATCTGCTCCTTTTACTCTCTGTTCCCAAAGCACTAGACGACCAGTTCTTACAGCCTTTAGCTGTACCCTTATCCTACTCCTCCTCTGTTCCTCTGGTGATGTAGAGGTTAACCTAGGCCCTGTAGCCCCGAGTAGCACACCTATTCCCCAGGCGCTCTCATTTGTTGACTTCTGTAACCGTGAAAGACTTGGTTTCATGCATGTTAACATCAGAAGCCTCCTCCCTAAGTTTGTTTTATTCACTGCTTTCGCACACTCTGCCAACCCTGTCCTAGCCTTGTCTGAAATTCTAAATTTTCCATCCCCAACATTCTCCATCAAGATAGAACTGCCAAAGGGGGCGGAGTTAGCCTGCAGAGTTCTGTCATACTATCCAGGTCTGTGCCCCAACAGTTTGAGCTTCTACTAGAAATCCACCTTCCCAGAAACGAGTCTCTCACTGTTGCTGCTTGTTATAGACCCCCCTCAGCCCCCAGCTGCGCCCTGGACACCATATGTGAATTGACTGCCCCCCCCCATTTATCCTCAGAGTTCGTACTGTTAGGTGACCTAAACTGGGATATGCTTAACACCCCGGCCGTCCTACAATCTAAGCTAGATGCCCTCAATCTCACACAAATTATCAAGGAACCTACCAGGTACAACCCTAAATCTGTAAACGGGGGCACCCTAATAGATATCATCCTGACCAACCTGCCCTCAAAATACACCTCTGCTGTCTTCAACCAGGATCTCAGCGATCACTGCCTCATTGCCTGTGTGTAATGGGTCCGCAGTCAAACGACCATCCCTCATCACTGTCACGCTCCCTAAAACACTTCAGCAAGCAGGCCTTTCTAATCGACCTGGCCCAGCTATCCTTGAAGTATATTGACTACATCCCGTCAGTAGAGGACGCCTGGTTATTCTTTAAGTGCTTTCCTCACCATCTAAAATAAGAATGCCCCGTTCAAAAAAATGTAGAACTAAGAACAGATATAGCCCTTGGTTCACTCCAGACTTTACTGGAAAACATCCTATTACACAAAAACATCCTGTGGCATACTGCATTATCATCGAATAGCCCCCGCGATATGCACATTTTCAGGGAAGTTAGGAACCAATATACAGGAAAGCAAAGGCTAGCTTTTTCAAACAGAAATTTGCACCCTATAGCACAACCCCCCCCAAAAAAAATGTTTGCCCACTGCACTGAGGCTAGGAAACACTGTCACCACCGATAAATCGAGAAATTCAATAAGCATTTTCCTACGGCTGGCCATGCTTCCCACCTGGCTACCCCAGCCAACAGCTCAGCACCCCCCCCCCGTGAGCAACTTGCCCAAGCCCCCTCCGCTTCCCCTTCATCCATATCCAGATAGCAGATGTTCTGTAAGAGCTGCAAAATCTGGACCCCTACAAATCAGCTGGGCTAGACCATCTGTACCCTCTCATTCTAAAATGATCCGCCTCAATGTTTGCAACCCCTTACTAGCCTGTTCAGCCTCTCTTTCGTATCATCTGAGATCCCTAAAAATTGGAAAGCTGCCGCGGTCATCCCCGTCTTCAGAGGGAGACACTCTAGACCCAAACTGTTAGACTCATATCTATGCTGCCCTTCCTTTCTAAAATCTTCTAAATACAAGTAAGCAAACAGATCACCGACCATTTCGAATCCCGCCGTACCTTCTCCGCTATGCAATCTGGTTTCCGAGCTGGTCATGGGTGCACCTCAGCCATGCTCAACGTCTTAAACGATATCATAACTGCCGTCGATAAAAGACAGTACTGTGCAGCCGTCTTCCTTGACCTGGCCAAGGCTTTCGACTCATTCTTATCGGCAGACTCAATAGCCTTGGTTTCTCAAATGACTGCCTCGCCTGGTTCACCAACTACTTCTCAGACAGAGTTCAGTGTGTCAAATTGGAGGGCCTGTTGTCTGGACCGCTGGCAGTCTCTATGGGGGTTCCACAGGGTTCAATTCTCGGGCCGACTCTTTTCTCTGTATACATCAATGATTTCGCTCTTGCTGCTTGTGATTCTCTGATCCACCTCTACGCAGACATTCTGTATGCACCTGGGCCTTCTTTTGACATTTAACAACCTCCAAACGAGCTTCAATGCCATACAACACTCCTTCCGTGGCCTCCAACTGCTCTTAAATGCTAGTAAAACTAAATGCATGCTCTTCAACTGATCGCTGCCCGCACCTGCCCGCCCGACTAGCATCACTACTTTGGACTGTTCTGACAGAATATGTGGACAACTGCAAATACCTAGGTGTCTGGTTAGACTGTAAACTCTCCTTCCAGACTCACATTAAGCATCTCCAATCCAAAATTAAATCTAGAATCTGCTTCCTATTTCGCAACAAAGCCTCCTTCACTCATGCTGCTAAACATACCCTCATAAAATGTACTATCCTAGACTTCAACAATCTCATTTAGAAAATAGACTCCAACACTCTACTCAGTAAATTGGATGTAGTCTATCACAGTGCCATCTGTTGTCACCAAAGCCCCATATACTACCCACCACTACGACCTGTATGCTCCCGTTGGCCGGCCCTCGCTTCATATTCGTCGCCAAACCCACTGGCTCCAGGTCATCTAAGTCGTTGCTAGGTAAATCCCTGCCTTATCTCAGCTCATTGTTCACCATAGTAACACCCATCTGTAGCACGCGCTCCAGCAGGTATATTTCACTAGTCATCCCCAAAGCCAACACCTCCTTTGGCCACCTTTCCTTCCAGTTCTCTGCTGCCAATGACTGTGAATGATTTGCAAAAATCACTGAAGCTGGAGACTCGTATCTCCCTCACTAACTTAACGCATCAGCTGTCAGAGCAGCTTACCGATCATTGCACCTGTAAATAGCCCATCCAACTACCTCATCCCCATATGTTATTTATTTTTGCTCTTTTGCACCCCAGTATCCCTACTTGCACATTATCATCTGCACATCTATCACTCCAGTGGTAATGCTAAATTGTAATTATTTTGCCACTATGGCCTATTTATTGCCTTACCTCCCTAATCATACTACATTTGCACACACTATATATAGATTTTTCTATTGTGTTTTTGACTGTACATTTGTCTATCCCATGTGCAACTCTGTTGTTTTTGTCAAACTGCTTTGCTTTATCTTGTTCTCAACTGGACTACCTGGTTAAATTACAGTAAAATAAGAGTTCCAAGCAGATACGCATCTGGTTCCAGTTATACAGTCTTTGATATGATTCGACCAGGGATCGAACTCCCAATCTCAGGTTAAACACTAACACTAAGGCAATTTAGTTGTAACCATGCAATAATCTACCATATTAATCAAAAATTTTATTGGATTACAACAGAATGGTATGTCAAAAAATTATGCAATATATAGTGAAAATTTTGCCACTTCAGACAGCCAACCTCTTTCCTTACCCTCTGTGACCTCATACAGACTCACTAAAGTAGCTGATATGTTGAGGTGTTGCACAACGCCATTTCCCCATCAGCAACGCTGTACATACTACATGGTTCCTAGTTAAGCTATACAACACATTTACCGTGTTTTGATTTGAAAGCATTTCATATTTGAAGCATAGAGTCTGCTGTAGCAGGTAGCTGACCATGAGGACTGGGGTGACTTGAGTTGTGAAGGTTCTGGGTTCAAACTGAGAACTGGCTGGCAAATAGCCAGAGGCTTTTACTTTCAACTTGGGTGCTGTGTATAGTTCTCTTTGAGTGACATGAGTGGTCTCGGGCCCTGTCCTTGGAGTAGTAACATGCACCCACACCTCAGAGTAATAACATGATTAGCCCCTACCCCGTCACTGATGGTTACTAGATTGTAGGACTCAATTCTAGAGGTCTGGGGTCACAGCGCTTGGCTACTGAGGCGTATCAAGTAAGGCAGAATTTCTGTCAACGTTCGAGTCCAAATGGGGACTGGTCAAAGGTAGTCCACTATGTAGGGTGCCATTTGGGATGCAGGTACCTATAGCTTTTAAAGGGATACCTCAGGATTTTGTCAATGAGGCCTGTTAACTACTTCACCAGAGTCAGATGAGCTCATGGATACCAGTCTGTGTCCATTATGAAGGGAGTTGGTGTTAGTTTCGTGAGCCAAAGCTTACTAGCATTAGTGCAATGACTGGAAGCCTGATGTCTACTAGCATTTGCGTTAGCCACTTCCTTCAAACTGCACGCAGAGATATAAAAATGGTATCCACGAGTTCATCTGACTGGCGGAGTAAAGCATATGTAGTTCCCCATCCCTCTGTTAAAGGTGTGATTATTGTAAAGCAAATGTATTCATATGGACTCCTGTTTTGTCTACAGGTATGCTGCTTCTGTAGATGATATTCTGGAGGAGGAGGAGCACTATGCTGATCAGCTGAAGGAGTACCTGTTCTATACTGATGCACTAAGGTATTTACTACACTGTGACTGCTTCTGTAGGCCAAGTACATATCACTATATAAACCAGGGGTGTCAAACATTTGACCCGCGATTGGTCCAATCTGGCCCACGGGTGGTTTGAGTTAAAACAAAATATATATTTTTTTATTTTTTGGGGGGGGGGGCCGGCAAACTCAATATACTAATGACTAAAATCAAATTGAGAATGTGTAGAAATGATAGTTTCTTGTCTGTCCATCTTGCTAATAATCAGTCCTGAAAGCAGGTAGGGAGCATCGACATTTAAATAATTATGGATAGAGGACTATTTTTAGCAAATTGTCGGCATGGCAGTACATCCAATTTTGATGCGGCCCTCCAGACCTCATTGAAGATGGCCCCCATTGCAAAATAGGTTTGACACCCCTGAAGATCATCATGCCAAATCACTAGTCAGTGCGCCCTAGGTTGTATGTGTTATGTAGGTAGCTTCACATCCTCACATTACCTTGACGAAGACCTGTGTGGACATAATTCCCAAGGCATATAGTGTACTCACTGAGCCCCCCTCATTGAATCTATAGAACAGCCCTCTGACCCTGTGTGTGTATGGTGTATAATGATCATACATGTACAGTAGCAACCATAATAAGCAGCTAGGCATCAGTATATCCAGTAGCAGCCATGATGATCAGCAAAGGCCTCTGTTTCTGCAGGGCGGTATGCAGAAAGCATGAGTTGACACAGTTTGAGCTGGAGATGGTTGCACTGGACCTAGCCTGTAAGAAACAGCAGAAGGAGGAACTGGTCACTGGGGTGAGTTGTTATATACAGTACCAGTCAAAAGTTTGGACACCTACTCATTCAAGGGTTTTTCTTTCTCTTTTTTTTCCTACATTATAGAATAATAGTGAAGACAAACTATGAAATGACACACATGGAATCATATAGTAACCAAAAAAGTGTTAAACAAATCAAAATATACTTTAGATTCTTCAAAGTAGCCACCCTTTGCCTTGATGACAGCTTTGCACACTCTTGGCATCCTCTCAACCAGCTTCATGAGGTAGTCACCTCGAATGCATTTCAATTAACAGGTGTGCTTTGTTAAACGTTTATTTGTGGAATTTCTTTCTTAATGCGTTTGAGCCAATCAGTTGTGTTGTGACAAAGTAGGGTTGGTATACAGAAGATGGCTCTATTTGGTAAAATACCAAGTCCATATTATTGCAAGAACCGCTCAAATAAGCAAAGGGAAATGACAGTCCATCATTGACTGACCTTCATGTGTTGATGGACTAATCTGGAAAATGTACTTTTAACAAGACACACCTGTTAATTGAAATGCATTCCAGGTGACTACCTCATGAAGTTGGTTGAGAGGATGCCAAGAGTGTGCAAAGCTGTCATCAAGGCAAATGGTGGCTACTTTGAAGAATCTAAAGTATATTTTGATTTGTTTAACACTTTTTTGGTTACTATATGATTCCATGTGTGTCATTTCATAGTTCTTGGACATTTCCCATTCTTGGACATTTTTTTGGTACCCTTCCCCAGATCTGTGCCAAAACACAATCCTGTCTCTGAGCTCTATGGACAATTCCTTCGACCTCGTCGCTTGGTTTTTGCTCTGATGTGCACTGTCAACTGTGGGACTTGTTGTAGAAACATTTTGTTTTTAGACTGAGGGGGGAAAATGTATTTAATCCATTTTAGAAAAAGGCTGTAACATAACAAAATGTGGAAAAAGGGCAAGGGGTCTGAAGTGTGTGTGAAGCTCTCATCAAGGCAAAGGGTGGCTACTTTGAAGAATCTCAAATATTGTACAATATAGTAAATATAGTGTCTCCACTATTGTACAATATAGTGAAACATTTTTAAAAATAAAGAGAAACCCTGGAATAAGTAGGGTTGTCTAAACTTTTGACGTGTGTGGGACTACTCGACTAAAACGATCTCGGTCGACCAATAGCCTAAGACCAAACAATCGACCAGTCAACTAATTGGGGTCAGCCCAAATACGAAGTGTACGGTAGGGTATAGTTTGCCATTTGGGAATGAACCCAGTTTCTAAAGAGCCATGGAACTCACCAGAAGATAATGACACAATAGATCACATACAGTAGCAAGCACAGAAATGCGTACATTGAATTTTATCAAAGTTAAGCTTATCCAAACCCGACTGGCCAGATGGAATGTTTCTTTCCCTCCCTGTGTTCAGACTGTGCGGACATTCTCACTGAAGGGGATGACCAGTAAGCTGTTTGGCCAGGAGACTGCAGAGCAGAGGGAGGCTAAGTTACAAGTGTTAGAACAGCAGCTAAAGGAGGGAGAGGAGGCTGTTAAAGAGAAGAACACCGAGAGCGAGTGAGAAACCCTCCGTTCTCAATCTCTTCTCTCTGTCATCTTTTTCGCTCTGTCTCTGCCAGTCGATTTGTCTAGCATGTTATAATTGAATCACTAAATTTGCTGCTCTAATCAGCTGCTTTGAAAGTTTGACCAGTTGACCATATTTTTTTCATTTCAATTATTTGAGAAGGTTCTAAAGCAAGTCTCTCTCCCCAGTGAGTTTGTGAAGACTGCCTGGGTAGACATTGAACGCTTTAAGGACCAGAAGGACCGGGACCTGAAGGAGGCCCTAATTAGCTATGCGGTCATGCAGATCAGCATGTGCAAAAAGGTAGGTGACACCTCCCCACAGATACTTAAAACATATAGAGTATTCTGCCTGGAAATGTTTATTTTGTGTCATTTTATCAATGCCAAATATGTTAAATACTTATTTTTCTCTCGGTTTCTGTCTCACCTCTCTCTCTCTCAGGGAATACAAGTGTGGACCAACGCAAAGGAGTGTTTCAACAAGATGTGATCTTCAAGGCCGAAGCAGACCCTTCAAAAAAACTGCCAGAACAGGCTTATTTTCAGGGGACTCCTCCTGGAGCTTGCATCCCAAATGGCACTCTTTTCCCTATATATTGCACCACTTTTGACCAGAGCTCTGTGGAGTCTATGCACTATATATAGGGAATAAGGGTTGTTTTTGGGACTCATTCCTGGACATTCATTCTGCTGAAGTAGCCATGGCAGCATACTGAGAGGGATTTTTGATCAGTTATACACAAGAAGAGAATCGGTTTATTCCTTTTCTATGTCTTTATCATGTCTGATTGCTGGCTGCTTAGATTTGTCCACTTGCAATTGCAGTTTTTTGTCAAATGTATGTGTTTTTTCGTACACATTTAATTTTGCTGAAACGTGGATTTTTGTAAGGAAAATCACTAATCACTTTCACTGTGTTTATAGCGATGGCAAGAAATGTGGACTGAAGCTAATTTTCCAATGCTGCCTTTTACACAATGTTAAAAATAAGGTAATGAGATTTGTTCTATAAGAACAATATTCTTTACTTTTTTTGTTATTTTCATGCATACTTTACTGATTCTGCTTTTGTAAATGTTTTACTCTCTTGAGTGGACCATGTGGTTGGTATATTGACGGTTCTGTTTTCTCTACTCTCTCATTGCATTGTCCCAGTGTACTAAATAAGTGGTTCAACCTTTTCGGATGTTTTTGTATATTTAAAGGCTTTTCTGTACTTTGCCATTCAAGGTTGTAATCTGGCACTGGGTCTTAAGTAGCCACTATGATGAATGGCAGTGTTGTCATTTCTGAAGAGTGGGTGGTTCAGTGTTTTTGATAAATCTAGCCAAAGGAATAGGAAGGTCACAGGAAAAACAGGATGTGATAATTGCCTTATGTTGGTGCTTTATGTGTACTGGGGATGCGGTCCAAATGGCTCCCTATTCCCTATGTAGTGTATACTTTTCAAATGTAGTCCACTATATATAGGGAAGGGTGCAATTTGAGACAACCCCAGGCCTCTTGTGTTTTAGTTCACTCTAAGGGCCAGGGGAGGAGGTGTAATGTTAATTTGGGATGAGATCAGAGCACCGGCAGGAAATGTATACTGTTTATGTGGTTGTAATCATTGTGCCAAAAATACACTAATAAATATGAAGTCTAGTTGTCAGTCCTTAAATCATGTTTTTACTCATGAGACAAAATGAAGTTTGAGAATGTGTAATATATGTGTATATACACTACCAGTCAAAAGTTTGGAAACAACTACTCATTCCAGGGTTTTTCTTTAGTTTTACTATTGTAGAATAATAGTGGAGACATCTAAACTATGAATAACACAAGGAATCACGTAGTAACCAAATAATTGTTAAACAAATCTACAGTTGAAGTCAGAAGTTTACATACACTTATGTTGGTGTCATTAACTCGTTTTTCAACCACTCCACAAATGTATTGTTTACAAACTAGTTTTGGCAAGTCGGTTAGGACATCTACATTGTGCATTACACGAGCAATTTTTTTCCAACAATTGTTTAGACAGATTATTTAACTTATAATTCTGTTTCACAAAAGTTTACATACACTAAGTTGACTGCCTTTTTAACAGCTTGGAAAATTCCAGAAAGTTATGTCATGGCTTTAGACGCTTCTGAAAGGCTAATTGACATCATTTGAGTCAATTGGAGGTGTACCTGTGGCTGTATTTCAAGGGCTACCTTCAAACTCAATGCCTCTTTGCTTGACATCATGGGAAAGTCTAAATAAATCAGCCAAGACATCAGAAAAAAAATTGTAGACCTCAGGTCTGGTTCATCCTTGAACCATTTCCAAATGCCTGAAGGTACCACATCTCTACTAATAATAGTACGCAAGTATAAACACCATCGGACCACGCAGCCATCATACCGCTCAGGAAGGAGAGGCGTTCTGTCTCCTAGAGATGAACGTACTTTGGTGCGAAAAGTGCAAATCAATCCCAGAACAACAGTGAAGGACCTTGTGAAGATGCTGGAAGAAACAGGTACACAATGATCTATATCCACAGTAAAACGAGTCCTATATCGACATAACCTGAAAGGCCGCTCCGCAAGGAAGAAGCCACTGCTCCAAAACTGTCATATAAAAGACAGGCTATGGTTTGCAACTGCACATTGGGACAAATATTGTACTTTTTGTATAAATGTCCTCTGGTCTGATGAAACAAAAATAGAATTGTTTGGCCATAATGACCATGTTTGGAGGAAAAAGGGGAAGGCTTGCAAGCCGAAGAACACCATCCCAACTGTGAAGCACGGGGGTGGCAGCATCATGTTGTGGGGTTGCTTTGCTGCAGGAGGGACTGGTGCACTCCACAAACTAGATGGCATCATGAGGGAGGAAAATGTTGTGGATATATTGAAGCAACATCTCAAGACATCAGTCAGGAAGTTAAAGCTTGGTCACAAATGGCTCTTCCAAATGGACAATGACCCGAAGCATACTTCCGAAGTTGTGACAAAATGGCTTAAAGGACAACAAAGTCAAGGTATTGGAATGGCCATCACATAGCCCTGACCTCAATCCTATAGAAAACTTGTGGGCAGAACTGAAAAAGCATGTGCGAGCAAAGAGGCCTACAAACCTGACTCGGTTACACCAGCTCTGTCAGGAGGAATGGGCCAAAATTCACCCAACTTATTGTGGGAAGCTTGTGGAAGGCTACCCGAAACGTTTGACCCAAGTTAAACAATTTAAAGGCAATGCTACCAAATACTAATTAAGTGTATGTAAACTTCTGACTCACTGGGAATGTGAATAAATAAATAAATAAATAATTCTCTCTACTATTATTCTGACATTTCACATTCTTAAAATAAAGTGGTGATCCTAACTGACCTAAGACAGGGTAATTTTTACTAGGATTAAATTTCAGGAATTGTGAAAAACTGAGTTTAAATGTATTTGGCTAAGGTGTATGTAAACTTCCGACTTCAACTGTATATATATTTTATATTCTTCAAAGTAGCCACCCTTTGATTACAGCTTTTCCTTCACTCTACAATTCAAATATGAAGGCCAGATTCACACAGTCTCTTCTCAACAGTTGATGTTGAGATGTGTCTGTTACTTGAACTCTGAAACATTTATTTGGGCTACAATGTCTGAGGCTGGTAACTCTAATTTACTTATCCTCTGCAGCAGAGGTAACTCTGGGTCTTCCTTTCCTGTGGCGGTCCTCATGAGAGGCAGTTTCATCACAGCGCTTTGTTTTTGCGACTGCACTTGAAGAAACTTGAACATTTGTTGAATTGAGATTGACTGAACTTCATGTCTTAAAGTAATGAAAAAGTCATCTCTTTGATTATTTGAGCTGTTCTTGACATACAATGGTTTTGGTCTTTTACCAAATAGGGCTATCTTCTTTATAACATTCCTACATTGTCACAACCTAAATAATTGGCTGAAATGCATTAAGAAGGAAGGAAATGCCACAAATGTACTTTTAACAAGACACGCCTGTTAATTGAAATGCATTCCAGGTGACTACCTCATGAAGCTGGATGAGAGAATGCCAAAAGTGTGCAAAGCTGTCATCAAGGCAAAGGGTGGCGAATTTGAAATCTCAAATATATTTGTATAACACTTTTTGGTTACTACATGATTCCATGTGTTATGTCATAGTGTTGATGTCTTCACTATTATTCTACAATGTAGGAAATAGTCAAAATAAAGAAAAACTCTGGAATGAGTAGGTGTGTCCAAAATCTGACTGGTATTGTATATATTTCTATGGGAAAGGAAAGGAGGCTGACTGAAAGATACGAATGGTTCCATTATGAGTTTATCAGACAGAAGCAATCAATGTTCAGTGAATGCTGCCATCTGTTGTTAACTTAAAATAGTGTTTTGGTAATAATGCACTAGAATCAATTTACATTTTTAGGCCCGTTTGCCCTGCGATTTATGTGATACAGTTGTGCTCTAATCAGATTAATGTAGTAGCTATGAGTTAATTGGTGTACTAGTTAATTGATTTAATAGTAAGTTCTTTAACAAATCTTTGTTTTATTTTTTGTTAATAAGGAAGTTTTGATATGACTATCTGTCAAACAGTATTCTGTTTCTTGAATGCATTAAACATCGTGTTTTGGGAACAAATAGTAGCGTAGTCATATTCTAGTTCTGCGTGCGAGCGCGCTAAAGATATGTAGAAAAGGTCTGCTGAACACACACTGTAGTGCTTGCTCCACGAGTCACTACAGGCACAGATAGAACAATGAGACAGATATTTCACTGGATGTATAAATGTGAAAGCATCCGCTTGGCATTTCCACTCACTACTAAATATGGTAGTGAGCGAAAACCTGAAGGCGGGTAGTGAGAGAAAATGGAACGAGATGGATTTTGGGCGACATTCTTCAAATTTTGTCATTGACAAAGCCCACAGTGTTCTGTTCCCCAAACGAATTTATGTTATGAAAAGAGTGGACTAAGATTTGTAGACTTTACCATTTGCAAACGATTTTTAAAATCACGTTGTTTAGAAGGTTTAGAAGACCAATTGAGTTATTGCACTCGCGCACTTTACTGAGTAGGCGTTCCCTAATGGACATATGCAGATTTGTGCTAGAACACGCCAATAGGATCTCGCTAGCTTATGCTTGGCTCTGCCCATCTTCTTTGCTTGTTCTGCCCACTATGACTCATTTGTTCCCATTGGAATCGACACGTTGTGGTCTATCTTGGTTTACTTACAAAATGTTTGCTACAGGTAAACGACATCACAACGCAAACTAGATATTATAACGTACATTCCCCATGCACTGCAGTTGGGCCAAATGCGGTGACGTTTCTTTCTCTCGCGGCATATATCACACAGCGGATACACTTTTGCAGATTAACCATGACTGCTAAACGACCTTATTAGACTCCAAAGTAGGTAAGCAGTCTAAATACGTTACGTTAGCTATCTTAGCTAATGCTAACGTTAGTAATACATATATTTGGTTAGAAACGTTATCTAGACAGCTAGCTAGTTGTGAACAGTTTTCTGCCGTGCATTAGCTACTTCTCGATTTCACTTGAGTGAAGCTAACCTAAATCTTGACTTGAGTTCTTACCAGATCTTCTGGGTTGTTGTTTCTGATCAGGCCTAGCTAGCTAACGTTTGCTATTCACAGCTAACCAAGTTAGCAAGCTAGCTAACAGGCTACTGCTATTTAGCTAACGTTGCCTGTCAACACTGATAGCTATCTAACGTTAGCTGGCTAGTTGTGTTGCTTGTTTAGGTAAAGTTGTTTAGCTAGCTAAAGCTACCAATCATCTTAACATCTAACGTCTAAATGTATTTAATTTAGATAGCTAGTTAGCTAGTTGATCGCTCAATTTAATTTATAGCGACATATTATTTAGTTAGCCTAGCTACTACTATGTACAATAGCCGTAGTAAAACTAGCTAACGTTAGTAGGCTAACGCTCGCTGTGTTATTTTGATTTAACGGGATTGTTGATGGCTACAGTAATTATTCAGTTGGCTGACAAACAAGGTTTTGTTTGTTAGTTATTCAGCTAGGTAACTGTCAGCTAAACCCGTGATTACTCAATGATGACCCCTCTTAAATGTAGCTAAATGTTTTCGTTGTCTTTAACTAAGTTACAGTAACTCGTTAGCTAGCTAATACTTCTGTCCTCATTTGACCCCACAGACACGTAGGTCCCTCTAAGTTAAGATGAACATTGATGACAAGCTGGAGGGGATGCTGCTGAAGTGTGGTGGGGGAGTGGATGAGAGTGTGGGGTTAGGGGGTGGAGGTCCAGTCGTCATGACCCTGGGCGAGCGGGGGTTAGATCACCACCCCCTGTTAGCAGACGATGATGAAGAGGATGATGATGACCTGACAGGGGTTTCAATGGTGTCCCATGACCTGATCCCAACTGATGAGATGGTGGTACATGAGGAGACTGTGAATGGCAGGGAATGGGGAATGAATCAGAGACTCTCACACAAGCTGCCTGTGAGTCCATGTCATGCATACATTCTTATTGCCAGTCTTCTTGCCATACATGCTGTAAATCGTGACACTGGGTGAATCTCAAGTCTTTCCTCATTCCTTACTTCCTCTCTTCTCCCGGTCTTCATTTGGAAGACTTTTGAGATTCACCCATTGAGCGAATAATCATTCTGACTTTAAGCAGTGAAATTCAAACATTAAATGTTAATCATCAATGTTTTGTAGGTAAGCATCAAACAAGAGTTGAAGCTGACTTCTGATCAACTAATGCTGGGGAAGAAAGAAAGAAAACAGCCCAGAGACCTCACAGAGTGTCACAAGAAGAAGAAGCGAAAGCAGCGCTCTCCTGCCAAGGTGCAAATGTATAATACATTTAGCATTTAAATCAGGTTATAACCACATGGTCTGTGCAGATTACATATTTATTTTGGGACTTGACAAATTCTGTTGCCAAAACTAGCAACGTGAAAACCATTATTATTTTTTGAAGGCTCACCCAGCTTCAGTTGTAAATAAATTGTGAATTGACACATTTCTTGTCCTTGTCTTTCCATGTATCTCTCTTTTTAGATTCTCACCATCAATGAGGATGGGTCATTGGGTCTCCAGAGCCCAAAGTGTCATGTGTGTGTGCACTGCAACGCAGCCTTCCGAACCAACTACCATCTACAAAGACATGTATTCATCCACACTGGTATGTCTTATGACAGTCAAGCCTCTTGCTTTACATTAAATTAACAAAACTATGATCTAGGCCCTATGCTGTAAGCCTACTTATTATGCAGAAATTGTAACCAACACAATTTCCCATTGAAATAAGCAAGAAAAATATGGTTTAACTGACCAACTTGCTTGGTTTCAGGTGAGAAGCCATTTCAGTGCAGCCAGTGTGATATGCGCTTCATACAGAAGTACCTTCTCCAGAGACATGA
Organism: Oncorhynchus tshawytscha; assembly: GCF_018296145.1. Lineage (NCBI taxonomy): Eukaryota > Metazoa > Chordata > Actinopteri > Salmoniformes > Salmonidae > Oncorhynchus > Oncorhynchus tshawytscha. Next base: position 33,754,939 of record NC_056454.1, read on the forward strand.
GAAGATCCACACTGGTAAGAGAATTACCCACGAAGCTATGATTTAACTATGTTAGCCAATGGTTAGTCAAAGATCCCACCTGTTGAATGTTGATGTTACTAGCCCACAGAATGAGCTGTCCCTTTGACTTTGTCAGGTGAGAAGCCCTTCCGCTGTGAGGAGTGTGGCATGAGGTTCATTCAGAAATACCACATGGAGAGGCACAGAAGGACCCATAGTGGAGAGAAGCCCTATCAATGTGACTACTGCCACCAGGTTGGTTATTTATGTTATCAAAGCACATCTCAATGGCCTGGTCCCATATCTGTTTGTGCTGTATAGACAACTCCTATGGTTTGCCATGATAGACAATGACCAGGAGTTACCAAGATGGCACAAATAGTATACATCACTAGTTCGAATTCTAGTTTAAAACTGGTTTATATAGCATGCAGATGTTTCTTTAAAAACATTTATTCTACTACTATCCATGTATGCCACAAACCCATTCGGTTTGTTTTCCACAGTACTTCTCCAGAACTGACCGGGTTCTAAAGCACAGGCGCATGTGCCATGAGATGAAGGAGAGGAAAGCCCACAAGGCTGCAGCAGCGGAGAAAGATGGAGGACTCCTGCACAACACAGAATCTCTGGGCTTTTCCTTCTCTGCCAAAGAGTGCTCGCTGCCCAAGAAGAAACGCTTGAAGACTTCAGACAAGTCTCAATGCTCAGCTGCTGTCACTGAAGACGTTGCCACGGTCGCTTCTCTTGGCGCCATGGATAAGGAGGTGGAGCAAAGACCGAACAAAATCGAATGTCTACCTCTCTATGCAGTTACCTCCAAGGTGGTCAAAGATGAGTATGTGGTGGCAGATTATTCTGTGGAGCTTCCAGACTCGTCCGGCGAGCAGCATTTGGGGCTGGGTGGGGAGAATCTCTCCTCTGAGGAGATTCATCCTCCCAAGCTGGTCCTTAAGAAGGTCCCCAAGAGGAGTTTGAAGCAACCAACTGAACCCGAACCACCTGTGAGTCTGTCCCCTTTGTCCTCCTTTGAAGATGGCAAAATCACCAGGTACACGTTTGAGATCGTGGACAAACAAGGTCTTCTGGATGTGGATGTGGCCAATTCTGACCTGGAGCCAGTAGATGCTCTCCAAGGAGGGCAGACGAAACCAGCATCCAGCAGCACAAACTACGATGATGCAATGCAGTTCCTGAAGAAGAAGCGATATCTCCAGCAGGCCACTTTGTCCAACAACCGCAATTATGCCCTGAATGTAAGCAGCATCACGTCCCAGCCTTCCATTAGACAAGCCTCAGTGGCCAATGTCATCGACGAAACTGTTCCCGCCACCATCTTGGAACCCCAGCCGTTGAGCGTCGAGATCAAGTCCAACCACGACAAGAACGTTCTCCCGGATGAGGTTCTCCAGACTCTCCTGGACCACTACTCAAACAAGGCCAATGGGCAACCTGATATCTCTTTCAGTGTGGCTGACACGGAGGTGACCTCCAGCATCTCCATTAACTCCTCGGATGTGTCTGAGGCCAGCCCGGTAGAGAGCCTGGGAGGTAACCCTCAAGCCCCACCAGCAGAGAAGTCTAGCCTCCTGCATGAGTACTCAAAGTTCCTTCAGCAAGCACTGGAGAGGACCAGCCAGAACGATAGCTACTTGAGCAGCCAGAGTCTTACCTTTGTCACCGAGAGCCCCAGTCTCTCCAACCAGCCTCTGTTCTCCACAGAGAAACAGAACCCTTCCCCCAGCAGGTTTACCACTGGTAGGTCAGGGATGAACTCTCCACTACGCTCTACCTTGGAGAAACCCCATTTTGGACTACTTGTAGGGGATTCCCAGCACTCTTTCTCATTTTCAGGGGACGAAACAACCCCCTCAGCTGTGTCGCCAACCGAAGACTTTCTGGAGGAAGTTGCATCCTCGAAAAAGACTGATGCTCAAGGGTTGCATCAGACTTTTCAAATCAGCACCTTCGATCAGAACTTCCGGTCACAGTTCCAGGCCTCGTCACGTTCTGGAATCACCTCCCAATTTACTATTGCCAATGGACAAGTCAGTCTGCGAAGTCATGGAACAGACTTCTCTGAATTCTCCCTTGAGACGAGGTCTCAATTGAACTCTTCCCCTGATGCTACAAGGAGTCAAACGTTTGGTTGAGGATATTTTTATTTATTTCTGCGATCATTTTGGAAGGCACTTTTATATACATATCCTCTGTTCTGCCAAATAGGTTACACTGCAAAGGTGGCTGTTGCTCAAAGCATTTGTGATTTTAAAAAAAAAATATATATATATATATATATATATATATACTTTTCTGTTAGATTGAAATGGTCAATTTTGGTAATCATTAAAATAGGGGGGGGATATCTGTATGAGAAGCACTTTCCCATATGTAATTGGGTTGCGGGGGAAAAAGCGCTCATGGGGTTTATTTGATTTTAAATTAAGAATTGTAAGCCACAAAGGTGTAATGAAAAGGATTTGGTTGCATAGTAACTCTTACATTATAATGATTTCTCTGTTTTCATTTTCTAATCGACTTTAATCATGTTTCTTCCACCTTTTTCTTGCTTTAACTCTCACCGGATATCTGGGTCTGTATTTATAAAGCATCTCGGAGTAGTAGTGCTGATCTAGGATCAGCTTTTCCTTTTAGATCATAATGAATAAGACTGTATGGATAGGGGGAGGGGCTGGTTGCCTGGCTACCAATCAACATTGCTTGCCTCCCCCAATGATTTGTAGAATGCAAGCACATTCTGACCTATCTAATTCTTTCCAGAAACCAATTAGTTGTGCTAGGGCCAGCCAACGTGACGTTATCAACTGTGATACTCTGATTAGATTTGTTAGATGACCCAATCGCCATTGAATTTGTTTTGTACAACTCCCCTCATTTTGAAGTCGCACAAACAACTTCTAGGATGTAGGTTTCAGACAGAATGTATGTAGCGATCGATAGGGCAGCGGAAATACATTTGGGGTGAGCCGTCAGGCAAGGTGGCTGGTCCTAGATCAGCACTCTTACTCTGAGGCCCTATGAATACGGGGCCTGTTACCATAGGCCATGTCAATATAACAGTTCTGAGATTCTTCTAAAGTCATGCTATATAACTGCTGAATGTAGTGTTGTCCACTTGTTGATAATGTACAGTATACCTGCTATAAGACCTTTTCGTTTCAGTTTATCTGAACAGAATTCATTTCAAATTTATGTAAAGAATGTTTTCTTCAGTTGCTTGCTAAATTCCTTTTTCATGGTGTGTAGCCTGAAATATGATTTTATTTGATCTTTTGATTGAATAAGTCTTAGTTTAAAGTCACTTGATTCAAAGCTCTCCCCTGGAAGAAATGTATGGTGGTTGGTGTGGAATGAAGTACACTACATAACCAAAAGTATGTGGATACCTGCTCATCAAACATATCATTCCAAAATCCTGTGCATTAATATGGAATTTGTCCCCCCTTTGCTGCTATAACACTCTTATGGGAAGGCTTTCTACTAAATGCTGGAACATTGCTGCAGGGACTTGGTTCCATTCAGCCACGACTATCAGTGAGGTTGGGCACTGATGTTGGGCGATTAAGCCTGACTCGCAGTTGGGTTTCCAATTCATCCCAAAGGTGTGCGATGGGGTTGAGGTCAGGGCTCTGCAGGCCAGTCAAGTTCTTCCACAACAATCTTGACAAACCATTTCTGTATGGACCTCGCTTTGTGCACGGGGGTATTGTTATGCTAAAACAGGAAAGGGCTTTCCCCAAACTGTTGCCACAAAGTTGGAGATACAGAATTGTCTAGAATGTCATTGTATGCTGTAGTCTTAAGTTTTCCCTACAGTAAAGGACCTAGTCTGAACCATGAAAAACAGACTGGGATCATTATTCCTCCATCAAACTTTACATTTGGCATTATGCATTGGGGCCGGTAGCGTACTCCTGGTATCAGCCAAACCCAGGTTTGTCCGTCGGACTGCCATATGGTAAAACGTGATTCATCACTCTATAGAGAACGCATTTCCACTGCTCGAGAGTCCAATGGCGGCTAGCTTTACACCACTCCAGACAACGCTTGGCATTGCGTATGATGTTCTTAGGCTTGTGTGCGGCTGCTCGCCCATGGAAAAGTATTTCATGAAGCTCCTGACAAACAAACCATTTTTGTGCTGATGTTTCTTCCAGAGGCAGTTTGGAACTCGGTAGTGAGTGTCAATGTTTGTCTGTGGAGATTCCATGGCTGTGTGCTAGATTTTATACACTTGTCCGGAACACGTGTGGCTGAAATAGCCCAATCCACCAATTTGAAGGGGTGTCCACATACTTTTGTGTGTGTATATAGTGTATGTCATTCTTCATCCAAATCAATAGTACTGGATAGAAATAGGTTGGTCTTGACCATTCTAAATAATCTAAAGATACTAAACAAATGTAATTTGTCTGAATATTAAATCATGTTTGCACAATGTACCTTAAGTGAGGTTAATTGATGATTGATGATCTTTTTAGGGTTTAGATCATGGTTCAAATGAGAACCTAAATGCTTTGTTATATTGGTCATCGAAATGTTATACAGTTATGTTGCATGCACTTATTGGGAAACAAATCATGGTTCATTGCAGATTTCAACTCTACTGTTTGTTTTGTCTCACCCAAATTTTATTATATAGGGAATGTGCCAACTCTGTTCTTTGCATGTGTTCTCTATAGCCAACAGCTCGCAGACACAGTGCGGCTTGGCTATCTAGATGATGAAATTATGGATAGGAGCGAGAATATTTGTTAAATGGCAGCCAAGCATAGATCATCATGTCACTAGAATAAGACACTCAATATATTTATTGGAAAACAACGTCAAGCTTGCACTTTCACCGTCCTGTGAAGTTCATAACTTATTTCATCTGTAGCCTAATAAACTGCATGCTTTCCCGACGTGTCGAAGTGGGAGGACCACACACCATATCATCCCATGACTCCCAAGTTTACTTCAAAATGATGGTTCTTATATCAATATTTGCACGTAAGGGCATTTCCACTGCCATTTCTTGCCTAAATATATTTTACCAACACAAAAAGATCCATGTTGAATGAACATTATCTGTGGGCATTAATAGAATTGTACTGAAACTTCTGCTTTCCATCACAACTATCGTGATTATTTTATACGTTTTGACTTTACTCACATAAAAACTGTTGCTGGAAACGTGATTTTTTTTGTAAGAGAATTGCCCATTCCGCAGTACTTTATATCCTACATTGCACATATAGTTGTAAGAGATTCAAGTTTGTCTTTAATTTAGGCTCCTGTCCTGGAAAATATCTTCATTAGTTGTCATCAGTGCCTTTTTAAAAATATTTCCAGCCATCCCCATATGTTTCATAGTCATTTTTGGTGACTCTCAATTAAATATACTAGCCCCATCTGCACTTTCTGAAACTAACCCAATTCAAAGTTATTTACAATGAAAGTGGAACTTTCTGCTCTTTAAAAGGACGTCCCTTTCAAACATTTTACCCCTCTTGCTATTACAGCAAAGACTGACCACTGGCATCTCTTCCGATTTTCTATCTTTTGTAGCACAGATATGATAAATGTTTTATCTACCGGTAATCTATTGTTAGGGTGTTTTATCTGTGTGCTCTCACATTAGCAAAAGTGGTAGGATTGCTTTTAGTGGCCAAGAAAGTTCTGAAAATTAAGATTTGAATTGCACGATGACATTTTAAGTGAATGGTTATTTCTTTATGGCTATTACTGTATTACACACTGCCTAACTTTCTGAATAGTTGTGCATATTTGGCAGAGGTTACAGAAAAGGTTTGAGATATATTTTGTTGAGTCTCTCTTGCATTCTTGGGTTTCTATGGTATTTGTTGTAACAGATTGATATAATTGTTGCATGTGAAGCGAAACACAATAACAGCCACTTTTGAAAGTTACCTTGACAAAATGAAATGGTTTGAAATGATTTTTCTTGTTATATTGCCTTAGTCATTTCGGTCTTGCTATTTTGTCTTGCATGATGTCTTTCTTTTTGTGCTTTGTTGTTCATGTCTTTTAAAGTTAAATTGTTTTGCTTATAGAATTGATAGCTACCGTCATGTTAGTTATATTATGTCAACATTGTGTTTTACATCAAATGCTAGCTCTCACTTGTTACATTTCTACTGACAATCAGGGACAAATAATACCCTCGTTCTGGATTCAACAGCTACTAAACTTTACTCTGTAAACATTCCCTCTGTAGAATGTATAGATAGTTGGTATCTCTGCTGTAAATAAGTAGAATATCTTTGGCTTGTGTATGTTCAGTTCTGGACAACCTGGTGGTTGTAGCTACAGTGAGGACTGGTGTACAATGTTTTATGGGGCCACTTTTCATTAGATTTTCAATGCAGTTTGTTTGTCACTTCATGTTCTGTGAAACCATAGGTTTTTTCCACCTATTTTTCTATTTTATTTCCCTCATTAGTGATTTGACCAGCTATGATTTGACTCGCAGTAATTAAAGTCCGCCCATCCTTACATGAAATAATAGTTACAGTATTGTAGTGTGGACTGGACTGTCAGTTTGAAGAATACCTGGGGCATCATCCTCGTAAATTCATCAACAATTGATTATTCAATGTTGTGACATATAACTGAAATGTTGACCTGTAGTCAGTCATGAGATGTGAAAAATGTTTTATTTTTGGTTTAGTTTTTTCATTTCATTTTTGGCTCCGTTATCTGATTGTATGGGTTTAAGTTTTCAACTAAACCTACTGTACACCGGTGAAAGAAAGCACTTTCAAAAGCACGGTGTATAGTTGTATGTGTATTTTCCCATGACTATCTTAGATTTGAACTTACAGTATAAGTTTGAGACCCAAAATGTTCCTTCTTCAACTGCATACCGAGAGGAACTGAAAAGATTGCTCTTATGGTTGTGAAAAAGCAACCCATTTTTGGGACAGTTCCACCACTTACAGTAACCCCCTATCCATAAACTGACCATAAGTGTCCTTGTATAAGCTGGGGAAAAATGAAACTTGTTTCATCAGATTGGGGGGAAAAGTATAAATGTTAAACTTTTTGATAGATGCTTTCTTCTATTTTTGAAAAATATGTTGCTTGTAAAAAGGCTCTGAAGTATGTATGTCAAATAGTCATTATTGCAGACAGTCCTCAGTTAATATCAGATCATTGTTTGATTTTGGATATGTTGAGCTTCTTTGGCAGTTGTGGACAAGAGCTTCTTCCTTTGAGAGTTATTTTGACTCAGATGTTCTATCATTGAGCTTCTTCCTTTGAGACAGAGTTATTTTGACTCCGATGTTCTATCATTGAGCTACAGAAGGAAGGATAGTAAAACTCATTGTTAGTCAAGTTATGATGAATTATTATATTTCACAGATGGTTGATCAAAAGCAAGATGTTGATTTGCATGGTCTTTTAGTTGTCGATTCGATTGAACTGGATATTATATGTAATGTACTGCTTTAATTGTAGCTTATTTTATTTCAGTAAAGTTCTATTAGATTTATGCAATATATTATATGGACTTGTGAAAAATCTGATTCTTCAATTGTTGGTTTTTGATTCTTTATCATGTCCTTCCAAATAAAAATAATTATCCATACAGTAGGCCTACTGGTTTCTTGGAAGTATAATAATTATATAATTGTTCTTTATAGGTATATTATTGAAGAAATGCTTTGATATTGATTCGGTTATTTTCCATCATGAGGCATATAAAATACACAAATTACACTTCTGAATTTGATACGTTATTAAAACCCAATTGCTGACAACTGCCCATTTGAAGGTTGGTTAAAACTTACAAAGGACTTTAGCCTAGCTGTATCTTTTTGGAGCAAAGCAACACGCCTTTAAATTGTCATTGGTCAAAACCAAAATGTACAGTGCATTTGGAAAGTATTCAGACCCTTTCCTTTTTTCCACATTTTGTTATGTTACAGCCTTATTCTAAAATTGATTAAATAAAAAAATGCATCAATATACACACACTACCATATAATGACAAAGTGAAAACAGGTTTTTAGAAATGTTAGCTAATTTATCAAAAATAAAAAACGGAAATGCCTTATTTACATAACTATTCAGACATTTGTCATGAGACTTGAAATTGAGCTCAGGTGCATCCTGTTTCCATTGATCATCTTTGAGATGTCTCAACAACCTGATTGGAGTCTACCTGTGGTAAATTCATGAATAATGATGAGTAAGAAATTTACATTTACTCAAAGATCATGCCCCCCCCCCCATACATGCCCTCTCACCATTACCAACAGCACACCATCCTGCATCCCACTGCTGGCTTGCTTCTGAAGCTAAGCAGGGTAGTCCCTCGATGGGAGACCAGATTCTGCTGGAAGCGGTGTTGGAGGTCCAGTAGGAGGCACCCTTTCCTCTTGTCAAAAGAAAAATATGCCCCAGGGCAGTGATTGGGGACATTGCCCTATGTAGGGTGCCGTCATTTTGATGGTAAATTAAACTGTTGTCCTGACTCTGTGGTCACTAAAGATCCCATGAGACTTATCGTAAGAGTAGGGGTGTTAACCCCGGTGTCCTGGCTAATTCCCAATCTGGCCTTCATACCATCATGTCCACCTAATCATCCCCAGGTTACAATTGGCTCATTCATCCCCCCTTATCTCCACTGTAACTATTCCCCAGGCCGTTGCTGTAAATGAGAATGTGTTGTCAGTCAATTTACCTGGGAAAGTAAAAAAACATATTCAAATCACCAATACCAGGGGAGATTAGCATTTTGATCAGAAACATATTCTATTCCTATTTATAATAAAAGTATACAGTACACATGATTTACCCTTCATTTCTATTGGGCACAACATAATGCGAAACACAACCAAAACAAACTGCAAATGCATCCAACAAGCTTGATGTAGTCATTGCGTGCCAGGAATATGTAACCAAATACTAAACTTTTAACTAAATTTTATTGAATTTATCCAAATACTTATGATCCCTTTAAATGGGGGGACTAGATACTTACTGTTAAAGTGCTTTCACTGTTTTCTGTCCCTCCCAAAAGATAGATTTTGTAGATAATTGCCTCTCTTTCTGGGACTCACCCACAAATAGGACCAAGCCTGGCCTGTTGAGGAGTGACGGACTCCATCCTAGCTGAAGGGGTGCTCTCATCTTATCTACGTACATAGACTGGGCTCTAACTCCTCCAGCTCCGCAATGAGATAGGGTGCAGGCCAGGCAGCAGGCTTTTTAGCAACCCTGCCAGCTTAGTGGAGTCTGCCACTAGCACAGTCTGTGTAGTCAGCTCAGCTATCCCCATTGAGTCCGTGTCTGTGCCTCGACCTAGGTTAGGCAAAACTAAACATGGCGGTGTTCGCCTTAGCAATCTCACTGGAATAAAAAGCTCCTCCGTTCCTGCCATTATTGAAAGAGATTGTGATACCTCACATCTCAAAACAGGGCTACTTAATGTTAGATCCCTCACTTCCAAGGCAGTTATAGTCAATTAACTAATCACTGATCATAATCTTGATGTGATTGGCCTGACTGAAACATGGCTTAAGCCTGATGAATTTACTGAGTCCTCACCTCCTGGTTACACTAGTGACCATATCCCCCGTGCATCCTGCAAAGGCGGAGGTGTTGCTAACATTCATGATAGCAAATTTCAATTTACAAAAAAAACCCAGATGTTTTCGTCTTTTGAGCTTCTAGTAATGAAATCTATGCAGCCTACTCGATCACTTTTTATAGCTACTGTTTACAGGCCTCCTGGATCATATACAGCGTTCCTCACTGAGTTCCCTGAATTCCTATCGGACCTTGTAGTCAATTTTTGGTGACTTTAATATTCACATGAAAAATTCCACAGACCCACTCCAAAAGGCTTTCGGAGCCATCATCGACTCAGTGCGTTTTGTCCAACATGTCTCCGGACCTACTCACTGCCACAGTCATACTCTGGACCTAGTTTTGTCCCGTGGAATAAATGTTGTGGATCCTAATGTTTTTCCTCATAATCCTGGACTATTGGACCACCATTTTATTACGTTTGCAATCGCAACAAATAATCTGCTCAGACCCCAATCAAGGATCATCAAATGCCGTGCTATAAATTCTCGGACAACCCAAAGATTCCTAGATGCACTTCCAGACTCCCTCCGCCTACCCAATGACGTCAGATTACAAAAATCAGTTAACCACCTAGCTGAGGAACTCAATTTAACCTTGCACAATACCCTTGATGCAGTCGCACCCCTAAAAACCAAAAACATTTGTCATAAGAAACTAGCTCCCTGGTATACAGAAAATACCCAAGCTCTGAAGCGTTCTTCCAGAAAATTGGAACGGAAATGGCGCCACACCAAACTGGAAGTCTTATGACTAGCTTGGAAAGACAGTACCGTGTCGTATCAAAGAGCCCTCACTGCTGCTCGATCACGCTATTTTTCCAACTTAATTGAAGAAAATAAGAACAATCCTAAATTTATTTTTTATACTGTCGCAAAGCTAACTAAAAAGCAGCATTCCCCAAGAGAGGATTGCTTTCACTTCAGCAGTGATAAATTCATGAACTTCTTTGAGGAAAAGATCATGATCATTAGAAAGCAAATAATGGACTCCTCTTTAAATCTACGTATTCCTCCAAAGCTCAGTTGTCCTAAGTCTGCACAACTCTGCCAGGACCTAGGATCAAGGGAGACACTCAAGTGTTTTAGTACTATATCTCTTGACACACTGATGAAAATAATCATGGCCTCTAAACCTTGAAGCTGCATACTGGACCCTATTCCAACTAAACTACTGAAAGAGCTGCTTCCTGTGCTTGGCCCTCCTATGTTGAACATAATAAACGGCACTCTATCCACCGGATGTGTATCAAACTCACTAAAAGTGGCAGTAATAAAGCCTCTCTTGAAAAAGTCAAAACCTTGACCCAGAAAATATAAAAAACTATCGGCATATTTCAAATCTTCCATTCCTCTCGAAAATGTTAGAAAAAGCTGTTGCGCAGCAACTCACTGCCTTCCTGAAGACAAACAATGTATATGAAACGCTTCAGTCTGGTTTTAGACCCCATCGTAGCACTGATACTGCACTTATGAAGGTGGTAAATGACCTTTTAATGGCGTCAGACCAAGGCTCTGCATCTGTCCTCGTGCTCCTAGACCTTAGTGCTGCTTTTGATACCATCGATCACCACATTCTTTTAGAGAGATTGGAAACCCAAACTGGTCTACACGGAAAAGTTATGGCCTGGCTTAGATCTTATCTGTCGGAAAGTTATCAGTTTGTCTCTGTGGATGGTTTGTCTTCTGACAAATCAACTGTAAATGTTGGTGTTCCTCAAGGTTCAGTTTTAGGACCACTATTGTTTTCACTATATATTTTTACCTCTTGGTGATGTCATTCAGAAACATAATGTTAACTTTCACTGCTATGCGGATGACACACAGCCCTACATTTCGATGAAACATGGTGAAGCCCCAAAATTGCCCTCGCTGGAAGCCTGTGTTTCCGACATAAGGAAGTGGATGGCTGCAAATGTTCTACTTTTAAACTCTGACAAAACAGAGATGCTTGTTCTAGGTCCCAAGAAACAAAGAGATCTTCAGTTGAATCTGACAATTAATCTTGATGGTTGTACAGTCGTCTCAAATAAAACTGTGAAGGACCTCGGCGTTACTCTGGACCCTGATCTCTCTTTCGACGAACATATCAAGACTGTTTCAAGGACAGCTTTTTTCCATCTACGTAACATTGCAAAAATCAGAAACTTTCTGCCCAAAAATGATGCAGAAAAATGTATCCATGCTTTTGTCACTTCTAGGTTAGACTACTGCAATGCTCTACTTTCCGGCTACCCGGATAAAGCACTAACCAAACTTCAGTTAGTGCTGAACACGGCTGCTAGAATCTTGACTAGAACCTAAAAATTTGATCATATTACTTCCTGTTAAGGAAAGGGCTGATTTCAAGGTTTTACTGCTAACCTACAAAGCATTACATGGGCTTGCTCCTACCTATCGTTCCGATTTGGTCCTGCCGTGCATACCTACAAGTACGCTATGGTCACGAGACACAGGCCTCCTAACTGTCCCTATATTTTCTAAGCAAACAGCTGGAGGCAGGGCTTTCTCCTATAGAGCTCCATTTTTATGGAATGGCCTGCCTACCCATGTGAGAGACGCAGACTCGGTCTCAACATTTATGTCTTTAATGAAGACTCATCTCTTCAGTAGGTCCTATGATTGCGTGTAGTCTGGCCCAGGAGTGTGAAGGTGAACGGAAAGGCTCTGGAGCAACTAACCGCTCTGCTGTCTCTGCCTGGCCGGTTCCCCTCTCTCCACAGGGATTCTCTGCCTCTAACCCTATTACAGGTGCTGAGTCACCAGCTTACTGGTGCTCTTCCATGCCGTCCCTAGGAGGGGTGCGTCGCTTGAGTGTGTTGAGTCACTGACGTGATCTTCCTGTCTGGGTTGGCATCCCCCCTTGGGTTGTGCCGTGGCGGAGATCTTTGTGGGCTATACTCGGCCTTGTCTCTGGATGGTAAGTTGGTGGTTGAAGATATCCCTCTTGTGGTGTGCGGGCTGTGCTTTGGCAAAGTGGGTGGGGTTATATCCTGCCTGTTTGGCCCTGTCCGGGGGAATCGTCGGATGGGGCCACAGTGTCTCCCGACCCCTCCTGTCTCAGCCTCCAGTATTTATGCTGCAGTAGTTTATGTGTCAGGGGGCTAGGGTCAGTCTGTTATATCTGGAGTATTTCTCCTGTCTTATCCAGTGTCCTGTGTGAATTTAAGTATGCTCTCTAATTTCTCTCTTTCTCTTTTGGCTATGAAATGTCAACTGACATTTACTGCTGAGGTGCTGACCTGTTGCACCCTTGACAACCACTGTGATTATTATTATTTGACCCTGCTGGTCATCTAACATTTGAACATCTTGGCCATGTTCTGTTATAATCTCCACCCGGCACAGCCAGAAGAGGACTGGCCACTCCTCATAGCCTGGTTCCTCTCTAGGTTTCTTTCTAAATTCTGGCCTTTCTAGGGAGTTTTTCCTAGCCACTGTGCTTCTACACCTGCAATGCTTGCTGTTTTGGATTTTAGGCTGGGTTTCTGTACAACACTTTGAGATACCAGCTGATGTAAGAAGGGATTTATAAATAGATTGGATTTGATTTGACTCAAACCTTCCTTCCCAAGGTTATTGTGGTAAAGCAGAATGCATTCTCAGTCAATTCACCTTTAAATACAAAGATTATAAAGCTAAATAAATCAAAAGATAAATCCATATGTTTACATTCAAAGGTCTTATGCATGTCTTCTGTGTGTGTTCTGATTTCAACAGTGTGTGGCTGGAACTATTTACATCACAGGGTTCTCAAAGCCTGCAGAGTGAGTGGGCCGTTAGAGGGATGTCTGTGGCTGTCCTGCTCTGTCTTCTTGGTTGCATCAGACTTTCAGCACCTTCAATCAGAACTTCCGGTCGCAGTTCCAGGCCTCATCACGTTCTGGAATCACCTCCAAATTGACTATTGCCAATTGTCAAGTCAGTTTGCAAAGTCACGTGACAGACTTCTCTAAATTCTCCCTTGAGACAAGGTCTCAATTGAACTCTTCCCCTGATGCTACAAGGAGTCAAACGTTTGGTAGAGGATATTTTATTTATTTCTGCGATCACTTTTATATACATATCCTCTTTTCTGTCAAAATAGGTTCCACTGCAAAGGTGGCTGTTGCTCAAAGCATTTGTGATTTACAAATATATGTATATACTTTTCTGTTAGATTAAAATGGTAAATTTTGGAAATCATGAAAATAGAAAAATATACATAGAAACACCCCCCATCCACATCGCAGTAGTGGAGAGGGTAGCTTTCCCATATCACAGACAAACTGAATTGGTCCACTCACACAGACAGCATTGAGGAAGGCGGGCGCCTCTTCAACCTCAGGAGGCTGAAAAGCACTCACTCACAAACTTCTACAGATGGGTTTATTGGTAGGCATTTTCTCCAGAGGGTAGTGAGGTCTGCAAATCACCGGGGGCAAACTACCTGCCCTCCAGGACACCTACACCACCCGATGCTACAGGAAGGCCATAAAGATCATCAAGGACATCAACCACCCGAGCCACTGCCTGTTCACCCCGCTGCCATCCAGAAGGCGAGGTCAGTACAGGTGCATCAAAGCTGGGACCGAGAGACTGAAAAACAGCTTCTATCTCAAGGCCATCAGACTGTTAAACAGCCACCACTAACATTGAGTGGCTACTGCCAACACACTGTCAATGACACTGACTTACTCCAGCCACTTTAATCATGGGAATCGATGGGAAATGATGTAAATATATCACTAGCCACTTTAAACAATGCTACCTTATATAATGTTACTTACCCTACATTGTTCATCTCATATGCATACGTTGATACTGTACTTTATCATCGACTGCATCCTTATGTAATACATGTATCACTAGCCACTTTAACTATGCCACTTGGTTTACATACTTATCTCATATGTATATACTGTACTCGATATCATCTACTGTATCTTGCCTATGCTTCTGTACCATCACTCATTCATATATCCTTATGTACATATTCTTTATCCCCTTACACTGTGTATGACAGTAGTTTTTTTGGAATTGTTAGTTAGACTACTTGCTCGTTATTACTGCATTGTCGGAACTAGAAGCACAAGCATTTCGCTACACTCGCATTAACATCTGCTAACCATGTGTATGTGACAAATAAAATTTGATTTTGATTTGATTTGATTTGAAAGGTGTAATGAAAAGGATTTGGTTGCATAGTAACTCTCACATTATAATGATTTCTCTGTTTTCATTTTCTAATCGACTTTAATCATGTTTCTTCCACCTTTTTCTTGCTTTAACTCTCACCGGATATCTGGGTCTGTATTTATAAAGCATCTCGGAGTAGTAGTGCTGATCTAGGATCAGCTTTTCCTTTTAGATCATAATGAATAAGTCTGTATGGATAGGGGGAGGGGCTGGTTGCCTGGCTACCCATCAACATTGCTCCGGCCAACTGACGTTTGTTCTCCATAATGAGTATGGATTTGTCTGCCTCCCCCATTCTGACCATTCTGATTGGTCCCAGAAACCAATGGGTTGTTTAGTTTAATTTATTAATTTGACCATTTAAAAAAAACAAGCACACATAAAACTTGAATAAGCCATACATGTGCATGAGTAAAATCATTGAGGATAACACACAATAAAGTCTGAGATTTATTTCCAATGTGGTCCTGTTGAAACAAGGTGCTAGACAAAATCGAACATGGTTGAACACAGTATGACAGCGAGATAATAAAACAAAAAACAAAGAAGAAGAACATCAATCTCATCATTGTAGTTTCATCCTAGGGGTTGTTCATATGGGCACAGAAGACATCAAACAGTGTTTTACTTTATTTTTAAAGCTGTCCAGAGAGGACGCTATTTTTATGGGCAGAGGCAAGTCATTCCATTCTGAGGCTCCAGTATGCAAGAAAGTACCTGTCCCAGCATTACTCCTGAACCTGTATAAGCACACGTTAGCAACACCTGATCTGGTGCTGTGATTATGTGCATCCCTAACACGGGGAAAGTAATCAGTTAGATATCTGGGTGCAGAAACATAAATACTCCTTTAAACCAAACCCAGTCTAATCTGGGACACCCTAGAACTCAACAGACAGTCACTTGAGTTCCTGAAAGCAGCTCCTGTATATGTGAGTACGTGGCCTCACCTTCAATACTACCCTGATCAGCTTATTCTGGGCTATCTGGAGCTTCCCCTTCATAAGCTTAGATAAGCCCCCAAACCAGGAAGTACTAGCGTAGGCAAAATAACATTGAAAGAGGGCAGTGGCTAGCACTTTCATGGAGTCCTTATCAAGCAGCTTGGACTTTCTAGTCCTACCATTAACCTTCCCTATCACTTAAGTGGCCATGCTCACACCTCCCAAGTTTCCATCAAGGATACATCCCAGGTACCTAACAGAGGTTTTAGTAGTCAGCACCTTACCCCCTAACTCCACTCTGATTTCAGAGGACCTACTCAATTTAGGTCTGGGTCCAAAAATAATTGCCTCAGTTTTACCTAAGTGCAGAGATAGCTTATTATCTCCAAGCTATTTGCTAATGTTAGTAATTTTGTGGTATCCAATTGTTTAGTAGCTACTATCTTGTCTCATCGCTACAACTTCCGTACGGGCTCGGGAGAGACGAAGGTTGAAAGTCATGCGTCCTCCGATACACAACCCAACCAAGCCGCACTGCTTCTTAACACAGCGCCATCCAACCGGGAAGCCAGTCGCACCAATGTGTCAGAGGAAACACCGTGCACCTGAGCGCGCCCGGCCACCCGGGAGGCCTTGCCTCTACTACTTGCTCCCTTCCTGATAAATAGGACTTTACCCAGCCTAGAGGGATACTGCTTAACCCCAGTGCCTCCAGTTTGGTGATTAGGAGACAGTGGTTAACTGTATCAAAGGCCTTCTGTAGGTCAAGCAGTACCATTCCATACAGATTTCCCTCATCAATCTCTTTCCTGATGAAGTCAGTCAAGTAAAGTGGACATGAATCAGTGGAGTATGTTTTTCTAAACCCTGACTGAAAATCATAAATTAGACTTTGTTTATTGCCATATTCATAAATTTGCTCATGTAGAACTCTCTCCAGGATCTTTGATGTTACACTGAGGATAGATACAGGCCTATAATTCCCAGGGTCAGACTTTGTCCCGTTCTTATACAGAGGTAGAACTGTAGTGTGTTTCATGTCCATGGGAAAGATGCCTTGTTCAAGAGAGAGATTAGCGATATGTGTAATACTAAGGGCAATTTGCTCAGCAGAATCTACAAGAAGCCTTGCAGGAATATTATACAGGCCTGTGGCTTTGGATCATTTAAGCTCTGCTAGCATACTGGAAATGTTAGCTGTTGCTACCTTTGCAAGTGAAAAATAGTTTGGCTGAACCACTAACTCGGCATAATACTTCTTTACTTGGTCGTTTCCAAATAGGATGGGCTAGAGCCGGCCTACACGACAACGTTACCAACTTTGATTCTCTGATTGATTTGATTTGTTAGACGACCCAATCGCTGATGAATTTGTTATCTACGCCCCTCATTTTGAAGACAGAAAAGACTTCTAGGATGGCAGTTTCAGGCAGAATTTATGTAACAAAATCAAGGCACAAGGCAAGACCCAAATGCAGATGGTTGGAGTCTTACAATGTTTATTAATCCAAAGGGGTAGGCAAGAGAATGGTCGTGGACAGGCAAAAAGGTCAAACCCAGATCAGAGTCCAGGAGGTACATAGTGACAGACAGGCTCATGGTCAAGGCAGGCAGAATGGTCAGGCAGTCAGGTACAAAGTCCAGAAACAGGCAAGGGTCATTACCGGGAGGACTAGAAAAAGGACCATGCAAAAAGCAGGAGAACAGGAATACCGCTGGTTGACTTGGAAACATACAAGACGAACTTTCACAGAGAGACAGAAAACACAGGGATAAATACACTAGGAAAAACAAGCGACACCTGGAGGGGGTGGAGACAATAACGAGGACAGGTGAAACTGATTAGGGTGTGACAGCGATCGATAGAGCAGCGGAAATAAATTCAGGGTGGGTCGTCAGGCAAGGTGGCTGGTCCTAGATCAGCCTCTTACTCTGAAGCCCTATGAATATGGGGCCTATTACCGTAGGCCATGTCAATATAACAGTTCTGAGATTCTTCTAAAGTCATGCTATATAACTGCTGAATGTAGTGTTGTCCACTTGTTGATAATATACAGTATACCATCTGTAAGGCCACTTAATTTCAGTTTATCTGAACAGAATTTATTTCAATAATGAATTTATGTCATTGGCTATCCTGCTCTGCTTTCTGGGTATTAACCTCGCCGGGGGTAAATGGATCATCCGTCTCCAGCTGATACTACTGGCGTGTACGTGACATAGGTGTGTAAGTGACATAGGTGTGTACGTGACATAGTACACAAAATCACATGTAACTCTTGTTTGCCTGTAGATCTGACAGAGTAGAGTTGAGTGCCAGGAGTAGCACAGTGGTGGAGTTGTTCTTGTGTAGCCTAGATTACAGGATCTATTAACTGTTTTCTCCAGTAGGTGTCATTGTGGCATAATATAGCCTGTGGTAATCCTCCAGGCTTTGTATTTACTGACTTCAGAGTTCATAAACCGTCTCTCAGCCCTCTAGCTTTGTTGCAAATATACTGCACCTCTTACATCATGCTCTTATGCAGTAGCTGTAGCTTATAAGCATACCTATTTCTTCCCCTTGGTCAAATAGAATCACCTTGTAGAGAGCCTTGTTTAGTCCCCATCACAGTTTGAAGTTTCCAGACTATGTGTGTGTGTGTGAACATGTTTAACTATACTTGTGGGGACCAGAAATCTCCAAAGGAATAGTAAACAATCAAAAATTAGAACAACTGGGGACATTTTACCAGTCCCCACAAGGAAAAAGTTTATTTCTAGGGGGGTTAGAATTAGTGTTAGGGTTAAAGGTTAGGGTTAGGTTAAGGGTTATGAAAAATTGGATTTTGAATGAGAATCAAGGTTATTAAAACAAGACTGTGTGTGTGTGTTTGTGCATGCCTGTGTAGTAGCTTATGAACAAAGATAATGCATAGAGTGCAATCAGCCCTGAGGTAAGTTTAATTGACTTGGGCAGCACTAAATCTTGTGTAATGTTTACCCAGAAGGTTTTTCATGATGAGGAAGGGGTGGGTGTGCTTTTAGACGGTATGTATTCTTTCCCCAGCATTCAACAGGAAGTTGATCCCTGCTCTTCCTGTTCTCACTGATTATCCACTTCCTGTCCAGGCAGGGGTAAAGCACAGTATGCATCTCAAATGGCACCCTACTCCCTATGTAGTGCACTACTTTTTACCTGAGCCCATGGTCGAAAGTAGTGCACTGATTAGGAAATAGTGTTCCATTTGGGATGCAAAAACACCATTTACCTGTAGGGCCTGGGATTTTAAAAAATGTTTCTATTCATTTTTTTTTACAAACCACAAGGACTAGAGTCAATGGTGGTGGTGGGAGTTGGTTTAGTTCAGGAAGCTGAAACCTTAAACCTTACCCCAGCCTTTTGCCCACCATGTCTCTCCTCTCCAGTTCAAACCTTTCATTCCTAATGATCCTCTCCCCCTTCTCAGTCAGAACCCAGAGTCCAGGCCTGCGTCTAATCCCTATTCCCTGCATACTGCACTACTTTTGACCAGAGTCCCTAAGGGAATAGGGTGCCATTTGGGACATACACCAGAGCTGGCATATGGACCACATCTCGTGGTTGTGGCCTAGTGAAACTGAGGCAGTGGATTGCCAAGGTTTTTCCAATTAAGTTGCTGCTGTGTTTTTAAGTGACCTCATGCTTTGGCACGGAGCCACTGGGTCCTCCAGTGTAGGAGACTAGGACGCTATTCTCTATATAGTGCACTACTTTTTACCAGGGCCAATAGAGCTCTGGTCAAAAGTAGTGCACTATATAAGGGAAAGGGTGCCATATTGGATACACACTTGGCTGAGCGCTGCATGGCCTGGTTTGGCTGGTTACCTGCCAGTGGCTGGAAAAATGAGCTGCCATGCAGATGTGTTTATAGTTTGATAACACTTAATCAGACTGGGGATTTGAGGAGCTGGCCTAGTCGGCATAGGGTCAGGGTACTCTCAACGGTTAATGCTGTCTTTTCTGGCAAGATTGATGTGTTTCTGGTCATGGATGATGTAGATGAAATTGTTGTCTATGTTACAGAAATGTTGTAGTAAATGTTTAGTTATTGCTTATTACGCAAATAACAGCTATATGGTTGCAGTTTTCTATACCCCATCAACCTGCTTCTATAGTGCTTTACTGACTATGACTGTACTCTTGATGTCAGACAACCTGAGGCGGTATAGAGATCTGAGAGGGCATAAAGGAAGGATTAAATAACAGTTCCTCGTGGGAGAATTCAGAAGCTAGTGGCATAACTTTGTAATGAAATATGAATAGGTTTTGAAACCTCTTCTAAATCTCTCTTTAACATTCCTGCATCGTTATCCTGCCACACTGATCTGTGTTCTGTGTGGAAAACTCATTATGAGTCAAATGGGAATACGCCTAACCCTTTAAACTAGAAACGCTTTGATTTGTGAAGTGATCTTAACTTCCTTTCCCAGTTCATGTAGCTATTTAATGATGTAGACTGACAAGTCCTTCCTGGCTGCAGTAGTGTAGTCTGACTCTCAGGTAAAATAAAAATCCATAGCCCACTACTGAGACTAACAAAAACCAGTGTTGTAGAGCAGTGGGATAAAGATTTGTTTTACAATGGACGTTTATGTGAACTGGACAATAAAGTAATCTTCTTCATAACTAATACGAGGAATAACCTCTGTCCTCACATGGTAGAGCATTTGCATCATACATGCATGGGTTCATTTATTTAACCAGTGGGATTTCATGGTCTAATTCCTGTAACCAAAGCTAGTCTATTGGTTCATATTTATTACACTGGACACAGTGTTGTCACTTCATCACAAAACACAATCTCTTTCCTTTTTTCTCTCTCCATTTCCCTCTCTCGTTCTCTCTTCCTCTTATCTCTCTCTCTCGTCTCTCCCGATATTCATTTAAACCCTTTTCCAGATCGAACAGACATGAAGTTCCATAATGTGTTTCATGGTTTAGGTTGTAGGGTGTTAACCGGGCTCACCCACATTTTTGAACAATGACAAAAAGAGAGAGTGCTTGAGACCAAGCACCACATCATCCTTTCCTGTTGTACTATGAGGGGTCCTCCAATCAGAAAATCAGGGTCTCCTCCTAATGAACAAGGTCCTGGCTGTGGTGACTCTGCTCAGTGCTCGGAGAGGCATGTTATCAAGGGTCATAAACACAGATATATATTAATGTGAATCATAGGATCTCTATGGTCTCCAGTCAGCATGCATGCACTCACGCACAAGGTTGATTTACTTTAGGTCAGTGTGGATGAATGAGAGGAGTGGGAAGAGCTGTGTCAGGTGAACTTGGTCAGTCTGAACACCATTAGAGTGGAGCTCATGGACACTGGGGTTCTGTCCCAAATGGCACCCTATTCCCTATATAGTGCACAACTTTTGACCAGAGCTGGGGCTATAGGGAATAGGGTGTCCTTTGGGACACAACCTGCCTGGGCCTGTCTCTGTTCACTTGTACTTCAGTGACCTTATCTTTGTTTGGATAGAGGGAGGTCTCAGTGGGTCATGGAATGTACAAGGATTTTGTGGCCATTGTTGCTGGAGAGCAAGAAAGCGGTTCCTCTAGTTACCACAGCCACGAAGTCAAAATTCGCTATATTGTAAAAATTCATGAAAACCAAAATGTGCTTTTTGGTCTTAATTTAAGGTTAAGCATAAGGTTAGCAGTGTGGTTAAGGTTAGGTAGAATAAATAAAATCAAACTTGATTTGCCACATGCACCGAATACAACAAGACTTTACTGTGCTTACTTACAAGCCCTTAACCAACAGTGCAGTTCAAGAAGAAGAACATATTTACCAAGTAAACTAAAATAAAAAGTAATAATAAAAAGTAACACAATAAGAATAACAATAACGAGGCTATATACAGGTGGCACCGGTACCGAGTCAGTGTGCAGAGGTA
Source organism: Oncorhynchus tshawytscha (assembly GCF_018296145.1). Lineage (NCBI taxonomy): Eukaryota > Metazoa > Chordata > Actinopteri > Salmoniformes > Salmonidae > Oncorhynchus > Oncorhynchus tshawytscha. The sequence goes on from NC_056454.1 coordinate 33,776,600, forward strand.
CAGGCTTGTTGAGGTAATATGTAAATGTAGGTGGGGGCGAAGTGACTATGCATAGGTAACAAACAAACAGCGAGTAGCAGCAGTGTACAAAAGGGAGAGAGAGGGGGGCGATTTTACAAATGTAAATTGTCCGGTGGTGATTTTTATGAACTGTTCAGCAGTCTAATGTCTTGGGGGTAGAAGCTGTTGAGGAGCCTTTTGGTCCTAGACTTGGTGCTCCTGTACCGCTTGCCGTGCGGTAACAGAGAAACACTCTATAACTTGGGTGACTGGAGTCTCTGACAATTTTATGGGCTTTCCTCTGACACTGCCTATTATATAGGTACTGGATGGCAGGAAGCTTGGTCCCAGTGATGTACTGGGCAGTTCGCACTGCCCGCCTTACGGTCAGATGCTGAGCAGTTGCCATACCAGGCAGTGATGCATCCAGTTAGGATGCTCTCAATGGTGCAGCTATAGAACCTTTTGAGGATCTGGGGACCCATGCCAAATCTTTTCAGTCTCCTGAGGGGGAAAGGTTTTGTCATGCCCTCTTCATGACTGTCTTGGTGTGTTTGGACCATGATAGTTCATTGGTGATGTGGACATTAAGGAACTTGAAACTCTTGACCCGCTCCACTACAGCCCCGTTGATGTTAACGGGGGCCTGTTGGCCCTCCTTTTCCTGTAGTCCACTTCAGCCCCGTCGATGTTAACGGAGGCCTGTTGGCCCTCCTTTTCCTGTAGTCCACTACAGCCCCGTCCATGTTAACGGGGCTCTGTTGGCCCTCCTTTTCCTGTAGTCCACTACAGCCCCGTCTGATGTTTTTCCTGTAACCACTTCAGGGGGCCTGTTGGCCCTCCTTTTCCTGTAGTCCACTTCAGCCCCGTCGATGTCCACTACAGCCCCGTCGATGGGGGCCTGTTGGCCCTCCTTTTCCTGTAGTCCACTACAGCCCTGTCGATGTTAACGGGGGCCTGTTCGTTCCGCCTTTTCCTATAGTCCACTACAGCCCGTCGATGTTAACCGGGGCCTGTTGGCCCTCCTTTTCCTGTAGTCCACTACAGCCCCGTCGATGTTAACGGGGGCCTGTTCGTTCTGCCTTTTCCTGTAGTCCACTACAGCCCCGTCAATGTTAACGGGGGCCTGTTGGCCCTCCTTTTCCTGTAGTCCACTACAGCCCCGTCGATGTTAACGGGGGCCTGTTGGCCCTCCTTTTCCTGTAGTCCACTACAGCCCCGTCAATGTTAACGGGGGCCTGTTGGCCCTCCTTTTCCTGTAGTCCACTACAGCCCCGTCGATGTTAACGGGGGCCTGTTCGTTCTGCCTTTTCCTGTAGTCCACGATCAGCTCCTTTGTCTTGCTCACAATGAGGGAGAGGTTGTTATCCTGGCACCACACTGCCAGTTCTCTGACCTCCTCCCTATAGGCTGTCTCATCGTTGTCGGTGATCAGGCCTACCACTGTTGTGTCGTCAGCAAACATAATGATGGTGGTGGAGTCGTGTTTGGCCACGCCGTCGTGGGTGAACAGGGAATACAGGAGGGGACTAAGTACACACCCCTGAGGGGCCCCAGTGTTAAGGATCCCCAGTGTTAAGGATCAGCGTGGCAGATGTGTTGTTGCCTACTCTTACCACCTGGGGGCGGACCAAATCAAATCAAATCAAATCTAATTTATTTATATAGCCCTACGTACATCAGCTGATATCTCAAAGTGCTGTACAGAAACCCAGCCTAAAACCCCAAACAGCAAGCAATGCAGGTGTAGAAGCACGGTGGCTAGGAAAAACTCCCTAGAAAGGCCAAAACCTAGGAAGAAACCTAGAGAGGAACCAGGCTATGTGGGGTGGCCAGTCCTCTTCTGGCTGTGCCGGGTGGAGATTATAACAGAACATGGCCAAGATGTTCAAATGTTCATAAATGACCAGCATGGTCGAATAATAATAAGGCAGAACAGTTGAAACTGGAGCAGCAGCACAGTCAGGTGGAAGTTGAAACTGGAGCAGCAGCATGGCCAGGTGGACTGGGGACAGCAAGGAGTCATCATGTCAGGTAGTCCTGGGGCATGGTCCTAGGGCTCAGGTCAGTTGAAACTGGAACAGCAGCATGGCCAGGTGGACTGGGGACAGCAAGGACCATCAGGAAGTCCAGGATCCAGTTGCAGAGGGAGGTGTTTAGTTCCATAGTCCTTAGCTTAGTGATGAGCTTCATGGGCACTATGGTGTTGAACCCTGAGCTGTAGTTGATGAACAGCATTCTCACATAGGAGTTCCTTTTGTCCAGGTAAGAAAGGACAGCGTGGAGTGTGATTGAGATGGCGTCATCTGTTGGGGCGGTATGTGAATTTGAGTGGGTCTAGGGTGTCCGGGAGGATGCTGTTGATGTGAGCCATGACCAACCTTTCAAAGCACTTCATGGCTACCGACATGAGTGCCACAGGGCGGTAAGCATTTAGGCAGGTTACCTTCGCTTCGTTGGACACAGGGACTATGATGGTCTGCTTGAAACATGTAGGTATTACAGAGTCAGGGAGAGGTTGAAAATGTCAGTGAAGACACTTGAGAGTTGGTCCGCGCATGCTTTGAGTACACATTCTGGTAATCCGTCTGGCCCAGTGGTTTTGTGAATGTTGACCTGTTTAAAGGTTTTGTTCACACCCATAGGCAGGGTTAAAGACTTTGTGGCTGTGGTAACTAGTGACGACCCAAGAGAGCTTAGTTTGCCAAAAGCGAGGTTGGTTTTTGGTTCATTCTGTGGTGTTGCTGCAGAGCTAAAATGAGAGTACACGAGGTGCCGTTCTCTCTGTTTCTTTCCCTGTTTCTCTTGCCCTCTGTTTCTCTCTTCCTCTCACTCTTTAGCTCTCTCTCTTTCTCTCTCTCTCTTTCTCTCTTTCTCTCTTTCTCTCTCTCTCTGTTTCTCTCTCTCTCTCTTTCTCTCTTTCTCTCTCTCTGTTTCTTTCTCTCTCTTTCTCTCTCTCTCTCTCTCTCTCTTTCTCTATCTCTCTCTCTCTTTCTCTCTGTTTTTCTCTTTCTCTCTGTTTTTCTCTTTCTCTCTCTCTCTTTCTCTCTGTTTTTCTCTTTCTCTCTCTCTCTTTCTCTCTGTTTTTCTCTTTCTCTCTCTCTTTCTCTTCTCTCTCTCTCTCTCTCTCTCTCTCTCTCTCTCTCTCTCTCTCTCTCTCTGTCTGTGTTTCTTTCTCTTGGACTTGGAACCAGCAGGGCTTCTGAAAAGGGTGGCGACTTCCTTTTGGATAAACATGTCATTAATCTGAGAGAACACATTCTTTCCCATCGCAAGATAACCAAGAGGGAAATGGTTCAGGATCGTAACATAGGCGGGTCCTTCAGATTTGACCCTCTGGATTAAACCTTTTAACCGCACAAGAACATAGGCTACGTCCTAAATGGCACCCTATTCCCTATATAGTGCACTACATTGGTCCCTATGTGCCCTGGTCAAAGGTAGTGCACTATATAGGGAATGGGATGCTATTTGGGGCACAGACTTTACAGTACCTCAACCTCAGGAAGAACCACATGAACCATGTACAAAGACTACAGGAATAGTTTCTAGCAGCTGAGGAGCTCGATTCATACAAGCTTTTATTCATGGACAGGACTTTATATTTTCCTGTGTTTTTTTAATTGCTTGTAGGGTATTGTTTGTGTAGGCTGACCATATACTCCACAGTTATTGATATAGCTGTACTTCGTGCAGGCCTGCCTGCATATCATGACCAGTTATGTGCTCTGAAATCTAAGCCATCCATACTCAACATGATGCCCCATGTTAAATTTCATAAGGTGGTGTGAACAAATCAGTCTTGTCCGAACGACTGTATAGGAGCAAAACTGTTTATCTCCCATTTGCTGTTCGTGCAAATGTTCGTCCGGTGCCAGTGTGAGGCTGCTTGTGTTTGTGAGTGAGCAAATCCAGCTCAGCTCTTTCACGCTCTCTCTCTCTTTCTCTTTCTCTCTCTGTCAGAACTGTTACAGCTAGCCTGCTAGTGCTATTGAACTTGGCATGTGTTACTGTGAACTAGGATCTGGCCCCCTGATTGCTAGCATCTAGGCGGGGCCCCATTTGCTTCTTCTCCTTCTGGATAGTTACTTATGGGGCTTGGTTATGTTTAGAGTTGTAAAGGTCTGGGGTTGTCTGTCAGGATCAGAGCAGTCACCTCTGGCTTGGTCCCGGTGTTCTGGTCCAGATGTTCTGGCAGTTCCGGGAATCCAGTCTTACTTAACATCTGCAGAAATGATGCTTTAAAAGTTGTTATAAGCATGTATGAGCCATAATAATGCATCTAAGGGGCTTTGGCTGTCAGGATAAGAGCAGACAACTCTGACTTGATCCCTGCGGGTCAGAGTTAGGATTAGTCCAGTCCGAAATCCAGCCTTGGTCTTCCGGACAATGGAAAAAATACTAGGGTAACACCTAACTTGCAGTAAGGATGCTTTATAACTTGTTATGAGCCTTAATAATAATCTAATGGCTTTCACACATTTTTTACCAGGAGTTATGGAACCAATCACAGAGTTAGGCAGGAGTTAAAATGCCTGAGCGCATTATGAAAACGTAATGAATGTAAAGATTCCATCCCTATATCCACACAAATTAGACATAATTTGATGCTGAATATTTCTGTTAAACCTAAGTCTTGGTGGATGTTTTGTGGTTTCAGAACATGGTTTAATAGGGTATTTAGAGGAGCTGATTCATAAGACCACTCTACCAGACTATGAGACAGGAGAAGGATTCTTCACTGTGTTTGGAGTGTTCTTCCCAGCTGTTACAGGTGAATTACAACTACTGCAGTTGTATAATCTTAATTTGAGCCAGTTTGATACAACAGGAAATGTGAATTATTTTGTGGATTATAGTTAATGGACATATTTGGGTTGATACATTTTTCATAAGGGAAAATCAAGTCAGAAGCCTTTTGAAACCTCAAATAAAATAATCCTGCAATATGGTGATCAATTTATGATCTTACATTAGTATAGCCGTATTTACAGCTGCTTACATTTTTACTAAGGCTGTCAAACGATAAAAAAATGGAATTGTGTTAATCGCAGGATGTTGTGTGATTAATCGTGATTAATAGCAAAAAAAAAAGAAAATCACTCAATTTAAGCTGTAATTTACAATTTTTCATACAAAAACATTACAATACTGTTGACCTTTTGATTTTGTCTAAAGTAACAGTTGGCAAAATTAGGTAAATTAAGAACACAATTTCTTTAACCTTCATTTCAACTTGTTTTTACATTGCATTGTTGTTTTTAAGATATATAGATTGTGTATTTTTTTTGTTTTCAGCGTATTTTGTACACTTTCAGACAATGCAATTAATCACGATAAAAAAACTATGCACTAAAATAAAAAGTTAAATGGAGTAAACTGATTAACTCTGACAGCCGTCATTTTGACATTTTGTAATTTAGCAGACACTCTTAGCCAGTCCGTCAGTGAATTCATTGACACTTGTAACATTATAGTTGTTGAAAGGACTGACTATAAGCCATAAGCCATACTGTAAAGGCACAATCTCTAAGGTGTTCTGCTGTTCATTTAAATGTGTTATTTCAATGAACACATTGCCTTCATGGTAGGTGTGAGCTTCCACAGTGTTTGAATACCTGTGATTTCTGTCATTATAACAGTACTCCTGTCCCTGGTGTGTAGGTGTGATGGCTGGCTTCAACATGAGCTCTGATTTGCAGAGACCTGAACACAACATCTCTGGCTGCCGTCTGTACCTCGTACGTGTCTATTATTGTTACTTCCTTGTGTTTTATATATATATATATATATATATATATATATATATATATATATTCCCCTAACCCTTTCACTCCTCCCCTAATTGGAGTAAACTAATGGACAACAAGGCTTCTACTTAGGCTTCTACCTCCAGCTTATATGTACTATATACATTATACATTTTATGGACACAGTATATTTTACATGCGTTATCTTTTTTAATGTGTTTTTATTCCACCCTTCAGCTACCCTCAGCCCCTCCCATCTATCTCTGAAAAGCATCCAGTTTTGATATTTTTTTAAATTCTAAATTCTGAATCTTTCTATTCTCAGTTTCTACAGATTGTAAAATAAAGATGAACATTTTTACTAAGAGTATTGTTATATTATTTATCGATTGACTATGGCTTTTCAAGTCACCCAGCAGTGCTATTTGCAGAGTTGGCTCCAGGTAAATGTTGCAATTCTTCAGCCATTCCTGATCTGCTACCAAAAACAAGCTACATATGGGCAGTAACAAAACAAGTGATCTAATGATTCTGTCTCTTCGCAGTAAAATCTGCAGAGCTGGAATGGTTGTGTCCCCCATATACATAACATTATATTTGTTCATAAATCATATGCCATGAAATAGGCACATCGAAAATCTCTTCCCACCTATTTTACAACCTGCGTGGCGCAGCTTTCCAATTTTTTGTTGTCCTTAAATGAAACTGTTGTACTTTTTTTATTTATCACATTTTTATTTTTGGTCTTTAATGTAGAGCCAACAGTCAAGTTCCTTACCTTCTCCCCTTCCACTTTTTGGTCTTTAATGTAGAGCCAACAGTCAAGTTCCTTACCTTCTCCCCTTCCACTTTTTGGTCTTTAATGTAGAGCCAACAGTCAAGTTCCTTACCTTCTCCCCTTCCACTTTTTGGTCTTTAATGTAGAGCCAACAGTCAAGTTCCTTACCTTCTCCCCTTCCACTTTTTGGTCTTTAATGTAGAGCCAACAGTCAAGTTCCTTACCTTCTCCCCTTCCACTTTTTGCGGTAATTTTTGTATAATTCCATTTAATAATTCCATTTTTTGCGGTAATGCTGCAATCAGTTGGTTGTAATGTTGGATAGAGCAGACGTTTCCAGACATATTTTTTAGCTGCATTGTTTGACATAACTCCACCAGTCCTATTTATGATATCATTAACAATGATTATGCTGTTCTTTAGCATTTCTTCCAAAAATATACATATATTTTTCATCAATTAGTGTATTTTTGTTTAACCACAATATTTGTTGTAATATTTGTTCTGTCTTTTCTGGTGGATTAAAGTGAAATTGCAAACAGCTTTCTATGGCTTGTTTAAAACAAATGTTTTGATTCAAATAACCAAAAGTGAGAAGTTGAAATCTGAATAAATGGGAAAAGGCCATTTATTTTTAAACAAGGTGAGACAGTTTTACTAATCTATTGGAAACCAGTTGAGATTTCAGTACAACTTTGACTGAAGCCTTTAGTGACAGGTTCAGTGCTTTAATATTTAAGAATTTCAGCCATTTGAATTCATATCCATTATATAAATATGTTACATAATCCTCTATTTATAGTGTGATGTGTGTGATCTTCCATCTAACTGATAATAAACCGCTATTGGTATTGTTGGCCACTACAGGTGGTTCCTGTATCTGATCTTTGTGTTCCTTCTGGGAGCCATCTGCACCAGAGAGGCACTGCGCTATGACTTCTTAATAGCGGAAAAGGTAAACTCTCTCCGTCTATCCTCCCTTCCTCCATACAAAAGGGCTACCCCCTTTTTACAGGGGGCTTTCCTCATGTTAAACACAGTGACTATTTCCTTTAGAAGAGGTTACTCTCTTTCCTGGTTGAAAAAAGTTCAGAAGTATTCATATTCAATGTAGGTCATACTTCCTACACATTCTTCAAATATAGAAAATATACACAGACATAGGCTACACAAGAATTGTCTGTGTATGCTTCCTTATATCCTAACTGTGTGATGGGCATAATGGGAATTCATCTGTAACTAGAAAAGTACATTTTCTGAAGAAAATCTGGTGTGCTTGTTTCAAAGTATTTATGGTTGTGAAATATGATATTTTTCTTATTAATACATTTTTATTTTAGTTTGGTCTCTTTTCTCTCCTGATCTCTAAAAAATCGGCCATCAAACTAGCTCATTTAAAAAATAATAAAAAATCTTGGAAAATTCTCTCTCCCCGCACGAACTGCACTCATCCTCCTACTGTTAAACTACCGCTGAAGAAAAAGCAGACGCTACCGGCGCTTAGCGGTAGTATGAGTAGTGGCACACTGGATATCTTTAATTTGTGTCATCTCTCACGGTCAGAGACAGGGAAGGGTTCAATTCAACTGTTTTTAAATGGGCATACAATGCAGATCGTGCAGCAGAACAAACTCCAATCACAGTTAAAGAGTTTAAATTGTTACAACAGCATAGCTTGCAGTTATTTAGCTTATTTACAGTTAGCTTATTTACATAGTCTACATTCACTATGATCAGCTGATAGCCCTCATCTATTTGTCGTCCCAGTGAGCAATAAACTAGCTAGGTAGCTTTGACGCAACAAATGGGAGTCTGTTGGGAAATTGGGCTGACATTGGGACTCCTGCGTCCCACTAGGTAGCTTGCTTACAGTGGGATGAGTGTTTTTGCAGGAAATAAATGTTAAACAAATATGTTGGATTTTTACAAATTTACTGAGCACCTGCCCCTGCAAAGGTCTGTGCACAGCCCTGCTGTACAGCTAAGGGTCAATACCCTCACACCCACAGCCTCACACTATCCTCAGTCACAGCTGTCCATACACCAGATACAGCAGGGGATAGTAGGGGGTGTGGGCACTCTGGGGTTGATCCACTAAACAGGGAGTGACAGCTCAGCTGTTTGTGGTAAGGTTGGGGGTTGGATTAGTGGGTGGTAGTGTAGTGGGGGGTGGATTAGTGGGTGATAGTGTAGTGGGGGTCGGATTGGTGGGTGGTAGTGTATTGGGGGTCGGATTAGTGGGTGGTAGTGTAGTGGGGGTCGGATTAGTGGGTGGTAGTGTAGTGGGGGTTGGATTAGTGGGTGGTAGTGTAGTGGGGGTTGGATTAGTGGGTGGTAGTGTAGTGGGGGGTTGGATTAGTGGGTGGTAGTGTAGTGGGGTTGGATTAGTGGGTGGTAGTGTAGTGGGGGTTGGACTAGTGGGTGGTAGTGTAGCGGGGGTTGGATTAGTGGGTGGTAGTGTAGTGGGGGTTGGACTAGTGGGTGGTAGTGTAGCGGGGGTTGGATTAGTGGGTGGTAGTGTAGTGGGGGTTGGATTAGTGGGTGGTAGTGTAGTGGGGGTTGGATTAGTGGGTGGTAGTGTAGCGGGGTTGGATTAGTGGGTGGTAGTGTAGTGGGGGTTGGATTAGTGGGTGGTAGTGTAGTGGGGGTTGGATTAGTGGGTGGTAGTGTAGTGGGGGTTGGATTAGTGGGTGGTAGTGTAGTGGGGGTCGGATTAGTGGGTGGTAGTGTAGTGGGGGTCGGATTAGTGGGTGGTAGTGTAGTGGGGGGTTGGATTAGTGGGTGGTAGTGTTATCTACAGCAGAAATAATACGGAGCTCAGCACAAATATACATCACACATTCTGTACACCAAGGTGTTTGCAAGCATATTTCTTTTTGTGTTAAAAAAACGATAAAATTCATGGTGACACTTTATATAATGCCTGCAAGTAATGTGTTACCAAATTAATATATGAAGTTGTTCTAATTTTCAAAATGCCTACATTGTTCTGCTTTCATAAGGGGTTGGTTGAGCAGAACTGAGCTGGGAAAAGTTTACTAATCTCTTTCCCGGTTTTGTTCCAACTTCCCAGGTCTCCTTGGTGGATTTCCTGTTTTTGCTGGGCCTCTACATCTCCTCGCTGGCCTCCTGCATGGGTGGTCTACAGGGCACCCAGGATCCTCCAGGTCATCGCCAAGGAGAGGGTCATCCCAGCCCTGACCTTCCTTGGACAAGGGTTGGATAAGCCTGGATGGATGATCCATGAATCACAAAATATTAAGATAAATGGATCAGGTGCTTTAGGTTTCAAGCGTCTCAGAGTAGGAGTGCTGATCTAGGATCAGTTTAGCCTTTTTGATCATAATGAATAAAGTGAAATAGATAGAGGGACCTGATCCTATATCAGCACTCCTACTCTGAGGCAGTTGAGACATAAAGCTCCTGATAGTAATTCTTATATGAACAGAAATTTTAGCCCACTTAAACCCCATGTCAGCAGCCTACTCACAGTACTCTCCAGCACTTAAATAAATAACTAACATAAGTGGAAAAACATATTTTGCTGCAAACAGTTTTTCGTCACATAACTTAAACTGAAGTTTTTCTCTTTGGCTATAAATCAGAACCATCAAACACAATATAGTCTGTCTCGAGTGGGAGGGTGTGGTACCAGTACGATGGGTGGGTTCCACAGGAAACGGTGAGAGAATGGCCTAATTTTAGAGTGGTCAGTAGAGTAAACTAACCTCACAGAGAGAGAGAGTGAAGTGAAGGAACTGAGGGGGCAATCCAAATGGCACCCAATTTCCTATATAGTGCACTACTTTTGGCCAGAGCCCTACGGAGATGCAATAGGCTCTGGTCAAAAATATTGCACTACGAAGGAATAGGGTGCCATTTGGGATGCAGGTTGAGTGTAGCGTAACGGTCTAAAGGTTGGTCGTGTCTTATGAAACGCAGCACACTGACCCCCCCTGACTCCCCACTTCCTCTCCTCGGCCCCCACGCCCCTCAGTAGTGTGTGTGTGTGTGTGTGTGTGTGTGTTTTCGTGCTGGAACCAGGCCCTAGACATCTCGCCCTGAATCAAAGCCTTAGAACAAATGCAGGAAGGGAGATGAAGGGAGACGGATGGGGCTGGCCCAGGTTGCCCTGGAACACCGCCAGAGAGCACCAGTGGTGGTGAAGGCAGGATGGTTGAAGTGTACAGAGCATTCGGAAAGTATTCATACCCCTTAACTTTTTCCACATTTTGTTACGTTACAGCCTTATTCTAAAATGGATTAAATAAAACAATTTCCTCAGCAATCTGCACACAATACCCCATAATGACAAAGCAAAAACAGGTTTTTAGAAATGTTTGCAAATTTACAAACAAATAAAACAGAAATACCTTTCTTACATAAATATTCAGACACTTTGCTATGAGACTCAAAATTGAGCTCAGGTGTTTCCTGTTTCAATTGATTATCCTTGAGATGTTTCCACAACTTGACTGGAGTCCACCTGTGGTAAATTCAATTGATTGGGTATTATTTGGAAAGGCACACACATGTCTATATGAGTTCCCACAGTTGACAGTGCATGTCAGAGCAAGAACCAAGCCAAGAGGTCAAAGGACTTGTCCGTAGAGCTGAGACAGGATTGTGTCGATGCACAGATCTGGGGAATGGTACCAAAACATTCTGCATTATCGAAGGTCCCCAAGAACACAATGGCCTACGTCATTCTTAAATCAAAGAAGTTTGGAACCACCAAGAATCGGAGGAGAAGGGTCTTGGTCAGGGAGGTGACCAAGAGGAGTCCCTCCATGGAGATGGGAGAACCTTCCAGAAGAACAACCATCTCTGCAGCACTCCACCAATTAGGCCTTTATGGTAGAGTGGCCAGACGGAAGCCACTCCTCGGTAAAAGGCACATGACAGCCTGCTTGAAGTTGGCCAAAAGGTACCTAAAGACTCTCAGATCATGAGAAACAAGATTCTCTGGTTTGATGAAACCAAGATTGAACTCTTTGGCCTGAATGCCAAGTGTCACGTCTGGAGGAAACCTGGCACCATCTATACGTTGAAGCATGGTGGTGGCAGCAACATGCGGTGGGGATGTTTTCAGCGGCAGGGACTGGAAGACTAATCAGGATCGAGGCAAAGATGAACGGAGCAAATTACAGACAGGTCCTTGATGAAAACCTGAACCAGAGCGCACAGGACCTCAGACTGGGGCAAAGGTTCACCTTCCAACATGACAAAGACCCTAAGCACACACAGCCAAGACAATGCAGGAGTGGCTTTGGGACAAGTCTGTTGAATGTCCTTGAGTGGCCCAGCCAGAGCCTGGACTTGAACCCGATCGAGCATCTCTGGAGAGATCTGAAAATAGCTGTGCAGCAATGCTCCCCATCCACCCTAACAAAACTTGAGAGGATCTGCACAGAAGAATGGGAGAAACTCCCCAAATACAGGTGTGACAAGCTGGTAGCCTCATACCCAAGAAGACTCGAGACTGTAATCGCTGCCAAAGGTGCTTCAACAAAGTACTGACTAAAGGGTCTAATACTTGATATATCAGTTTTATATTTTAAAACCTGTTTTTGCTTTGTCTTCATGGGGTAGATTGATGAGGGACAAAAACGATGTACTCAATTTTAGAATAAGGATTTAACTTAACAAAAGGTGGAAAACGTCAAGGGGTCTGAATACCTTGCGAAGGTGTTTCTCTCACTCTCTATCTCCAACCGATGTCTGATTCCTTCTATGCCAAATTCTGCAACCACTAGATTGCACTGATTGGTGTAAGCCAGTTGAACATGTAGTATCACACCTCTGCCCTTTTGTATCTAGATGTATTTTCTTGATTTACTCATGCCTGTCCAGGCGTTATGTTCCATCCTGATTATGTTTGTCATTCAGTGGGTCTATTCAACAACCTTCGGCGTGGCCTAGCGTTTGGCCGTAGCAAGGATTCTGGGTCGCCAGGCAAACAATGCCCTGCTTACTTCCCTATCTCAAGACTGTGACAGAGGCATACTGTAGATCATACATGGGCGCCGCTTGTACCACAGGTATCATGGTTAGTGAGATGGTTTTCATATTTTACAGGTCATACAAAGATCTCCTACTGTATATCAGAGGAGTAGATTTTTATTCTGGAGTGGCAAAGAGTGACACATCTTAACTCAAGTTTAGTGTTGAAATGTATGGTTTATAAAATATATAATATAGTAATATATTAAATGACAGTATGTTTTGTGAATCTACCTACAGGGGCTGCAGCTGGTTTAAGCTTATTCAGATGGGTTAGGACCACCCTGAGTAGCTTGGGAAGGAATAAAGCTTCACTCCAAATCTTGTAATCTCATGTATTCACCTTTCTAACTGTATGATATTTATTCATGCCGTCTAGAAGACCAAGTATGTAGATCATTGCTATATGCAATCATGTATGAAATAGAGCAGACTGAAGCAGTGAAATCAACGTCTTTGTAACCAAGTTTAGGAAATGTTCAGGAACTCAGGAAATGCTCGTACAATATCAGCTCTGAGCAGCGAAAACAACCAAGAGCCCTGAAACAACCGTATCTTTCCCTGCACAAGGTCAGGTCAGCTGCTTGCTTGTGATGCAGTACTCACTGCAGTAGCCTCTGGAGCTGTTTACCACTGGTTCTGGGTTCAGAGTAGGGAGTTACTGACATTGGTTGCATCTCAAATGACACTCTATTCCCTATATAGAGCCTTACTTTTGACCAGGACCCGTAGGGCTATGGTCAAAAGTACTGTACTGTATAGGGAATAGGGTGCCATTTAGGATTCATCCATATTGTAGTGCAGTATGTTTGTAGAAGCGTCATAGGCCTGCCATTTATGTTGAGCTGGTCATGAGTAGAAAGAACCAATACATTATAAAGTAGTAATAAAGCATCACACCTGCAAGCTTTAAGTACACTGTTTGTGTCATGAGTACCTAGCACAATTGCCTACATTACAAACGCTCATAATTTATGCTTAGAACAAATAATAAAGCATCATAGCCTACTAGAAGACTTACATTAACGTGTTACTGATGTATTTAACCGGATTAATCAGATGGCTTTCTAATTCTATTCTATTCTAATGTCCTTTCCTTCAGGGTTGAGCTTCCTCAGGACCAGATTTTCGTGACACTCTCTCTGTCAGGAGTCGGCATGGAAACTAGGCAGCTGATGGAATAAACCTGGACTTTGGCTCTCGGGACCGCTACCACCAGTCTTCTTTTATTGAACCAGACAAGATGGCACACCTACAACTCAACTGATCATCAAACCTCTGGATGGCTGGTCCCATCACAGACCATAGTAGCCTGGTCCAAGATCTGTTTAGCTGTCTTAACAACTCACGACAATGACCATAGGAGTTGGCAAAACAGCACTTGACAGATCTGGGACGAGGCTAAGGTAATGTCTCATTCTAGGCCTTATAGACAGATTATAATCTGTCAGATTGAAAGATGAAATTCTACTCTACTGTCATCAAGGGAGTTTTTCCTAGCCACCGTGCTTCTACATCTGCATTGCTTGCTGTTTGGGGTTTTAGGCTGGGTTTCTGTGTAGCACTTTGTAAAAAGGGTTTTCTAAATAAATATGATTGATATGGATTTTTACAGGTCTCTGTGACTGAGTGAGGCAATCCATGGAATGTTTACTTAAATCTGTTGACCTCATTAGAATATCTTTCTTCATCTGCTTGTACGTAGCTGTGTGGTTGGGGATGTCCCCATTGCAAGCAACTGTAACCATTTGGAACTTTGTTCACTAGCAACAATGTAACATTTGCAGAAATATCAAGTCGACATTTCATCTGAGAGGTTTGCACTCCACACTTGTGGGCATGCATGTAAAGTCTACTATAGTATCTTACACTGAAGAAATCACAGCAAAATACCAGATTCAGAGATTCTTGATATTCTGAAGTCTAGTTGAGTGTAACAATAGCCCACATCCCGCGGAACCTCAGCCTACTAGGGCGGAATTGGGTGGAAACCACTATCGCTGATGTGTGTGGGAGGAGCTTGGCGCCTATGATGTGATAACAGGCTTCTGTTTCCAGCACCATTGCACCACTTCACGGTCTGCAAAACGTATTCAAATTCATCGGATCAACTGATGTTTAGGGTCTCCGAAGGTATTTAAAATTATACATTTTTGAAAAATATAGTTTCTGATGGTGGCTGTGGGCACTTCGCTGCTACTTGTTTGGAATATACGCCTACCCGCCGCCGTTTTCGGGTCGTTATGATTATGGAAACCTGCTATTTGAGTCACGTAGTCCTAACCCGTCTTTCTCTGTTGGTCCTCTTGGTCGTTCTGAGACCCCTCAATGCGTGGATTTACACCTCCAGCAGCAACGATATGGATAGGGCACTGGTAACGGGGGTATACTTCTCTCCCCGGGTTACTAACTCTGAAGAAATAACTGCCATAACTGCCTTACCAAAATACTTGTTTACTACTCCGGCAACTTCTACGGACTTTAGGGAGGTATCATCACCATCATCTGGAGCAGAACTCCACCACAGAGTCAGGCACTCCGATGAGAATGAGACACGGGCGTTGAGTGAAGACAAATTAGGTAAGGTGCAGTATGGTACAGACATATGGAAGAGTGCACCCTTGGGCTTCGAAAACGGGACAAGAGTTCTACACACTGTCCCATCCCGTTATGTGGCAAGGAGTGACAATATTTAAACCTCAGTCATGATTTGATCATTGTATGTAGAAGCTATAACGGGTGGTTTATTACATGTTTATATGATTATTGATCAACATTCCTTGGGTCCACTTGGACTAATTTAAAATAACGGCATTTAGGCTGATAACCCCAGAACAAAATAAGAAAAAACATGGATACATTTAAAATATGGATACAATGATTGCGTAATTTGCTGACAGTCAGAAACCAACATTTAACTTACTAAATGACTAGGTTATATAAGGCCATATCTGTGGGCTATCAGAAGTGTACTTGGAATTCCCCACCTGAACCTGGTGGTTTTTACACACTGACACAAGCTTCTAACCATGTTTCCCCCCTCCTGTTTGATGGTTTTGGTGGGTTATTTTCTTGTAATCTAGTGCAGGCATCCCCTCAGAGAAAATCAACTGGCCTTGTCCCCTGTCATTCATGTATATGCCTATGGACATTTGATGTAGCCTTATCTAAGCCAAAATAAGGTCTTCTTATAATAGTATAATTCATCATAGTGATCATTTGAGTCATTATACTAAAATATCATAGGCAGCTGATAGCCTAAAGTAGATTAGAATTACACACCTTGTATTGAACAACTTCCAAGGTTTACCTTTCAAACCAATCAATGTATTTGTTGACTCATGTTTCAGGACTCTGCTAGAAATGTTGTCTACCTCCATAAATTCTTATGAGGTATTGCCAGTGACTACATGTGGAGAAAGTATTAACTCTTTCGGTGAATAATTGTTCATTAGTTATTATAGCTTCCTTGTAAGCGTACTATGGCCACTGCCAAGACGTCTGAACCTTTATGGCACAGGGGGCAGTGTGCTTGCCTATTACCTGCAGGGTTGCTGGCTCAAGTCCAGTTCTCGTTGTCCCTTCTCAATCACTACATCGGTGGCAACAGCTGGGATAACCACAATGTCTCTCAGGCCTTTACCGGAAGAATGCCTCAGTCTGCATTGGAGTTTGTGAGAGAGGTACATTTTCCGCTTTTCCAGAAGGTGAAGAGTGTCATCTCTCCATATAGAAGTGTAACAGAGTGCATTCTCTTCTGTGGCGAACAGGGCGCAAACCAGCAATCATCTGCACAACAACATGCACTAAGCCTACAGAACTCAAAGCCAACCGTTTTAGCCAGCAGAGCAAGAGCCACTCCGTGAGTGACAGTTGGCTTTAGATCAGGGAAGGTGTGATGTCACAGATGTACTCCAGCCAACATACTATGGGCAACTATCACATCCACTTTATAAGTCACTGTCAAGAGGTCTGAGTCTGGACCTTTATGGCTTGCCCTGAAACCCTGGTCAAAAGTAGTGCACTATGTAGAGAATGGGACCAGGGAATAGGACCAGAGCCCGGTCAAAAGTTATGATGCATTTCCATACAGGATTTACCCCAGTGTTTTACCCAGAAGGCTCAGAATTTTCTGTTTTCATCCACGGGGGCCGGCACCTCTGTTTCACTGGGCCATGGCTCCGGCAGACCTGCTTTCACCTGGGGCCAAAGCCAGGCCACTGATACTTTTCAGCCAGCATTTACATAACACTGACTGACTGTGACCTTTAACACCTTCTCACAAAGCATCTGTTTTGGTTATGCAGAGGTTGTTGATTCTGCATGCATCAGTTCAGCTGGGCCTGACAAAACTCGATAGCCGAACCGAAAGAGTGTGCTCACATACTCCCTTAAAAGATCTTCACTTGAAACATTTGGAAAAAGTGGCAATAATACTGTTTGTCACTTTTGAGACGTCGTAGCCAGTATACACTTCCTCAAAATAGTCAGAATTAATCTAAGATAACTCAAGAAATCTGTCATGAATTTTTGCCGAGAAGATTTTAATCGCGCAATGTTTGGTGCAGTATTACGCAATGAAAAAAATGTGCATGAAAATGAGTCATATCTCATTGAATGACAACAAAGACTTTATTGAAGAATCCCTACTGTTGACCAATTACCTATGAAGGGATGTAGACTTCGGCTCTGAACTTCGGCCTGCCTCCAGAAAAAAATGTGTCTGCACGAACAGCCGAAAAAACCCTCACTGAAGTCCAAAACGAACAAAAATGTCACAAAATGTCATCATAATATATGCACAAACTTTTTCAACCATTTTCGGCTGGGAAGCATGTGGACGCCTTTACTGTCAGCCCTAGCTATGGAAACACAATTACACTAGAGTTTGTATTAACATTAAACACTGGCAACTCACTGGTGTGGCGGTAAGTCTCCATGGAAATGCGGTATAAATTCACTATAAAGAGAATCGGGTGCCATTTGGGACAGAAGCCATTTCATCATCATCATGAACTGGGAGCCACAGAAGTAAAAAAATAAAAATAACTAAACACACAAAAGCTAACTTCTTGGTCCTGCCAGCACCAATAGTGCTCCATTCCAGTCTGCTTTTGATTACAGTGTACTGAATGCAGGGCTAAGCCAGCCAGTTAGCCCAGTGGACTCCATCCAGAGAGCTTTAGTTTAGAGGAAAATGGCCTAATGCTCTAAGAGTGTGTCACAAATGAAACCATATTCCCTATATATTGCACTACTTTTGACCAGGGCACATACAGTGCCTTCAGAAAGTATTCACACCCCTTGACCTTTTCCACATTGTATTGTGTTACAGCCTGAATTTGAAATGGATTCAATTGAGATTTTTGCGTTACTGGCCAAGTGTCACGACTTCCGCCGAAGTTGGTCCCTCTCCTTGTTCGGGCGGCGCTCGGCGGTGGACGTCACCGGTTTTCTCGTCACCACCGATCCATGTTTCATTTTCGATTTGTTTTGTCTTCATTATACACACCTGGTTTCCATTCCATAATCATTGTTCCCTATTTAACCCTCTGGTTTTCCCCCTTGGTTTTGTGTGTGTTTGTTATTGTCAAGTTGTGTCATTTTGTGACCTGGATTATTTTGTCTCCTTTATGGAATATTGTTTTTGAGTAAAGTAACAGTTATTACTCATCTTTGTGTCCTGCGCCTGACTCCGCCTTACCCGCATCACCTAGACATTTGACACCTAGACACAATACCCCATAATGTCAAAGTGAAATTATGTTTTTAGAAACGTCTACAAATTAATTAAAAATGAAAAGCTGAAATGTCTTGAGTCAATAAGTACTCAACCCCTTTGTTATGGCAATCTTAAATAATTTCAGGAGTAAAAACTTGCTTAACAAGTCACATAATAAGTTGCATGAACACACTGTGTGCAATAATAGTATTTAACATGATTTTTGAATTAATACCTCATCTCTGTACCCCACACCTACAATTATTTGTAAGGTCCCTCAGCCGAGCAGTGAATTTCAAATGGAAATTCAACCACAAAGACCAGGTAGGTTTTCCAGATCCTCGGAAAGAAGGGAACCTATTGGTTGATGGCTAAACATTTAAAAAGCAGACATCTAATATCCCTTTGAGCATGGTGAAGTTATTCATTACACTTTGGATGGTGTATCAGTACACACAGTCACTACAAAAATACAGGCGTCCTTCCTAACTCAGCTGCCAGAGAGGAAGGAAACCGCTCAGGGATTTCACCATGAGGCCAATGATGACTTTAAAACAGTTACAGAGTTTAATGGCTGTGATAGGAGAAATATGAGGATGGATCAACAACATTGTAGTTACTCCACAAAACTAAACTATTTGACAGCGTGAAAAGAAGGAAGCCTCTACAGAATAAAATATTCCAAAACATGCATCCTGTTTGCGACAAGACACTAAAGTAATACCGTAACATAAATGTTTCAAAGCAATTCACTTTTTGTCCTGAATACAAAGTGTTATGTTTGGGGAAAGTCCAATACAACACATTACTGAGTAATGTTATGGGTATGCTTGTAATCATTAGGGACTGGGGAGTTTTTCAGGATAAAAAATAAACTTAAAAGCAAAATCGTAGATTTCCACAAGACACTAGGAGATTAATGCACCTTTCAGCGGGACAATAACTAAAACAAGAAGACCGTGAATGTTCCTGAGTGGCCAAGTTATAGTTTTGACTTAAATCTGCTTGAAAATCTATGGCAAGACTTGAAAATGTTTTTCTAGCAATGATCAACAACCAATTTGACAGAGCTTGAAGAATTTTGAAAATAATATTCATTTAATGTATTTAACCTTTATTTTATGGGCAAATATTATACAATCCAGGTGTGCAAAGGTCTTAGAGACTTACCCAGAAAGACTCACAGCTGTTATTGCTGCCCAAGGTGATTCTAACATGTTTTGACTCAGGGGTGTGAATTGTTTATTTCTAAAAACGTGTTTTAATTTGGTCATTATGGGGTATTGTGTGTAGATGTGTGATAAAATATATTTAATGACTTTTGAATTCAGGCTGTATGTAACACAACAAATGTGGAATAAGTCCAGGGCTATGAATACTTTCTGATGGTACTGTACGTCTCTGGTCAAAAGTAGTGCACTATATAGGGAATACGGTGCCATTTGGGACGCATCCTAGGTCTCTCTCTCTGTGGAATGACTGTACCGTTGCTGTACTCTTTTTCCCGCTATCTGCATACTGTCTGACAGCCTGACTGTTTGAATGTGTCATTGCTATGTGTTACATTCAGGATGTTATCTAGCACAGACAGCGCTCTTCCTTGGCAGTGGCAGTAGGTTATTGTTCCAAAGCTCCCCAGCAGCAGTGTTGAGTTAGTGGAGAAGTGCCAGGCTGACAGACAGGCAGACAAACAGGCAGGCTGCCACAGAGTAGAGGGGTGGAGATTTCAGGCCCCAGACCATCTATAAACCCAGCTTTAGGCCTAGGTGGAGTTTGTAGGCCCTAGTAGTAGTGGTGATACGGACAGGAACACACCACACCCGGGGTGTCTGTTTTGTTCTCATACCATGAAATAGCCTACATGTGTCATCTTCACGTGTAGGCCAAGAACTACTGCCCTATCTTAGTAGTATGAGGCCTAGAACTGCAATATCTTAGTAGTAGTAGGCCTAGAACTGCTATATCTTAGTAGTAGGAGGCCTAGAACTGCAATATTTTAGTAATAGGAGGCCTAGAACTGCCATATCTTAGTAGTAGGAGGTCTAGAACTACCATATTTTAGTAATAGGAGGCCTAGAACTGCTATATCTTAGTAGTAGGAGGCCTAGAACTGCCATATTTTAGTAATAGGAGGCCTACAACTGCCATATCTTAGTAGTAGGAGGCCTAGAACTACCATATTTTAGTAATAGGAGGCCTAGAACTGCTATATCTTAGTAGTAGGAGGCCTATAACTGCCATATTTTAGTAATAGGAGGCCTAGAACTGCCATATCTTAGTAGTAGGAGGCCTAGAACCTCCATATCTTAGTAGTAGGAGGCCTAGAACTGCCATATCTTAGTAGTAGGTGGCCTAGAACTGCCATATTTTAGTAATAGGAGGCCTAGAACTGCCATATTTTAGTAATAGGAGGCCTAGAACTGCCATATTTTCGTAATAGGAGGCCTAGAACTACCATATCTTAGTAGTAGTAGGCCTAGAACTGACATATCTTAGTAGTGGTAGGCCTAGAACTGACATATCTTAGTAGTAGTAGGCCTAGAACTGCCATATTTTAGTAATAGGAGGCCTAGAACTACCATATCTTAGTAGTAGGAGGCCTAGTCATGTATCTTTACAAACGGAAACTTAATTGGAAAAAAATAAAGCAATGAACATACCAATTAATTGTTAGATTTAAATGAGATTTGTATACATTTTGGCCTTTAGTCCCCAAAACCTGTGTACTACGTCACAAATGTGTATATATGTGACCGACCGGCTTGATTCGGTCTTATGTTTTACATTGGATAAAAGTAGAGACAGAGCTAGAAAATGGCATATCATACACTACAGTTGAGGAACAATGGGAAAGTAATTCTGCTTTGAAAGTTGATAAACCTGTAACCTCACTTTTGAGAAAATGGCCCTTGAGAGGCCAAATGGCCCTGGAGAGCTCTTCTTTGTCTACACCCATTTTGCATCGTTTTTACCCTCTTAAGCCTTAGCCCCGCCCATCTCTTTAAGGATTCACATGTGAGGCCATGTAATAATCAACCAAAGATTTCAAGACTAAAGGCTGGTTTATACTACAGGTGTATTAATGAATTAAATCTGGAGTGCCAGAGTGCACCCTGGGTGTTCATAACCTCAGAGCGTTGTCACAGATCATACACGTAACGTTAGCTAGCGAGCCATACAGCTGATGTTAGCTAGCTACCTAACAGTATGCTTTAACTTGAAATGAAAATTATTTTCTGACAAAATTTGAAATGTGTAATATCTGAAAATGTAGCTAGCTAGACTGTCTTACCTGTATACATGTATGGATGTTTCTCCCTCTCTGTCGCGGATGCCATGGTTGCCCTTAGTTTGAAGATGTAATCCAGAGACAGGTGTTTTATACAGCTTTCTGTGTTCTCTTTTTGACTCCCACTGCATATTTGCAATCAAAGACCAGAATTTTCTCCATCTTCTTAGCTATCATACTCTAATTCCACCGGGCCTTCCACTGATTTCAAAACTCGGTCCTCCAGAAAGTGGAGAGCAACACTTTGATATCTTTAAAAAAAGCAGTGTTAGAAAGGATTATCTACAAATACTGACCAGCTCATGTTATAGACAGAAGCATGCTACATGGCAGACCATTCCGAACCCATCTGCCGGCATGTCCAGCCCATCCATTATCTCTGCCAATCATGGCTAGCGGGAAGGTTCCTTTCTTTTTCCATGGCTAAACCAACTAGGCTCATAATTTAACCATTTTATTTGTTTACAGATGGCATACAAGTTTGTTATTAAGGCACATGAAAGTTCACATGTTCCAGAAGGCATTTCTGCCAAAAAACACATTTTGATAAATAAATAATAGTTTACGTTCAAATGGCTCTCCTGTCAATTAGTGACTCTCGACATACGCCCAGTTTCCTGAAATGAGTCACATATGTGCACCCTATCATTGCTCTCTCTCTTTCGCTCTACTGTGTGTGCGTCTTGCTAGCTGTCACTTAAATGGCCGAAGGGCTGAAGCTCATTGGCTGAAACTCAAATTGCTAGAGGGCTGTCCAAAT
Source organism: Oncorhynchus tshawytscha (assembly GCF_018296145.1). NCBI lineage: Eukaryota > Metazoa > Chordata > Actinopteri > Salmoniformes > Salmonidae > Oncorhynchus > Oncorhynchus tshawytscha. The sequence continues at coordinate 33,798,902 of NC_056454.1, forward strand.
AGGGGTACATGTAGGCAAGATGGCAGCGCACATCTTCCAAAAAACGGTCACTTTCAAACTAGGGATTTCGTGGCTAATTGAGGTAAAACCGTAATTCTGCTTATAGATTATGCATGTATTAACTACACATTGACCCATCCATCACAAAGCGGGAGGTTTAAAAAATACTAGCGGAGCATGTCTTTAACTGACTGTTTTCAAAAAGCCCCCAAAAACTGTGAGCCAGAGAGCAAACTCTGCTTCAATATGAACCCAAACAGCGTCTGCAGTTTGACAGTATTATAACATCTATGGCTTCTGCTATGTCAGCTTAAGGAAGGAAATGGCAAAGTCCCAAAGGCCAGAGTCACCTCCATATTTAGGGCCCAGGCTTTTGTTAGGGTAGACAGGCCTGGCTGCCAATTGTTCTCCAACCAAAATCAGAACAGCTGCAGGCAGCAACTCCTGACATCTTCCATTTTAAATTTTGAAGCAAGATACAACCTCTCTGGGGCCATCTGGTGGTCCAGACATTTAGGTTTTTGTTTTGGGTGTCTTTCTTCCCAACTTTTTATGTAGGCCTATGTTTCACATAGCTTTCCTTGAATACAGAAAACACATACCTGTCATCCTTTTTTAATTGTATTTATATATTTATTCTTCAGCCACTGAACAAAACATACGTCTCTCCTCGGGCTCAACCAGTTGGACATCAGAAGGAACCCTTGGTTTGTCGACGGAGCAGAGGAGCTCTACCATTGTAGTGTCTACAGAGGCTACCACACAGTGGGAGGACAAGACCAGACTAACACCAGACCACCTACCAGAGGCCTACTCTGGGCTCCCAGCACAGCTCAGGGCTTTGACTGAAACAAAACGCTCAGTAGAACTTAAGTCTGTGTCTGTTACGGAAGCCAGACCACCTCAGGACAGCCCTGATGCTGACAGCAGTCTCAGAGGGGACCAGTCCACAAACCGAGGTACTGTGGATCTCAGAGAAGACCAATCCACAACCCAAGTCACCGTGGGTCTCAGCGAGAACCAGTCCACGAACCAAGGCATTGAGGGCCTCAGAGAGGACCAGTCCACAAACCGGGGTACTGTGGGTCTCAGAGAGGACCAGTCCACAAACCGGGGCACCTTGGGTTTCAGCGAGGACCAGTCCAATATCCGAGGCACCATGGGTCTCAGTGAGGACCAGTCCACAAACCGAGGCACTGAGGGCCTCAGAGAGAACCAGTCCAATATCCGAGGCACCATGGGTCTCAGTGAGGACCAGTCCACAAACCAAGGCACTGAGGGCCTCAGAGGGGACCAGTCCACAAACCAAGCTACTGTGGGGCTCAGAGAGGACCAGTCCAATATCCGAGGCACCATGGGTCTCAGTGAGGACCAGTCCACAAACCAAGGCACTGAGGGCCTCAGAGAGGACCAGTCCACAAACCGAGGTACTGTGGGTCTCAGAGAGGACCAGTCCACAAACCGAGGCACCGTGGGTCTCAGAGAGGACCAGTCCACAAACCAAGGCACTGAGGGCCTCAGAGAGGACCAGTCCACAAACCGAGGTACTGTGGGTCTCAGAGAGGACCAGTCCACAAACCGAGGCACCGTGGGTCTCAGCGAGGACCAGCCCACAACCCGAGGCACCATGGGTCTCAGAGAGGACCAGTCCACAAACCGAGGTACTGTGGATCTCAGAGAGGACCAATCCACAACCCAAAGCACCATGGGTCTCAGCGAGGACCAGTCCACAAACCAAGGCACTGTGGGCCTCAGAGAGGACCAGTCCACAAACCGAGGCACCTTGGGTCGCAGCGAGGACCAGTCCACAATCCGTGGCACCATGGGTCTCAGAGAGGACCACTCCACAAACCAAGGCACCGTGGGTCTCGGCCAAGGACAGTCAACAGATACTCTCAGGCAGGAACAGTGGACCGACCTAGGAACCATGGCTCTCCCCATCCCTGTCCACACCGACCGCACCTACATCTCCTCCACTATGAGTCGAGCGGGAGAGAGGACCTTACTGTCTGTGAGCTCCAACAGCACCTCCATGTACCCTAAGGACTCCACCTTGGGCCTCCCGACCAGCCGCACCGATGCCGGGGCTGGGGATGTCACCGACAGGATACCCTCCACTGGACCTGACCATGGGCATGACGCTACGTCTGGGTCTGACTCTCACCCCCACTCCAACACCAACTCTTCACAAGGTAAACAACCTTCTGAAATTCCCTCTTTGTGTATATGTATATACAGTATGTATATGTCTACCGGGGAGAATGGGATATGCAAAATACTAATTTCCATTTCTCATGTTGTAAATGGACAAAAAGTAATCTTCTTCTCCCTCTTCCTCTTCTTCTACTTATTCTAAACAGAGAGGCCTGGTGGTTTGTCCTCCAGAGGGACCAACCCGCTGACTGAACCCCCCAATGTGACCCAACAGCAGGACCTCACCTCTCTGATTTCGGAGGGAACCCCCTACTCCACCCCCCCTCTCAGCGTGGCTGATAACCACAGTAGACAGGACACAGACACAACAGACTCCAGTCAGCCTTCCAGAAGCAGGACGTCCCAGACAGAAGATGGGGTCCCTGATTCTTCACAGCCCCCCTTCCTATTTTCAGAAGGACCCAGTCATCCCAGCACCAACACCTCTCAGGGAGGAGATAGAGATACTCCCTCCATCATGGTCACCGGGTCTGGCACTTCCACAGAGTCCTCAACAGGTGCCCTCAGCACCCAGGGGGGCCAGGGTGAGACAGAAGGAGTCACATCACTCCACACAGAGGACACACCTACCATCGTAGGTCTGGCTCTAACTACTGCTCACCCGACGCTACGAGAAAGTGCCACCGCCCTGGACGACTCCCTGTCCCGGTTCATCTCAAGCCAGCCTCCCTTTGTCCCCAAGACAGAGCAGCCATCGCCAGCGGTGACCACAGAGGTCCTGATGTCCACCACATCCGTTACCGTTACGATGACGTCACAGGTCACTGAGGAGGAGACCTACAGATTTACTACGGCAACCAGCACCACACTGACACCCCCTCTGGTTACGACAAGGATGGTTCAGCTTAGCACCACCTCCGTCGAAGCTCAGACTCAACCCACCACCATCCCTACCACCATTACCACTGAGACCACTCTGGGTCTCCAGACCTCGGCTTCAACCCCCCTGCGCCCAGCTACACTTCAGACCCAGACCCAGGAGCCCTCAACAGGGGTGAGCTTCACTGACGTCACCAGCTTCACCGATGTAACCACCTTGCACCTGGAGACCAGCACGGCCACACCGGGGAACACCACGCCCCACAGCGGCCAGGACATCACCACCACCACTACTACAGCCTCCTCTTCCTACAGCCACAGCACCACCACCAGGAGCACAGTGGAACTGCACACTACAGGGAAACACACTGACAGGGGGACCACTGAGGTAGAAGTGACCGCAGCTCCAATGGACATCAGATCTACATCTCAGACACCAGGTTTGTCAACAATATATCTTTTAAAACTTTTATTCTGCTAAAGTTAGTTTTTCCCTGAATTTAGCTGGAAACGTGGAATTAAGATGTGTGTATTCCCAAAGCCTAATGACTGTTGTTTGGAACAATGAAGAAAATCTATGAACTGCATTGATATGAGATGCAGTACATCAGTCTGAATCCATCTCTCTTCTTTAGGTAGTGCCTGTGAATCCAACCCCTGTCTGAACGGAGGTGAGTGTGGAGAGACCTATGGAGGGAGGGAATTCACCTGTTACTGTCTGTCAGCATGGACAGGACCTAGCTGCAATGAGGGTGAGTTCAACCTATCATTCCCAGCCTTCTAGGCAGAGTTCACCTGTCCAGTGTTTGTGTTCTTTTGCCCATCTTAATCTTTTCTTTTTATTGGCCAGTCTGAGATATTACTTTTTCTTTGCAACTCTGCCTAGAAGGCCAGCATCCTGGAGTCGCCTCTTCCCTGTTGACGTTGAGACTGGTGTTTTGCGGGTACTATTTCATGAAGCTGCCAGTTGAGGACTTGTGAGGCGTCTGTTCTCAAAATAGACACTCTAATGTACTTGTCCTCTTGCTCAGTTGTGCACCGGGGCCTCCCACTCCTCTTTCTATGGCAGCAGCACAACATGGTAGCAGCACAAAATATGGTACAATACAAACATTATTGGGCACAGACAACAGCACAAAGGGCAAGAAGGTAGAGACAACAATACATCATGCAAAGCAACCACAACTGTCATTAAGAGTGTCCATGATTGAGTCTAGGTGACCCTAGCAACCTGGCTGAGTAACAGAGGTGTGAACAACCTGTATACAACCCATAGGGAGATGGATGCCTAATGCAGCAGCTATAGAGCCCCAAGTCTCTTGGCCCAGGACCCCAGAGAGTTTTAGTGAGGGTTTAATGATTCAAGTTTTGTGCAGTTTTGTGTAACTGATCTCTGTCATCTGTCCTCTGTCAGCTGTCCTCTGTCCTTGTCCTCTGTCTATGTAACTTTGTTGCTTTGTTTGTCCAGATGTGAAAATGTCTTTATATTGCTGATTGTATTCACTATAGTCATCTTGTCCTCTATGTTCACACTGCCCTCTCTGTCCTCTGTCTCTGCTGTGTCCAGATGTGGATGAGTGTGAGATTGGCCCCGGCCCCTCAGGCCCATGTCCCAGTGACTCTACGTGTGTTAACACCAGGGGCTCCTTCAGCTGCGAGTGTCCCCTGGGCCTTGACATTGAGAACGGACGAGACTGCACGCGAGGTACGGCTTAACAAACAGTACATACAGCCTTTGTTTACGGTCTCATATGACGATAAAAATATAAACAATATTTAGCTCTTTATTTTTGGGGTGATGTTAAAGTAAGCCAGTTGCACTACATACAACTAAACATACATGCTTTATTTACAAGTCTCATATCACATGACAATATAAACAATACGTAGGGCCTTGTTTAGGTTATATTAGATCAAATCAAATAAAATTTGATTGGTCACATACACATATTTAGCAGATGCAATTGTGGGTGTAGCGAAATGCGTGTGTTCCTAGCTCCAACAGTGCAGTAGTATCTAACAATTCATAACAATACACACACGTCTAAAAGAATTGAATTAATAAATATATGAATATTAGGTCGAGCAACGTCGGAGTGGCAATGACTAAAATACAGTAGAATAGAATACAGTATATACATACAGTATGAGATGAATAAAGCAGTACGTAAACATTATTTAAACATTATTAAAGTGACTATTGTTCCATTATTAAAGTGGCCAGTGATTCCAAGTCTATGTATATGGGGCAGCAGCCTCTTAAGGTGCAGGTTTGCGTAACCGGGTGGAAGCCAGCTAGTGATGGCTATTGAACAGTCTGATGGCCTTGAGATAGAAGCTGTTTTTCAGTCTGTCGGTCCCAGCTTTGATCCATCTGGATGATAGCGAGGTGAACAGGCCGTGGCTTGTGTGGTTGATCAGGTTATGTTATAGGTTATGTCAGCCACCATCAACTAGATTGTAGATTTTTTTTCAAAACAAGATGATTGGGGGGTGGAACATAATTACAAATAATTTGTAGACTGCAAATTGACTGCTATTAGCCCAAACAGATATAATATTTTACTAAAACATGATTTCCAACCTTGCTTACATTTGTATACGATCACGTTTCTCTCTATTATGCGTCAGAATACTTTGGAACAAATAATTAAACCACCCGCGGGGCAAATTCGATGCAGGGGTTGCCAGTTGGGGGACCCTGGGTTATGTTATTAGGTAATGATAAGATAAGACACTACTAATCTTATTGATGTATTCATTCTCAATAAAGGGTTAGCTATATTTCATTAGTTGAAAGAAATGACTGTAAACTTTAGAGACAGTCTTGAACCTTAGTTAACCACAGTGTCTGTTTACCTCTACAGCAAAAACTTTCTTGGGGACGTTCAGTGTCAACAACTCTCACTATGACCCACTGCTCTCCCGGAGCGCCACACTGCATGAGATCCAGAGAGAGATCAACCAGCTGGTAAGGACAGGGACAGGCTGGGAGTTGCATAAGGAGGGAATATTCCCTGTATACCTTCCTGAATATTCCCTGTATACATACCAGAATATTCCCTGTATACATCCCTCAATATTCCCTGTATACATCCCAGAATATTCCCTGTATACATCCTTGAATATTCCCTGTTTACCTTCCTGAATATTCCCTGTATACATCCCTCAATATTCCCTGTATACATCCAAACAGCTTCTATCTCAAGGCCATCAGACTATTAAACAGCCACCACTAACATTGAGTGGCTACTGCCAACACACTGTCAATGACACTGACTCTACTCCAGCCACTTTAATCATGGGAATTGATGGGAAATGATGTAAATATATCACTAGCCACTTTAAACAATGCTACCTTATATAATGTTACTTACCCTACATTATTCATCTCATATGCATACGTTGATACTGTACTCTATATCATCGACTGCATCCTTATGTAATACATGTATCACTAGCCACTTTAACTATGCCACTTGGTTTACATACTTATCTCATATGTATATACTGTACTCGATATCATCTACTGTATCTTGCCTATGCTGCTCTGTACCATCACTCATTCATATATCCTTATGTACATATTCTTTATCCCCTTACACTGTGTATAAGACAGTAGTTTTTTTGGAATTGTTAGTTAGATTACTTGTTCGTTATTACTGCATTGTCGGAACTAGAAGCACAAGCATTTCGCTACACTCGCATTAACATCTGCTAACCATGTGTATGTGACAAATAAAATTTGATTTGATTTGATTTGATTTGAATATGCCCTAGATACATCCCTGAATATTCCCTGTATACCTACCAGAATATTCCCTGCATACCTTCCTGAATATTCCCTGTATACATCCCTGAATATTCCCTGTATACATCCCTGAATATTCCCTGTATACATCCCTGAATATTCCCTGTAAACATTCCTGAATATTCCCTGTATACATCCCTGAATATTCCCTGTATACATCCCTGAATATTCCCTGTAACCAGTAATTTTGGAATCTCTCAAGAATGTTGGTATGTTTGCTAGATTACTGGGAGTTTTGCAACCCTAGTGTGGAGAGAGGAATGACTATCACTGACATTGTGTATTGTGTATTTGTTGTAATGATGCAGCAAGCCTGTTCAATCAATTTGATAGATGTATTAGGAATGTAAGGAAGACATAGTTAATGTATTATAAATAATTAAATGTGATCATGCCCAACTAATAATATTTAGACCCCCCTCTTTTTTCACTCTTTTTTTTTTACAGCTCAATGCCTCATTATCAATTCTGCATGGTTACCGGCGCTCTACTTTGAGTAAAAAGTGAGTTTCTTCTCCCCCCATAAGATTGTCTTTGCACAACATGCATGACAACATTGCATGTAAAGTGTAATAAAAAATCAAGCAATACCAATACACTCTTGATACATTTAAAAGGACTTTATTGTAATGGATGTTCAATAGAACAACAACTCTGACGCTTTTTGGGATTTAAATGGACTTTAAATCAAGTTTGCTGTCATCTGTGTGTGTTCCAGAGGGGAAGACGGAGTTCATATCTCTGCTGTCAACATGTTCTCCCTCTCTGCTGACGTGACCAGCTCTGAGGTCTACGACAGCATACAGATGTCTCTGAACAACTGTAACAGCACTGCTGGACACTGCAGAGTGGTGATCACTCACCAGCTCTCCTATCAAGGTACAGCACTCTCTACATCCCTCTGTCATGTGCTCTCATTTATTTTTTTTGTCATTTAGCAGATGTTTTTATCCAGAGCGACCTACAGTTGGGGTTAAGTGCCTTGCTCATGGGCACATCAGTTTATTTTTTATCTAGTCAACTCAGGGATTTGAACCAGTGACCTTTCGGTTAATTACCCAGCACTCTTAACCCCTAGGCTACCTGCCACCCCGCTCGTCTTCCTCCATTCATCATCCTCAGTCCTCCTCCCTCGTCTTCATGACCAATCCTCTCCTCTTTACTCTAACCCTAACTCTTACCCTGAATGACTATAACGGCGAGAGCATACAGATGTCTCTGAACAACTGTAACAGCACTGCTGGAAACAGCAGAGTGGTGGTCACTCACCAGTGCTCCTATCACGGTAACAGCACTCTCTTACCTCCATCTTCCTCTCTCAACTTCCTCCATCCACCGTCTTCCCTTCTTTCACCCTCAGCTTCATGACCCATCCTCATCTCTTTCCCCTAATCCCAGTCTTAAAGGATTAGTTTATCCTAATTTCAAAATGACATATTTGTTTTGTTACCTTCTAAGCAGCCTGTGGGGACAAAGGCAGAATTCAATCCATGCATTGGATTTGTGTACGCCATCACTGCCACCATCTGCTAACTTTAGCATTTTCTAGGCAAAAAAACAATGAACGTCAAACATTAGCATGTTTTACATTTCATACCTGACCCTGCTACAGCCATCCTAATCTACCCCTCTCCTATCTCTGCTCCTCAGTTGAGAGTCTGTGTCTGGCCCAGAACACTCAGTGTCACCTAGAGCGTTCCTTCTGTGTCGACTCCAATGGGACAGCCTACTGCCAGTGTCAACCAGGGTACTTCAAACTCAACCCTGAGGACCAGTCCTGCCTAGGTGAGGCCTGAAACGAGGATAAGGTGGAGGGTAGTCCTACATCTTGTCTAGGTGAGGCCTGAAACGAGGATAAGGTGGAGGGTAGTCTTCCGTCTTGTCTAGGTGAGGCCTGAAACAAGGATAAGGCGAAGGGTAAGTCCTACATCTTGCCTAGATGAGGCCTGAAACGAGGATAAGGTGGAGGGTAGTCATCCGTCTTGCCTAGGTGAGGCCTGAAACGAGGATAAGGTGGAGGGTAGTCCTCCATCTTGCCTAGGTGAGGCCTGAAACGAGGATAAGGTGGAGGGTAGTCCTCCATCTTGCCTAGGTGAGGCCTGAAACAAGGATAAGGTGGAGGGTAGTCCTACATCTTGTCTAGGTGAGGCCTGAAACGAGGATAAGGTGGAGGGTAGTCTTCCATCTTGTCTAGGTGAGGCCTGAAACAAGGATAAGGTGGAGGGTAGTCTTCCATCTTGTCTAGGTGAGGCCTGAAACGAGGATAAGGTGGAGGGTAGTCCTACATCTTGTCTAGGTGAGGCCTGAAACGAGGATAAGGTGGAGGGTAGTCCTACATCTTGTCTAGGTGAGGCCTGAAATGAGGATAAGGTGGAGGGTAGTCTTCCATCTTGTCTAGGTGAGGCCTGAAACGAGGATAAGGTGGAGGGTAGTCTTCCATCTTGTCTAGGTGTGGCCTGAAACGAGGATAAGGTGGAGGGTAGTCTTTCATCTTGTCTAGGTGAGGCCTGAAACGAGGATAAGGTGGAGGGTAGTCTTCCATCTTGTCTAGGTGAGGCCTGAAACGAGGATAAGGTGGAGGGTAGTCTTTCATCTTGTCTAGGTGAGGCCTGAAACGAGGATAAGGTGGAGGGTAGTCTTCCATCTTGTCTAGGTGTGGCCTGAAACGAGGATAAGGTGGAGGGTAGTCTTTCATCTTGTCTAGGTGAGGCCTGAAACGAGGATAAGGTGGAGGGTAGTCTTCCATCTTGTCTAGGTGAGGCCTGGAAGGGTGGAGCAAGCAGACGTTAAAGCATACCATAGCAAAACGTTCTGCAATGTAAAACAAAAAACACGTAGTCCCTGCGGGGTTTCAGTGCGTTTTCTTCGTTTTGGTGCCTCGTGAATATGACCCAGCCTCGGTCAAACATATCTTATGTCAAATTTACTTTATTTATTTTCATTTCATTTTAGCAGGCAGCTTTTTGAAAAGAAAATGTATTATAAATCAAGAATGTTGTTGCTTTGAAATGATTGTAAAATGACATCTTACAGAATGCGGTGATGGTCTGAAACGGGTCAATGGAACCTGTGTCAGGTAAGCAGTGACAACTCTTATCATCTAATCCACTGGACCATTCCATTAATACATGTTATTAATGATTTTTTGTTCTTATATTTGGTTGTTTATATGTTTCAGGTGCACATTTGGATTTGGAGGATTCAACTGTGGAAATTGTAAGTAGGAGACTTTAATGACTTAAATTATAATTTAAGAAGTGTGAGAAAAAGATATAATGGAGAATCAAGACAACATTTGAATCACTTAACTCCTTAGTTGTTGTCATGGTTATTCTTTCTGCACTCACAGTCACACCGTAGACCTCCAGTTTAATCATAACATTTTGTCTTCTAGTCTACAAGCTGATAGCTGTGGTGGTATCGCCAGTAGGGGGTGCCCTACTCCTTGTTCTCATCATCGCTCTCATTGTCACCTGCTGCAAGTACGATTCCATGACACTATTGCTGTAGTTATAACCATTTTATAACACAGTAGTAAGAGGACAACCACTAATTCCTTATTCTCAGTCCATGTTGTGCCATATTAGAAAAATGTAATTGACCACACAATTTTTAATAACTGTTATAAGTGTTTATAAAATAATTGAGTGAACTTATAAACATTTTTTTTACAGGAAAGACAAGAATGACATCAACAAGATCATTTTCAAAAGTGGCGATTTTCAAATGTCGCCGTACGCAGAGTTCCCAAAGAGTAACCGTGTTTCTATGGAGTGGGGGAGAGAGGCCATCGAGATGCAGGAGAACGGTAGCACCAAGAACCTGCTACAAATGACAGACATCTACTACTCTGTATGTATAGACACTACTACTCTGTACATATAGAATCTACTACTCTGTACATATAGGAACTACTACTCTGTACATATAGAAACTACTACTCTGTACATATAGGAACTACTACTCTGTACATATAGAATCTACTACTCTGTACATATAGAAACTACTACTCTGTACATATAGAAACTACTACTCTGTACATATAGAAACTACTACTCTGTACATATAGAAACTACTACTCTGTACATATAGAAACTACTACTCTGTACATATAGGAACTACTACTCTGTACATATAGAATCTACTACTCTGTACATATAGGAACTACTACTCTGTACATATAGGAACTACTACTCTGTACATATAGAAACTACTACTCTGTACATATAGAATCTACTACTCTGTACATATAGGAACTACTACTCTGTACATATAGAAACTACTACTCTGTACATATAGAAACTACTACACTGTGCATACAGTATACGTCTATGTACTCTATGTATAAAGATCTATTCTCTATAAGCACAGACATCTAGCGGTACATAAAGAAACAAAACACAATGTTAACACATAAACATAGCAATTCTCTAGAAGACAATAGACAAACCAATTAGACAGAAGGGCCACTAAGTTTGTTATTTTTGGTCCACCATAGCAGGTAAGGATTAGCCTACACCGCTCTCTTTCTCTCTCTCACCCCCTCCCGTTGATACTGACCACCCCATATCTGTGTTGCAGCCTGCGTTACGTAACTCTGACCTAGAGCGTAACGGCCTCTACCCGTTCTCTGGCCTGCCAGGCTCCCGTCACTCCTGTATCTATCCCGCCCAATGGAACCCTTCGTTCATTAACGACGACTCACGACGTCGGGACTACTTCTGACGCCCAGCTACCCCGCCTCTGGTCCTGCCTAGCCAGCCAACCCCACCTCTGGCCCTGCCTAGCCAGCCAACCCCACCTCTGGCCATGCCTAGCCAGCCAACCCCGCCTCTGGCCTTGCCTAGCCAGCCAACCCCACCTCTGGCCATGCCTAGCCAGCCAACCCCACCTCTGGCCCTGCCTAGCCAGCCAACCCCACCTCTGGCCCTGCCTAGCCAGCCAACCCCGCCTCTGGCCTTGCCTAGCCAGCCAACCCCACCTCTGGCCATGCCTAGCCAGCCAACCCCACGTCTGGCCTTGCCTAGCCAGCCAACCCTGCCTCTGGCCTTGCCTAGCCAGCCAACCCCACCTCTGGCCCTGCCAAGCCAGCCAACTCCGCCTCTGGCCCTGCCTAGCCAGCCAACTCCGCCTCTGGCCCTGCCTAGCCAGCCAACTCCGCCTCTGGCCCTGCCTAGCCAGCCAACTCCGCCTCTGGCACTGCCTAGCCAGCCAACTCCGCCTCTGGCCCTGCCTCACCAGCCAACTCCGCCTCTGGCCCTGCCTAGCCAGCCAACTCCGCCTCTGGCACTGCCTAGCCAGCCAACTCCGCCTCTGGCCCTGCCACACCAGCCAACTCCGCCTCTGGCCCAGCCTCGCCAGCCAACTTTGCATCTGGCCCTGCCTCGCCAGCCAACTCCGCCTCTGGCCCTGCCTCACCAGCCAACTTTGCATCTGGCCCTGCCTCACCAGCCAACTCCGCCTCTGGCCCTGCCTAGCCAGCCAACGCCGCCTCTTGCCCTGCCTACCCAGCCAACTCCTCCTCTGGCCCTGCCTCACCAGCCAACTCCGCCTCTTGCCCTGCCTACCCAGCCAACTCCACCTCTTGCCCTGCCTCACCAGCCAACTCCGCCTCTTGCCCTGCCTCGCCAGCCAACTCCACCTCTGGCCCTGCCTCACCAGCCAACTCCACCACTGCCATAAGCCTAATTTACACACCTTCTACTTCACTTCAACGTCCACACAAGGTCCGCATCTGCGCACCTCCTTGGCAAAGTGTCCAAACGGACAGGAGTGGACATTCGATTTTGCATAATTTTGTTTGAGTGGACCAAGCGGACAGCTTAGAAGTGGAAGGTGTAAATTAGGCTTTAGCCTGGTCCCAGATTTGTTTGTGCTCTTGCATACTCCATTGCTGTCCTTGTCAAGCCAAACATGGCAATGAGTGATAAGGAGTTGGCATGGTAGCATAAACACACTGGCACGCAGGCTTCCACTGCCTGGTCTCCAGTCAACCGCATCCATGATTAAGTGCACCAAAAACACTTCACACTGATTTGATCAGTGCAAATTTGATCATATGATTTGATCGTATGTCAAAAGCAATAATAAAAGCAATCCATAAATGATAAAAGTTACGGTGTATACCGTGTATTCATAATATGTGGATGCATGTCTGTCTGTTCTGCAAAGTGTGTGTGTGTCTGTGTGTCTGTGTGTATCTGTGTGTGTGTGTGTGTGTGTGTGTGTGTGTGTGTGTGTGTGTGTGTACTGAAAAAGCAGGTTGAAAAGAGAATGCTGCAAAAAACTTGTTTTGTGTGTGTCAAGTATTGTTACATTGTGTAAAGATATTTAACGGCATGTCAGATGGAAAATCAATGTACTGTATTTGTCAGATGAAGAATAGATGCACCAAAGTGGTTTCCTATGACACATTGAATGATGGTCAAGCTGCTGTCTGTCGATCGGAACAGTACAACAGTTTTTGTAATTTATTGAATGTATTTCAACAGTTAAAAATGTATGAAGACATTTTCAACATGTTGCATTGTCAGATGGACTCATACCCCACCCTGTTCTGTAGGGACAAACATCTGAAGTTTGGAACACAAAAGGCTGTGTGTGCGTGTGTGTGAGTGGATGCGTGTGTGGATGTGTGGATGTGTTTAACTATACTTGTGGGAACCCACATTTGACTAACTGGGGATATTTTGTTGGTCCCAACAAGGTCAAATGCTATTTCAAGGGGGTTTAGGGTTAAGGTTAGAATTAGTGTTAGAGTTAGAATTAGGTTTAGGGTTAGGATTAGGAGCTAAGGGTTAGGTTTAAGGTTTGATTTTCAGGTTAGGGTTAAGATTAGGGTTAGGGTTAGGGAGAATAGCATTTTGAATGGGGCTGAATTGTGTGTCCTCACATGGTTCGTTGTACAAGACTGTGTGTATGTGTGTGAATCTTGGATTCATTCAGTTCAATAAACATGCTAAGTGTCAGCTCTCATTTATGGTTTGCATAGAGATGTACTATATTTGTAGATAGAGTACCCTTTTATATCTTTGTTGTTTTCCTTCTAATATGAATGGTCTATTACCTCTGGCGTTTTAGTCAGACATGCATATTTAATAAATAAAAGAACATTCTGTACAATTGCCTGTCTGTTGACTCTTTAAACATGATCATTGGGGGAAGTTATGTTTGCATGATCACACTCAAGCTCAGGGCCCATATTTGTAAAGCATCTGAGAGTAGGAGGGCTGATCTAGGATCAGTTCTGCCTTTTAGATTATAATGAATATATATATTTATATATATATTTATATATATATATATATATATATATATATAAGCAATCCTATTCTGAGTCGGTTTATGAATACAGACTTCATGTGTTCATCTCATAGTGATGTGGGCTATGTCTTGATTTGATTTGATTTGGTATAAGAAATATGGTGTAAAAATTCCCACCAGCCCATGCCTCTGCCAATCCACTACACAGTCAGATGAGGGTCATCACAGGGAATTCCGCAGGGATTTCTCGACTTCCTTTGTGCTCTGTGGAACTTCATTGATTTCTTGAGCTGCCAATTATCCTCTGTAGCCTTGGCTATTATTATAGCCGGTCCATAATTATTGGCACTCTTGATAAAAATGAGCAAAAAAGACGCAAATACTGAGCTATAATTGTTTCCTCAACAAAATTGGGAAATCATAGTATTTTATGCTAATACAATTGTTCAGAGAAAGAGATTTTGTTTATGAAGTAATAAAACAAATCTAAAAAAAGATAAGAGGTCAAAACTCTAGCACCCTCCCCTTGCAAGGATAAGGACACAGCCTTTTCTCAAATGTTGTATGAGATTGGGAGGGATCTTAGACCATTCCTCCATGCAGAATCTTTCCAGATCCTTGATATCCTTCATCTGTGTTTATGGACGGCCCTCTTCAATTCACACCACAATGGGGTTCAAGTCAGGAGACTGAGATGACCATTGCAAAATGTTGATTCTGTGGTCAATTAACAATTTCTTTGTGGATTTTGATTAGTGCTAGGCATTATTGTCTTGCTGGAAGACACTCTTTGGACCAAGTGTCAGCCTCCTGACAGAGGAAACCAGGTTTTTGACTAAAATGTCCTGGCACTTGGTTAAATTCATGATGCTGTTGTCCTTAACAAGGGCCCCAGGACCAGTGCAAGTAAAATAGCCCCATAACATCAAAGATCCACGACCATATTTTCCCGTAGGCATGAAGTACTTTTCTGCATATGCTTCCGTTTTTCGACACCAAACCGATCACTGGTGTGCATGGCCAAAGAGCTGTATTTTCATGTAATCTGAGCATAGCACTGGGTTCAATCCAAGTGCCAATGCCTGATATGGCAGGTCACATGAAAATAGAGCTATTTCATACAGTACCTACGGAAAGTTGTTTTTCTCAACAATGGCTCTCGAAATAACCATAACTGAAACAACCAGAAATAACAGCACTAACAGCACTTACACCCATAGCCATGGGATGTTGGGGTGTTGAGGGTGCTACAACACCCCCAGATGAATCACAATAAAAGAAATATGAATCATTATTATTTATTTGTATTGAAAAAAATAAAATTTCCACAACATTATTGAACTAGGCCTTTATTACACTTGTATTGTATGAGCCCCCCAGTGGACAGCACCCCCAACCCAAAACGTCTTCCCGCGGCCATGCTTACACCTCAACTAATGGCACTGCTTCTGGCTCAAATGGACTGTATTACACTGGTTTCTGCGGCATGATGGGGTCGAGCTGGGCCACAGACACATGAAGAGCATGAAAGAGAGCGGCAGCCCCTTCTCCCCTCTCCGTCTGCACGGTCAGATGATGGTCACCATCACTTTTCAGCTTCCTTTGTGCGATGTGGCTCTTCACTGTCTTCTTCAGCCAGAAATGTTCACCTGATAAAGACCTTGACAATAATGCCAGTATTGTAAACCTTGGTATTGGTCTGTTTGTTTTCAGATAGAGGGCAGCTGATATTTGGCTCAAAGCCCCCAGCAGGCTGTAAGGACATTGACGTTGTCTGGATGAAGGACGAAACAATCACAGTTGTATATGACATTAACCCTTGTACATTGTTACAATTAGACGTAATGCCATGCTGTGTTAAAGTGGCAGTGATTAGTTGAAATAATAACAAAGTGTACTCCCCATTCCCCCCGCCCCTGTTTCGATAAAAAGCAATAGGAGCGGGAGAATTTTTCATTCATAGACAGAGCTATGGATGCAAGGACCATCCACAATATCAAAATTATAGTGTTAGCCATGTTTTGATGCTATATACTGTCAGTTTACATTTGCTTTGTTTACAAATATTGGAGTAAAACAAGCTTATATTTGGGGTTCGGATGGGGTACGACAGTTGAACTAAGCTCATGAGGCATGTAAGTTCTATTCTTCAAGACTCAATGTGTCCATTTAATGAATTTACAAGTCCAATACTGGATGTAGCAACTGCAGATTGCCCCTCTACACCCCAAAAACTATATTTTTGTATTTTATCCATTAGTCCACTGTTAATACATCCCAAAAAATGTGTTCATGTCAGCAGTCAAGTTTTCAATACAAAGCACTGTCAGTAGAACCAAATGGTTCTATTACGCATCATATGATGCAAAACACACAATTGAAAGTTATTTGTATTTATTATGGATCCCCATTAGCCGCTGCCAAGGCAGCAGCTACTCTTCCTGGGGTCCAGCAGAATGAAAGCAGCTATACAATTTAAAAAATACTACAATAAATTCACAACAGATTGAACAACACATTAAGTGTGTGCCCTCAGGCCCCTACTCTACTACCACATATCTACAACACAAAATCCATGTGTACATGTGTATGTTATCGTGTGTTTGTATGCATGTGTCTGTGCTGCTTCACAGTCCCCATCATTGAAGTTGTGTGGATGTTGTGTGGATTAAACAATAAATCACAGTTGTATATTGACCCTTATACGCTGTTCCATGAAGATATCATGTCATGCTCTGTTCAGATAAATAGGGAGTTAAAGAGACATACACATACTGTAAATCCATCTATCCCAGGACTTAAATCAAATCAAATGTTATTAGTCACATGTGCCAAATACACCTTACAGTGAAATGCTTACTTACAAGCCCCTAAACGACAGTTCATTTTCAAAAAATATGGAGAACAATAAGAGAGAAACGTAACAAGTAATTAAAGAGGAGCAGTAAAAAATAACAATATATACAGGGGGGTGCCGGTACAGAGTCAATGTGAGAGGGGCACCGGTTAGTTTAGGTAGTATGTACATGTAGGTAGTGTTACTTAAAGTGACTATGCATAGATGACAACAGAGTGCCTCGTCGATGAGAATGGGGGCGTGCTTGGTCCTCTTTTTCCTCTATTCCACCATTATCTCATTTGTCTTGTTGTCCTGGCACCACATGGCCAGGTCTCTGACCTTCTCCCTACAGGCTGTCTTGTCGTTGATCAGGCCTACCACTGTTGTGTCATAGGCAAACTTAATGATGGTGTTGGAGTCGTGCCTGGCCGTGACTGAGCACGCACCCCTGAGGGGCCCCTGTGTTGAGGATCAGCGTGGCGGATCTGTTGTTACCTACCCTTACCACCTGGGGGCGGCCCGTCAGGAAGTCCAGGATCCAGTTGCAGAGGGACGTGTTTAGTCCCAGGGTCCTTAGCTTATTGATGAGCTTTGAGGGCGCCATGGTGTTGAACGCTGAGCTGTAGTCAATGAATAGCATTCTCACATAGGTGTTCCTTTTGTCCAGGAGGGAAAGGGCAGTGTGGAGTGCAATAGATATTGCATCATCGGTGGATCTGTTGGGGTGGTATGCAAATTTCTATGAAGTCAAGTTATCATCATATTATTCATTGGATTGAATGAATACGATGATGATAATTTGACCTCATAGAACATTGTCCTGTACCTGGACTATGGTTAATAATCTTAATCTGAGAATATTAAATTACAGTCTGGGTCTGTGAAACTGGTCCATTAAGTGGACTTTAATGTGAAAATGATTCTTTGAGTCATCATAGAACTATATAAATATTTATTTTAGCAAATATATAATTGGACTGTTTTTCGTTCATGTTTCTGAATTCTGATGTTCATCTACATGTATAGCCTATCTGAGATGCAAACAGGTTACAGTGCATTCGGAAAGTATTCAGACGGCACTCAGTTTTTCCACATTTTGTTACGCTACAGCCTTATTCTGAAAATGATTTTAAAAAAAGAATTCCTCATCAATATACACACAATACCGCATGAAAAAGTGAAAACATTGTTTCTTTTTGCAAATGTATAAAAATTAAAAACAGAAATACCTTATTTACATAAGTATTCAGACCCTTTTCTATGAGAATCGAAATTGAGCTCAGGTGCATCTTGTTCCCATTCGTCATCCTTCTACAACATGATTGGAGTCCACCTGTGGTAAATTCAATTGATTGGACATGATTTGGAAAGGCACACACCTGTCGAGATATTGTCCCACAGTTCAGTGCATGTCAGAGCAAAAACCAAGCCATTAGGTTGAAGGAATTATCTGTAGAACTCAGAGACAGGATTGTGTCGAGACACAGTTCTGGGGAAGGGTACCAAAAAATGTCTGCAGCATTGAAGGCCCCCAAGAACACAGTGGCCTCCATAGTTCTTAAATGAAAGAAGTTTGGAACCACCAAGACTCTTCCTTGAGCTGGCCTCTCGGCCAAACTGAGCAATCGGGGGAGAAGGGCCTTGGTCAGGGAGGTGACCAAGAACCTGATGGTCACTCTGACAGAGCTCCAGAGTTCCTCTGTAGAGATGGGAGAACCTTCCAGAAGGACAACCATCTCTGCAACATTCCACCAATCAAAGCTTTATGGTAGAGTGGCCAGACGTAAAATACTCCTCAGTAAAAGCACAACAGCCCGCTTGGAGTTTGCCAAAAGGCACCTAAAGGACTCATCCCATGAGAAACAAGATTCTCTGGGCTGATGGAACCATGATTGAACTTTTTGGTCTGAATGTCAATCATCACGTCTGGAGGAAACCTGGCACCATCCCTACGGTGAAGCATGGGGGTGGCAGCATCATGCTGTGGGTATGTTTTTCAGGGACTGGGAGACTAGTCAGGATCGAGGTAAATATGAACGGAGCAAAGTACAGAGGGATCCTTGATGAACACCTGCTCCAGAGCACTCAGGACCTCAGACTGGGGCGAAGGTTCACTTTCCAACAGGACAACGACCCTAAGCACACAGCCAAGACAACGCAGGAGTGGCGTTGGGACAAGACTCCGAATGCCCTTGAGTGGCCCAGCCAGAGCCCAGACTTGAACCCAATTCAACATCTCTGGAGAAACCTGAAAATAGCTGTGCAGCAATGCTCTCCATCCAACCTGACAGAGCTTGAGAGGATCTGCAGAGAATAATGGTATAAACTCCCCAAATACATGAGTGCCAAGCTTGTAGTGTCATACCCAAGAAAACTTGAGGCTGTAATTGCAGCCAAAGGTGCTTCAACAAAGTACTGAGTAAAGGGTCTGAATACTTATGTAAATGTGAGATTTTTTTTTAAAGTACCGGTGTTTGATTTGTCATTATGGGGTGTTGTGTGTAGATTGATGGGGGGGGGGACGACGACAGGGGGACGACGACGACGATTTAATCATTTTTGGAATAAGGCTGTAATATGGAAAAAGTCAAGGGGTCTGAATACTTTGAGTGCACTGTATCTACCTTGAACATGTTTTCATACCTCAGACCTGTGATATTCCTTTTAGTTTTCTCATCTTTCTCGTTCTTCTGTGCTATCAGTTTAAGGTAAGACCCAGATGCAGACTGTGTTGAAGTAACAATGTTTATTACAGCAGAGGCATAGGTACAGGACGGCAGGCAGGCTCAGGGTTAGGCAGAGTGGTTAGGTGAGCGGGTTCAGGGTCAGGACAGGACAGGACAGGACAGGACAGAACAGGACAGAACAGAACAGGACAGGCAAGGGTCAAAAACCAGGAGGGCAAGAAAAAGTGAGGCTGGGAAAAGACATGAGCTGACAGGACAAACGCTGGTTCGCTTGACAAACAAGACGAACTGGCAACAGACAAACAGAAAACACAGGTATAAATACACAGGGGATAATGGGGAAGATGGGCGACACCTGGAGGGGGTGGAGACAAGCACAAAGACAGGTGAAACAGATTAGGGTGTGTGACATGTGGACTATGATATGAGCATAGATTTTACTTAAACAAATATCATCTGTTTAGCAATTATGAAGATAACCATGCATTTTCTTGCTGTTAATTGACCTATATATTCATATATTATACATGACTGTGGGTTTGATTACAAATGTTAACTTGTTAAGAAATACTTGTATTTGTGTGACTTTTATTGTGGGAATTGTGCTTTTGGTTCATTTGTAACAAATATATAATGTTAAAAATCCTTGTTTGAAATGTGTGACTTTTATTGTGTGAAATTGTTATTTTGGTTCATTTGTAACAAATGTATTAAAAAACTTTGTGAAAAGAAGTATGACTTTGTGTGCTCAATAAATAAATAATATAGAAAAGAGCTATGCTGCCAGGGGTGTAATCATTAGTCCGAACAGTTTCAAAACTGAACATTTTGCAACTAAAACGAGAGTAATTTATTGGACGAATTCAGGTAGGTCACTAGGTCCCTCCTCGTTTCATTCCGTTTGCTTCCGTTTAAGAAACGTTTCGCAACAGAATCAGTGTAATGAATACACACCCCTGTATTTTAATTTTGGGCTGATGGAGACTTCAGGCAAACAATTGATCTTAGTGACATGGAGAACTATACACTAGGTCTATTTGCTTCTGTGTTAAACAGCACATAAAGGCGTTTCCACCGCCATTTCTCGCAAAATTGATTTAACTACAAAAAAAGATCCCACCATGTCAAACAAACAAATTATCTGTCTGCATTTCCTATTTCGTCATGATTTTTTTTACATGGTATGATTTTAAAACTGTGATTAGAGCAGGGTTTTTTTATGAATCGGAAAGGGGCCTAGGTGGTGGGCTTGACACAGGGCTTGGCAATGGGCTGACTTTTCTATGCATGCACAATTCTGTCATGGCCCTGGGCAAGAACATTTGAGGCCCTCTAGAAAATGTTGCAGTTTTAATGCCAATTTCCAGCAATTCTGCACATTTGCAATGGAGCTGAGAGAGAATTTTGGCAGTTTTCACTTTGATTTCCTCCAATTCTACAGATTTTGACACGGCTAATGCGATGTTCTTATGCTCAAGCATAACCCAATCATTGGGGGCTTGATTGTCTAGCTTTTATTTTGGTGATTTTAATTTATCTTATTTTTATAAGCTATTATTTAAACAATATATAGGACCATTATGTTTTCTACACTCAAAAGAATTCACCCCGTGAACCACCTGGACCCCTGCAACGACCCACAAGTGTATCCCGACCCACAGTTTGGAAACCACTGGGCTAGGCTATGAAATAATCGAGGATTTGAGGAGAAATTGTGATTATTGATTCTAGTTTTCTAGAAAGTAAAAACTGTTTTAAACGTGCTCATATGACTGAATATTATTGGTCCTGAATGGAAAGACGTTTGCATAGACTTGCCCCCACGTAGGAATCCACGCCCCCCACGTAGGAATCCACGCCCCCCAACACTCACTCAAAGCTCCTCAACGCGAACAGTCATTGCGTCAAACGCAGAGCAGCAGCAGCACCCGTCGCCGTCGTTCCATGGCAGTTGGAAATAAATAGGACCACGGAGAAGGGACCGTCAACCCGAAAGATCTTCTGTTAAACTGTCTTGCCAGACTTTTGCGGTTAACATGTCAAATGAGGGAAAGGCTTAGCTTTTCACGACATAAATCAGGCTTCAAGAATATTATTTTCGTGGACCCTGTCAATTTTCATTCAAGGTGAATAGCAAAAAGATGGTCGATACGTTATTTTCAACTTGACGTTCCGTGCCCGTTTTTGTGTTCCAGGAAGCTTTCAAGCTGATTAAGGTGTTTGATTTATTCTTGCAAACGGTCTTGTTAGTAAGTCGAGTACGTTTGATGTCTCTGACTGCAGTTCGACAATTATAAATATCAGCACAGTTCCCACCTCGTCAGTTCATTGACTTGTTTGAGCCATCCATGATGATCGCTAGCTAACGTTAATGGTTTCTTTCTGACTTCATCTTTATCACTATAGCTAAGCTAATGTACCTAGCTGCCTAGCTACTGCCTGGATGTTTTCCTACCCAGAATTAGCAGTTTTTAGTATTTCCAGTTTATTTTCAGCTTGGTGGATGAAGTGCTGACATGCTTTTATTTTTTGGTCAAGGGAAAGTCTGAGGCAGATCTGGCATCCTCTGGTGTGACAGAGAACAGCAGTGACATCATTGGTTGGAGGGAATGGCCCCAGCCCTGACCAAGCTCACCAAAGACGTCCACGGAATGCACCTGGCGTCCAGCAACATGGATGCAGATGGGGCAATGCTCAACATCGAGTGTGATCCTCAGTTGAAACTGATGGAGGACAGCTATGCTCAGAGGGTGTGGCTCAACCTCGCCTCTCTGCCCTTTCTGGACACTTGTTGCTCAAGCAAGAGTCCCCTTGACTTTGCCGATTCGCTCCTGTCCCCTCTGCTACAGGCCTCGGCTGGCCAGTACAAAACAGTGCTTCTCTCCAGCCCTGGTTCCCTGCTCAGCTTCCTGTCTCTCAACAAAAACCTGAAGCAATCACTGGCTGCCTGTCCAGGTGCACAAGACATGTATTTGGTTCCTGTCCCTGAACACAATAGCCAAGTTGTGGCTCAGCAGCAACAGCAGTGTCAACACAGTGGCCATGGACCAGATGGCTATGATATCCCCCAGTCCCCTTCAAATTACTGCCAGGGTGACCTCATGTCCCAGTATAACCCTGCTGTCCCCACACCCCTCTTTGAGAGGCAGGAGGAGGGGGGCTCCAGCAGCACAGACACATCTCCAACACAGCTGTGGGTCAGGGGAGCTAGGAGCCAGGGCCTGGAGCAGCCTGTGACTGCATTGGTAGAGGAGGCATTGAGAGAGCAGACCCACTGGCATCTCTCCCAACAAATGTCTCAGTTAGGACGGGCTGGGCGGCTCCAGAGGAGACTTCAAGCTCTACTAGGGGACCACGCCTCTCGCCACTGCAGCCTCCAACTGGAGGGTTTGAAGGGGAGTCAGGGCAGGGAGACCCCAGGTCCCCCCTCACCCCCTGCAAATACCAAGCCCTTTGATCCAGCCACGGGGCAGAGACGGACAGGTACACTGAGCCGCAGGACCCAGGGCCGTGCCCTACTGCAGACCTTACCGCCATCCCCCTCCACAGACATCCAGGAGTTTACGCGCTATGCCCAGGCTGTGCTGCGCGGGGTTCAGGAGGCTGTAGACTCTGATGCCACAGAGAGCAGCTCAGATGAAGAGTTGGAGCCTGAGCAGAAATGGGGGACCACGTCTCAACCAGTGTGAGTACAGACATTCTGGTAATGTGCTGTAATTATGTTGTAGACCTGTTTAATTACTTATGAGAAACAGGAAGTCTGTTCAGTTGAATAAGAATGGTAGAGAAATGTATTTCATGCTTGACTGGGATGCAAAAACATTGTAGTCCTAACTGTGCAACAAGAACACAGCATTTTCAGAGTTAACTATGTTTCTGGATGAGTTTTGTTAAAAGCTGTGAGCTGAACCTGTAGCTTTGTTTGAGCTTGGGTCTGTTTCTCATATTTCAGGCATATTTTAAAGAGCTGTGGTGTTTTCCTGGATACCACAGTGGGTTATCACAGCTAAATAAACAGGGTTAAGGGCAGAGGTAGGCTATGAGAAACACATGCCATATGTGTGGTAGTGAGTGAATTATACATGGAAAAACACAGACCGTACACTTGAAATTACATTTCACTTGACCGCATTCAATGCACAAAACCGGTTGTTAACATCATATAACCTCTTTAGTTTGCGGCAGAGGCAGCAGATTCCTCCACTATTCACCTGACCATCTATTACAGTACGAACAGAACAGACCTTCTCCTCTTCTAACCCACATCCAGGCCAGGTACATAAACACAGACTTTGTAAGGCCATATATCCACCCCCACACACTGCCTCGGTGGAAGAGCCCTTTGAGTCCTCCGAAGGAGGCTGTGTGATCCAGATCATGAGACGAGGAAAGTGTTTAGGGCTAAATTAAGAGAATGTAATAATGGTTCTGCTATGGTGTCTCTCTGCCTAGGTAGGAGTAGCAGCTCTCTGAGACTCACACTGTGATCACGCCAGGTTTCTTAGCATTTGAATCATCCAGCATTTAGGAAGGTTTCATGTTTCTCATTATAGTTTGTTGGGAGGTTTGAACTTTTAAGTAAGTAGCAAACATGAGCCGGTTTGTGTTTAAGTTCCAGGCCGGGAGCACATCGCCAGGTAACCTGCTCTCCCTGTCTGGAATGTAGTGACTGAGGAAGGAGACAGGGTTTGCGTGGGGCAGAAAGGACCAAAGGGGAATGTGGAGGGGATGCCTTTGTGAATCCCTGTCTAATAAACAGGGGGGGGGGATGAGAAAGAGTTACAGGTTTATGAGCTCAGGGAACAGGGGAGAAGAGGTGGAAGGGGGGGTGATGATGATTTGTTTGACAGGGCGGAGGGGTGGTTTGGGTCTGGCATCATCCTGGCAGTCTTGTCTTTGTTGGAGCCCCTGTCTCCTGCTGGGTAGAACAAAGAACGGTTCCTATTCTATTCATTCTATTTCTATGGGGTAGGATGGTCTGTCTCTGTGGCCTTTCATTAGCTCCTTCATGGGGAGAGGTTATGGCATGCACCTCCCCTGGGAATATCTCCTCTTTTGAGAATGGATGGGCCATTTTTGGCCCCTCTTCCTGCAAAATGTGATAACAATGGTTACAATGATAAAATTGGGAAGTCAAACTCTTGATTTCTGTCCTCTTTCAGTTCCACTCATATATGTTCATGATTTGATGTGGGAGTTACTGTGGCAGACTAGGATAAATATTTGAAAGTGAAATGAGGGGTTCACCTTGTAACCAGGTATGGGCAACTTTGATGGGAGTGGGGGCCACAAAAATCTGAACAACTCATGGCCGCAGTGGCTTGTGGGTCTGTATACCCACATCCACACGCAAACATGCAGTCAGAGCTGGCCCTAGCCTTTTGGGGTCCCTAAGCAACATTTTCTGCAATTCCAAAAAATAAATCTATAGGGTGGCGAGAAATGTTTGCAGTCACTCTCTGAGTGAGAGTGACTAACAAAATCAATGGTGGCCAACCCGGTCAATAATTGGAACATGATTACTGTAAGTTTAGGTAGCTGCCCACTAGAGCAGAAATAATAATAAAAATGTTATTAATGACAATTTACGGGTATTATTTAATGAAGCTGCCAGTTGAGGACTTGTGAGGCGTCTGTTTCTCCCACTCCTCTTTCTATTCTGGTTAGTGCCAGTATGTGCTGTTCTGTGAAGTCGAGTAGTACACAGCGTTGTATGAGATTTTCAGTTTCTTGGCAATTTCTCTCATGGAATAGCCTTCATTTCTCAGAACAAGAATAGACTGACGAGTTTCAGAAGAAAGGGCTTTGTTCCTGGCCATTTTGAGCCTGTAATCGAACCCACAAATGCTGATGCTCCAGATACTCAACTAGTCTAAAGAAAGACAGCTTTATTGCTTCTTTAATCAGAACAACAGTTTTCAGCTGGGTTATTAACATCATTGAAAAAGTGTTTAATTAATCATTAGAAGTCTTTTAAAGTGATAACTAATCCAAGTTTAACACAACGTGCCATTGGAACACAGGAGTGATGGTTGCTGATAATGGGCCTCTGTACGCCTATGTAGCTATTCCATTCAAAACCAGCCGTTTCCAGCTACAATAGTCATTTACAACATGAACAATATCTACACTGTATTTCTGATCAATTTGCTGTTATTTTAATGGACATTTCTAAGTGACCCCAAACTTTTAAATGGAAGTGTATATTATTTAAAATAGTAATTTTGGGGGGTTTGCTCCATGGGCCATCCCAGCTGTAAGCTTTACTTTATGCCCAGACATACAACTAGAGAAATACGTGTTTAAGAAAGTAGGGCTTAGTTAATACAGACAGGCTGGCTTTTTCCTCAGTTGGGATCAGGGCTGAAAACAACCTGTGTGTAACTGCAAGAGTAAAGAAATGCACCAGCAGTATAGAACCGCTCCAGTGGCGCTGTGTATGTATCTTTGTTGAGCTGGCCTGGCAGAGAGTGGCTGGGGGGGGTGTTCCATTGGGCGGCAGCAGTGTCTCTGGAGAATGGAGATAATGCCCAGGTCCTGTGGGCTGTTTGTTTATGTTGCAACCCGAGAGGGAGGGAGGAAGTGCCTCTCCTCTCCTCGGAGACGGCTTGACTGGGAATGGGGGTGGCAGCTTTTTACACTTTTACGGTGTGGATACGTTCCACCACCTAGCCTACAACTCAGGATGTCAAAAGTCATTTTGTCACTTTCCTTACTGTAAAATGAAACCAAACTTGAAGTGTTCTTAGTTTGAGAGGCTACAGTGTTACAGCATTGGGCCTGTGTTTGTTCGCGTGGGGGTCTATTTATGTCTATGCCACACCAGTCACCAGCCGACCCAGCCTGTCTGATGAAAAATGTTCCCTTTAGTTGTCCACTCTAAGTGGCTTGCTCCTGGCATTCCCAGGGTCGCTACATAGAGCCATGGTAACTAACCTAACTGCCTGCCAGAAACCAACCTCTAACCCTGCACTACAGTAATAGTGGAACGCAGTCAGAAGCTCCATGGAAACCTACACAGTTTTCTAATGATTTATTTGTGGCCTAGATATACTTTATACTCAACAGAATAAGAATAAAGCCGCCTCATCTGCCATATAATAAGAAAAAGCTGATATGCAAAAGTAGCATTTTCATCTAGTGCTTTATAATGTAGGTCATAGTGTTTGCTATTTGTTGACGGTACTGTGTAAATATGAACCGTATGTCCTCAGCCTCTGTACTCTTGTTGTGCTGGGCTATTTATGTTATAAAGGTCAGTAAACCTACAAACACTCCAACCGTTCAACCTGTTTCAAGGAAAAGGTTGTCTTTTTAATAGATGGGGGGGAAATAAGAAAAAAGGATGCAAAACCTACAGATATTATGAATCTAGAAAAATATGGAATTGATTGTCTGGTCATATGCTCTTTCTACCTCTCTCTTTGTGTCTGTCTGTCTCCCTCTCCAGTAGGTGTGAGTGGAGGTGGCAAAGGGAGAGGGCTGAGGTGGGCAGCGGGTGGACCTGGTTACAGCTGCATGTGGCAGAGCTTGAGGGACGCATCCAACAACTGGGGGACCTGCACAAACAGATCACCTCCACCAAGGTAAGGCCCAGTTCCATAGGCCCCTAGTGAACCCTGGCCCACACACACACACACACACAGAGAGGACTCGATCCCCTAGGCTCTAGACCAGGTAGGGGGGGTGAGGTTGTCATACGCCTGTCTGTCACTTGACTTTGTTTTCTATCTTCTGTACAAAGCCTTCTGAGGTTTGACTAGTTAATTAAAGGTTGTGTTTTAGATAAGGAGGTGCAGCATTCCTCCTCTAGTCAGCCTCTGCCCTTTTATAATTAGATGCGCCTGTGTGTGTGTGACATCACAGTGTGGACCTGTTCTTGTAAAGTGCCTGTGGTGTTTTTAATCTCTCATTAGTTTTCCCAGATCTAATTCACTCATTGTCAATCAGCTCTCATCAGCAGTCATGACAGGCCCCTCCTCCTGCTGTCTCCAGACAGCTGTAAACACCACGACCTCCCTCACGACCTGTCCTATGATCATGTGTGAATTAGTGGGGGCCGGTGGCACTTCATCGGCTTATAGTAATGGCTGGAATGCTTTCAAGCACATGGTTTGCATAAGCCATATGAGCCGTCCTCGCCTCACCAGCTTCATTTGGTGTGTGAATATGCCCTTGTGGCGTTGATAGTAGTGTGTTTGTGGTCTCAGGGGGGTGTGGTCTTGGCGGATTCCCAGCCGATGACAGACGGGCAGATTCAGCAGACGTTACTAACGGAGACGGCAGGGCTGCCGTTCACATCGAGGGGCAGAGACCCTCCCTCCGACACGGAGAACGAACCCAGCAGCCCCACACGCCTCCTCAGGAACATACAGAGACAGGTACATTTTTACTTTTTATTTAACCTTTACTTCGACAGTAACATCGAGACCTAAACTCAGCAAAAAAAGAAACGTCCTCTCACTGTCAACTGCGTTTATTTTCAGCAAACTTAACATGTGTAAATATTTGTATAAACATAACAAGATTCAACAACTGAGACATAAACTGAACAAGTTCCACAGACATGTGACTGACAGAAATGGAATAATGTGGCCCTGAACAAAGGGGGGTCAAAATCAAAAGTAACAGTCAGTATCTGGTGTGGCCACCAACTGCATTAAGTACCGCAGTGCATCTCCTCATGGACTGTACCAGATTTGCCCATTCTTGCTGTGAGATGTTACCCCACTCTTCCACCAAAGCACCTGCAAGTTCCCGGACATTTCTGGGGGGGATGGCCCTAGCCCTCACCCTCTGATCCAACAGACGTGCTCAATGGGATTGAGATCCAGGCTCTTCGCTGGACATGGCAGAACACTGACATTCCTGTCTTGCAGGAAATCACGCACAGAAAGAGCAGTATGGCTGGTGGCTTTGTCATGCTGGAGGGCCATGTCATGATGAGCCTGCAGGAACGGTTACCACATGAGGGCGGAGGATGTCTTCCCTGTAACGCACAGCGTTGAGATTGCCTGCAATGACAACCAGCTCAGTCCGAGGATGCTGTGACACACCACCCCAGACCATGACGGACCCTCCAAATCGATCCCGCTCCAGAATACAGTCCTCGGTGTAACGCTCATTCCTTCTACGATTAACGCAAATCCGACCATCACCCCTGGAGGGAGAGAACCGCGACTTGTCAGTGAAGAGCACGTTTTGTCAGTCCTGTCTGATCCAGCAACAGTGGGCTTGTGCCCATAGGTGATGTTGTTGCCGGTGATGTCTGGTGAGGACCTGCCTTACAACAGGCCGACAAGCCCTCAGTTCAGCCTCTCTCAGCCTATTGCGGACAGTCTGAGCACTGATGGAGGGATTGTGCGTTCCTGGTGTAACTTGGGCAGTTGTTGCCATCCTGTACCTGTCCCGCAGGTGTGAAGTTAGGATGTACCGATCCTGTGCAGGTGTTGTTACACGTGGTCTGCCATTACGAGGATGATCAGCTGTCCATCCTGTCTTCCTGTAGTGCTGTCTTAGGCGTCTCACAGTACAGACATTGCAATTTATTGCCCTGGCTACATCTGCAGTCCTCATGCCTCCTTGCAGCATGCCTAAGGCACGTTCATGCAGATGAGCAGGGACCCTGGGCATCTTTCTTTTGGTGTTTTTCAGAGTCAGTAGAAAGCCCTCTCTAGTGTCCTATGTTTTCATAACTGTGACCTTAGTTTCCTACCGTCTGTAAGCTGTTAGTGTCTTAACGACCGTTCCACAGGTGCTGCATGTTCATTCATTGTTTATGGATCATTGAACAAGCATGGGAAATTTATTTTAAACCCTTTGCAATGAACATCTGTGAAGTTATTTGGATTTTTCCGAATTATCTTGAAAGACAAGGTCCTGAAAAAGGGACGTTTTCTTTTTTTGCTGCGTCTAAGTCTCTTTTTCAAATGGGTCCTGTCAGGGTCCAATGATATATGTAATGATTTAGCATTAGTTATGTCACAGGGATTGGAGGGCTTTTTAACCCAGCAAATCATCAAATCAAAAATGTTGATTAGTCAAAAGGACCAAAGCAGCCGTTACTGCTGTTTAGTGGTTAATCACGCACTGCAATCTGTGAGAGTCTAGCCCTGCTGCTGTTGATAGGACAGCTCCACTCCCAGTACATCTCTGGTTTTTATGTAGGGTGAAGTCTGGTTGTAGTGCTGCTGGCCTTTGTCTTCTTGACTCTAAAGGGTTGTGACAGGACATTCTCCAACCAGAAAGCCTCACTTCACATTAGATTACAGGTCTGGGGAGTCAGGACATATCTACCATACTGCTTAGCAGGTGGGGGGCTATTTAGATCTATAGGCCTATATGTTTCAGTTCAGTAGATACTGTATTTAGAGGATGATCTGTTGTTGTCCTTGTCCCCACAGAGTGCCCAGCTGAGCCAAATCGTGAACAGCCTGATGCCTCCTCTGAACCTCTCTCCTTCCTCCTCTCCCATCTCCTGCAGGTGGAAAGGACAGAACAAGAGAGTCTTCAGCAGGTAGACCCAATGAGCCCTACCAGCCCACATTGTCATTTCCTGCGCAGTTTAGTTTATTAGGATCCCCATTAGTTGTTGCTCATGCAGCAGCTACTCTTCCTGGGTTCCAGCACCTATGGTAGTTGCGCAGCCAGTACAGTACAGCTCGGTTTGGCCCGGTAGTGTGAAAAAGGTAACCTTGACCCAGGATCATGTCAAAAAAACGATATTCCAACAGTTTTCTGTAATTAGTCCGCTACACTTTGCTAACGAAAGTGCAATACTGTGCAGCTGTATTCATCGACCTGGCCAAGGCTTTCGACTCTGTCAATCACCACATTCTTATCGGCAGACTCAACAACCTTGGTTTCTCAAATGACTGCCTCGCCTTGTTCACCAACTACTTCTCTGATAGAGTTCAGTGTGTCAAATCGGAGGGCCTGTTGTCCGGACCTCTGGCAGTCTCTATGGTGGTGCAACAGGGTTCAATCCTCGGGCTGACTCTTTTCTCTGTATACATCAATGATGTCGCTCTAGCTGCTGGTGATGCTCTGAACCACCTCTACGCAGACGACACCATTCTGTATACTTCTGGCCCTTCTTTGGATACTGTGTTAACTAACCTCCAGATGAGCTTCAATGCCATACAACTCTCCTTCCGTGGCCTCCAACTGCAAGTAAAACTAAATGCATGCTCTTCAACTAATCGCTGCCTGCCCATCCAGCATCACTACTCTGGACGGTTCTGACTTAGAATATGTGGACAACTACAAATACTTAGGTGTCTGGTTAGACTGTAAACTCTCCTTCCAAACTCACATTAAGCATCTCCAATCCAAAAGGAAATCTAGAATCGGCATCCTATTTCACAACAAAGCATCCTTCACTCATTCTGCCAAACATACCCTCGTAAAACTGACTTTCCTACCGATCCTTGACTTTGGCGATGTAATTTACAAAATAGCCTCCAACACTCTACTCAGACTGCATCCAATTTGCTATCACAGTGCCATCTGTTTCATCACCAAAGCCCCATATACTACCCACCACTGCGACCTTTATGCTCTCGTCGGCTGGCCCTCGCTTCATATTTGTCTCCAAACCCACTGGCTCCAGGTCAACTATAAGTCTTTGCTAGGTACAACCTCGCCTTATCTCAGCTCACTGGTCACCATAGCAGCACCCACTAATAGCACACGCTCCAGCAGGTATAATTCACTGGTCACCCCCAAAGCCAATTCCTCCTTTTCCCGCCTTTCCATCCAGTTCTCTGCTGCCAATGACCGAACTGCAAAAATCACTGAAGCTGGAGACTCGTATCTCCCTCACTAACTTAACGCATCAGCTGTCAGAGCAGATCACTGTACCTGTACATAGCTCATCTGTAAATAGCCCATCCAACTACCTCATCCCCCCTTATACTGTTATTTATTTTTGCTCCTTTGCACCACAGTATCTCTACTTGCACACTCATCTTCTGCACATCCATCACTCCTGTGTTTAATTGCTATATTGTAATTATTTCACCACTATGGCCTATAATATTGCCTTACCTCCCTTGTCCTACCTCATTTGCACACTTTGTATATAGTCAATAATACAATAGAAAAAGTCTGTTTATGCCATGTGTAACTCTGTTGTTTGTGTCGCTTTGCTTTATCTTGGCCGGGTCGCAGTTGTAAATGAGAACTTGTTCTCAACTAGCTTACCTGGTTAAATGAAATAAAAATAAGTCTTTCTCCTGTAATAATAACTACTGCTCCCAGTTCCACTGTTGCTTACCATGTCAGAGGGTCAAAGAAAATAGAAATCAGGCATAAGCTGTCAATCAAAAGCCAGATCAAATGGTTTTCTATAAAGAATAGAAGGACTTTGTGGCATTTAAATCACTGTTCTGTGGATTACTGAGATGCCAGAAACTAGCTCCTGTAGGCAGGGCTGTTTTCATTTAAATGAGAGTGACATTATGGTTCCTGGACAGCCCTGTTTTTAGGCACAACCACTCCCTCTAACAGGCTAGGATTGTGGAGTTCTTTGAGGGTAGTTGGTACCACCCAAGGGTGCTGTACTGTAGGACTTCACAGAGCTGCTGTTTTTATTTCTGTCACAGGCAGCACAGCATAGTATGTTTATCTAGTTTTTATCTAAGAAATGTAAAGCCTGATTCAGAGGACAGGGAGGTGGGGTCTAGGAGGGCCAAGGAGGTTACTGTGATCTGGCAGGATAATGAACAAAATCATTTCACTTCCTGTAACCAAGGGAAGCCTGTCCCACCAGAGCTGGAAATAACAGGCCCCCAGTGAGTGTTGGACTAGCAATGTTCTAAAGCCAGTATCTGCTAGTCTAGGTACCAAAAATGGAACCCTATTCCCTACTTTTGACCAGGGCCAATAGGGTAGGAAATATATAGGGTGCCATTTGTGCTGAAGCCCTACTCTACAGCCCAGAGAGGACCTCAGATCTCCTATCCATCACTAGTGATATTAAACATGCTCTAGCTATCCTTAAAATAACCCTTGGAAAAGTTTTACAATGTCCAGCTGTGATTTGGATCAGTCATTAAGCTCAGGTTCCTACTTCCTCTTGCCCCCTTTTTAATCTCAATAAAAAGTCTTCATCTCCCCTGTTCTGATCTGACTCCCACGCTGCCATGGATGTCATGGAATACGGATCATATCTGACTGGGACACTGGGTTGGATTGTTTGTGTTTTGAGTTGTTTAAGGGCATCTGGGCAGCTCTCTATCAATAGAACTGTTGCATTTGTGTGTTGAGTGAATAAAGTGCTGTGTGTTTAGTGACTTTGGTTGAGTTTCAAATGGCACCCTATTCCTTATAGTGCACTACTTTTGACCAGAGCCTCTGGGTGCCATGCCATTTGGCCCATCTACTAAGTGTCCCCTCTGTTCCCTGCAGTGGCCTGGTCCTGGGAGGATATGACGCCTTCTCCCAGAAGGCACCCAAGAGGAGGAGAGTGAACCGCAGAAGACAACACCTCCTCCAAGTGGATGCCACCTGTGTCTCAGCCCGCACCCGACCCCTGGTTATCTATCACAAACCACCACTCTTCATCAACACTACCCACACCAGCCACAGACAGCAGGTAGCATCCCTCAACACCATGTGCGCGCACACACACACACCTGCTGCCAATAATGAAATGTCAGATTGACGTATACTAAATTTAAAGAAGATAAGAGAGTAAATCAAGCTGTCCTTATTTGTTTATGCAGAGGGACTCATCTTGACATTGGAGAATGAGTTATAAAAACTCTTGCATATTAGTGTTTTTGTCATGTATGTATAAATAAAAACAGGGATGATATTAACTCTTTGAGAACAAAGGTTTACTAACCTGTGAACTGCTGGCTTATTTAAAGTGGAGTATTAATTGTAGCTGTAGTCTTTGGAAAGGGACCCTGTGCTGTGCGTCTGAGATGTTATAGTCTTATCATGATGCTGTGAAGAGCTCTCTCCAGCAGTTTAACAAAACACAGAGTGGAGCAGTTCATTTTAATGTGACACCCTCCATGACTGCTATTCCAAACTCTTGATTTAGTCTGTTCTGACTTCTAAACTTCAACCTGCAACACACAACCTATAAGGCTCTGTTCAAATGTATTGCACTATATAGGGAGTAGGGTGCCAATTTGGAACACAGCCAGTCAGTGTATCCATCACTCCAGTCCTGCTACTAATCCTCTAGTTTCTCCCCACCAAGCCACAAAGCGAGCCAGCCAGGGACACCTCACTCTAGCTGATGTTATTACAGAGGAAGGCAATGTGCCAAGCCTACTGAGATTTTAATGGAGGAAAGAGAAGAAAGCTGTTCACGACTTTAACTAGTTTCATTAGTGTGATTTAGCAGAGCGGCTGACCTCCAGGTCACAGTGACTCACAGCAACCGCATAGTAAGGCTGAATGTTAGCAGAGCTGAGAAACCAGCTGAGGGGGGTCTAAGTCACGTCTGTATGTTTAAACATATACACACATTCCCCTGGGTCATTTCTTTGCTAATGAGTTTGTGGTGGTTGTTGGTAACTCTCTGATAGCAATAGGCTACTATCTTCAAGAGCCACAGGTGGTTTGAGTTCATAAAAATGTCCTGCATTAAATCAGTTGTATCTACACCTGGTCTTGGGGTGTAAGTTATTCTAGAACTTTTCTCTCTCCTGTAGGACCCAGGCTCCCTCTGTCTCACCTGTGCCTCCTGTGATCCCCTGGCACTGTGTTCTGACCCAGCCTGCTCCTCTAGCAGCTCCCTGACCTCCAGGACCAGTCACACTATACTACACCCTGCTCTCTGTCTCACCCCAGGTAGGCACATCTCTCACTGTGCTGGACAGACATTATGATACTGTATGTGTTATTGTGTTAAGCTAACTTTACTGTACCACACCTTGTTCTCTCTCCCCTCCGGTAGGCGCATCTCTCCTAAAACAGCATAGCTATGGAAATATCTGCTTGGGTTAACTGATGCAAGTGATTACTGTTGTGTTATAATTACTGTTGAGCTGTATTCTTCAACTCTTTTGTCTGGAAATGGCTATACTATTCTGATGGTAGGTAGATGAGGGTGAACGGTACCATACAATACTTTACTTCATTGTTCATTTACATTGACCAAGATGGGTGTGAAAATAGAATACAGAACAGTGTATTCTGAGAAATTATTTAACAGTAATTCTCTTTGGCATCTTACTGGGGTACTTTCACAGCAGCATGCTCTGAGTCAGCCAGTCTAATCATTAATCTACTGTTGCTCCTCGCTGCTTGCTCTGTTGGCTATTCCCTGCAGGGAGGTTAATGATCCTAAACAATCCCAATGATCCTCGCTGGGCAGAAGGGAGGGGTTCTGAGGCAGTGAGCCGTGGCTCGAGCTATGGGCTGGCTAGAGGGGCTGTGGGCACTGGGCTGTGACTGATGAGGAGAGCACTGTCTTAGAGACGTAACTCACACAGCTCCAGTCGATTTCCTGTCAACCTGAATATCACCCCACGGACATTCAATTGAGCTAAAAACAAACAACACAAACACCATAAGGAATATTCTACTGACAATAATTATGTGGAAGATCGCCATTTCTCTTTTTGCCACTCTCTGTGGGTTTGGGTTTCTTTAGCAGTAGGTGGGAAGGGAGGAGATGTTGTGAGAGAGGGAGATGGTAAGGGAGAGATGTGAGTGTGTGTGTGGCGGAAATGTATGGGGCGATGTGGGGTGTGTGTGTGGGGGGCGCGATGTGGGTGTGTGTGGCAGCGATGTGGGTGTGTTGTGGTGGGGCGGTTGGTGGGGGTGTGTTGGGGCGGTTGGTGGGGGTGTGTTGGGGCGGGTGGTGGGGGTGTGTTGTGGTGGGGGTGTGTTGGGGCGGGTGGTGGGGGTGTGTTGGTGGGTGTGTGTGGGGTTGGTGGGTGTGTGTGTGTGTTGGGGCGGTGTGTGGGGTTGGCGGGGTGTGTGCTGGGGCGGGGCGGTTGGCGGTGTGTTGGGTTGGTGGGTGTGTGTTGGGTTGGTGGGTGTGTGTTGGGGCGGTGTGTGGGGTTGGTGGGTGTGTGTGGGGGGTTGGTGGGTGGGTGTGTGTTGGGTTGGTGGGTGGGTGTGTGTTGGGTTGGTGGGTGGGTGTGTTGGGGCGGGGCGGTTGGTGGGTGGGGGTGTGTTGGGGCGGTGTGTGGGGTTGGTGGGTGTGTGTGTTGGGGCGGTTGGTGGGTGTGTGTTGGGGCGGGGCGGTTGGTGGGTGGGTGTGTTGGGGCGGGGCGGTTGGTGGGTGGGTGGGTGTTGGGGCGGTGTGTGGGGTTGGTGGGTACGTGTGTTGGGGCGGTGTGTGGGGTTGGTGGGTGTGTGTGTTAGGGCGGGGCGGTTGGTGGGTGGGTGTGTGTTGGGGCGGTGTGTGGGGTTGGTGGGTGTGTGTGTTGGGGCGGGGCGGTTGGTGGGTGGGTGTGTGTTGGGGCGGTGTGTGGGGTTGGTGGGTGGGTGTGTTGGGGCTGTGTGTGGGTTGGTGGGTGTGGGGTTGGCGGGGTGTGTGTTGGGGTGTGTGGGGTTGGCGGGGTGTGTGTTGGGGCGGTGTGTGGGGTTGGCTGGGTGTGTGTTGGGGTGGTGTGTGGGGTTGGCGGGGTGTGTGTTGGGGGCGGGGCGGTTGGCGGTGTGTGGGTTGGTGGGTGTGTGTTGGGGGCGGTGTGTGTGTAGGATTGGTGGGTGTGGGGTTGGTGGGTGTGTGTTGGGACGGTGGGTTGGTGGGTGTGTGTTGGGGCGGTGTGTGTGTGTGGGGTTGGCGGGTGTGTGTTGGGGCGGTGTGTGTGTGGGGTTGGCTGGGTGTGTGTTGGGGCGGTGTGTTGGGGCGGGGCGGTTGGTGGGTGTGTGTTGGGGCGGTGTGTGTGTGTGGGGTTGGTGGGTGTGTGTGTGGGGTTGGTGGGTGTGTTGGGGGCGGTGTGTGTGTGGTGTTGGTGGGTGTGTTGGGGCGGTGTGTGTGTGGGGGTTGGTGGGTTGGTGGGTGTGTGTTGGGGCGGTGTGTGTGTGTGTGTGTGTGTGTGTTGGGGCGGTGTGTGTGTGTGTGTGTGTGTGTGTGTGTGGGGGTGTGGTGGGTGTGTGTTGGGGGGGTGTGTGTTGGGGCGGTGTGTGTGTTGGGGCGGTGTGTGTGGGGCGGTGCGTGTGGGGTTGGTGGGTGTGTGTTGGGGCGGTGTGTGTGTGTGTGTTGGGGTTGGTGTGTGTGTGTGTGGGGTGGGTGGGTGTGTGTTGGGGCGGTGTGTGTTGGGGCGGTGTGTGTGTGGGGTTGGTGGGTGTGTGTTGGGGCGGTGTGTGTGTGTGGGGTTGGTGGGTGTGTTTTGGGGGCGGTGTGGGTTGGTGGGTGTGTGTTGGGGCGGTGTGTGTGTGTGGGGTTGGTGGGTGTGTGTGGGGTTGGTGGGTGTGTGTGGGGTTGGTGGGTGTGTGTTGGGGCGGTGTGTGGGGTTGGTGGGTGTGTGTTGGGACGGTGTGTGGGGTTGGTGGGTGTGGGTGTGTGTTGGGGCGGTGTGTGGGGTTGGTGGGTGTGTGTTGTTGCGGTGTGTGGGGTTGGTGTGTGTGTTGGGGTTGGTGGGTGTGTGTGTGTGGGGTTGGTGGGTGTGTGTTGGGGCGGTGTGTGTTGGGGGTGGTGTGGGGGTTGGTGGGTGTGTGTGTGTTGGGGTTGGTGGGTGTGTGTGTGTGGGGTTGGTGGGTGTGTGTTGGGGCGGTGTGTGTTTGGGTTGGTGGGTGTGTGTTGGGGTTGGTGGGTGTGTGTTGGGGCGGTGTGTGGGTTGGTGGGTGTGTGTGTTGGGGGCGGTGTGGGTGTGTGTTGGGGCGGTGTGGGTGTGTGTTGGGGCGGTGTGGGTGTGTGTTGGGGGCGGTGTGGGTGTGTGTTTGGGGCGGTGGTGTGTGGTTGGGGGTGGGTGTGTGTTGGGGCGGGGCTGTGGGGTGTGGGTGTGTGTTGGGGCGGGGCTGTGTGTTGGGTTGGTGTGTGTTGGGTTGGGACGGCGGGTGTGTGAGGGGACGGTGTGTGTGTGAGGGGACGGTGGGTGTGTGTGAAGGGACGGTGGGTGTGTGTGTGTGTGTGTGTGAGAAAGGGGCGACTGTGTGTGTGAGAAAGGGGCGACTGTGTGTGTGAGAGGGGCGACTGTGTGTGTGTGTGTGTGAGAGGGGCGACTGTGTGTGTGTGTGTGTGAGAAAGGGCGACTGTGTGTGTGTGTGAGAAAGGGGCGACTGTGTGTGTGTGTGAGAGAGGGGCGACTGTGTGTGTGTGTGAGAGAGGGGCGACTGTGTGTGTGTGAGAGAGGGGGCGACTGTGTGTGTGTGAGTGAGATGAGCGCTTCAGGTTTTGTCCTGCTAATCTTGCCCTGACAGGCAGGAAGCACAGTGGTGGAAGTTTGAGGTTTGCCTTAGGATTCAGCACCACTTGTCCTGTTCAGCCTTAAAGCTCACACTGTGTATTACGATAGCATCTATGTAATTATCAGCCCCCCAGCATGTTTGTTCTCCTAACAATGAAACAGGGCCATGACATAGACGTTGATTGTCTGTAGAGCTGGTGAGGGAGCATTGAGAAGGAATAAATTACAGGGCCATGACATAGACGTTGATTGTCTGTAGAGCTGGTGAGGGAGCATTGAGAAGGAATAAATTACAGGGCCATGACATAGACGTTGATTGTCTGTAGAGCTGGTGAGGGAGCATTGAGAAGGAATAAATTGTCTGTAGAGCTGGTGAGGGCCATGACATAGACGTTGATTGTCTGTAGAGCTGGTGAGGGAGCATTGAGAAGGAATAAATTACAGGGCCATGACATAGACGTTGATTGTCTGTAGAGCTGGTGAGGGAGCATTGAGAAGGAATAAATTACAGGGCCATGACATAGACGTTGATTGTCTGTAGAGCTGGTGAGGGAGCATTGAGAAGGAATAAATTACAGGGCCATGACATAGACGTTGATTGTCTGTAGAGCTGGTGAGGGAGCATTGAGAAGGAATAAATTACAGGGCCATGACATAGACGTTGATTGTCTGTAGAGATGGTGAGGGAGCATTGAGAAGGAATAAATTACAGGGCCATGACATAGACGTTGATTGTCTGTAGAGATGGTGAGAGCATTGAGAAGGGATAAATTACAGGGCCATGACATAGACGTTGATTGTCTGTAGAGATGGTGAGAGCATTGAGAAGGAATAAATTACAGGGCCATGACATAGACGTTGATTGTCTGTAGAGATGGTGAGAGCATTGAGAAGGAATAAATTACAGGGCCATGACATAGACGTTGATTGTCTGTAGAGATGGTGAGAGCATTGAGAAGGAATAAATTACAGGGCCATGACATAGACGTTGATTGTCTGTAGAGATGGTTGAGGAATAAATTACAGGGCCATGACATTGATTGTCTGTAGGAATAAATTACAGGGCCATGACATAGACGTTGATTGTCTGTAGAGATGGTGAGAGCATTGAGAAGGAATAAATTACAGGGCCATGACATAGATGTTGATTGTCTGTAGAGATGGTGAGAGCATTGAGAAGGAATAAATTACAGGGCCATGACATAGACGTTGATTGTCTGTAGAGATGGTGGGAGCATTGAGAAGGAATAAATTACAGGGCCATGACATAGATGTTGATTGTCTGTAGAGATGGTGAGAGCATTGAGAAGGAATAAATTACAGGGCCATGTGAGAGCATTGAGAAGGAATAAATTACAGGGCCATGACATAGATGTTGATTGTCTGTAGAGATGGTGAGAGCATTGAGAAGGAATAAATTACAGGGCCATGACATAGACGTTGATTGTCTGTAGAGATGGTGAGAGCATTGAGAAGGAATAAATTACAGGGCCATGACATAGACGTTGATTGTCTGTAGAGCTGGTGAGGGAGCATTGAGAAGGAATACATTTAATCTAATGGGACTGATAGTTAAACATTATGCTGGCTTGTTGTTATAGGCAACTCTCTAACCAAGCCTTTTAATCTTATGGGGGGTTTTGACGGATGGCTTCAGACGAGAGGAATCCCTCACTGTTGAGTTAAAGTGGAACTGACAGCATTTGAACTAGTTTGCAGATATGAAACAGACAATCATAATATCAGTCAAAAAGATACAATTCCCAGTTTATGCTACAAAACCAACTTTATAAGAGGTTTTAAAAATAGGTTCTATTTGACTCAACATTCCATGACGTACACAAAGGCGTTGTTGCAGGATAGATTCGTATAATTGAATGCTATCAGGTTGTAAATCATAATTGGCCTGGTACATTGTTTGCGGCTCCCATCCAGGATGCACTTGTTCAGTTTCAATGACTCAATATTTTGGACAAAAAAAGACGACTGTATCTAAGGCTGGGAGAATGTCAATACAATCAAACTAGCAAGGGCAATGATTACAAGTCAGTCATAACGTGGCTAATAGACTAGCATATCTATTTATGTAGCAAGCTAAAAAAAAAAAAACGGATCCCAACGTTAGCTAAATCGCTAGCTGCTAGGAGGATGTCATATCTTTGGAGGAGTGAGTGAGTGACTGACTTTTTCCCCTCGTTTTCCGGTGGCTATACACAGCTCCAGCTAACTGGTATCATTTGGTTAGCTACCAAGAATGACTAACTGGATAACAGTTATTCACAGAGTGAATTTGCGAACGAAGAGAGATGCTATCTAATCCGGTTTTAGAGCACTCTCGTCTGAGTGCCAGAGCGCAGAATAACTGAATTTATAAACGCACAACACCTGCAGAATATGACCTGTCAGTAAACGTTGGCAAAAAAAGTTATAGTTAGTCACGAACGCTCTAGATATCATGTAAACAGCCTAGTTAACCAGCTCTGCTAGTAAAATGGTCAGAGTGAGGTGTTCTCTCATTTGTGTCTGGAAGTAGCGAGCCAACTTTAGCCAGTTAGCTTGGGTGCTTGGTTTGAGAGAGAAATAGATTTTTGTCTGCATAGACTCCTTGTCTTTGGATGAGACAGATGTTTTTATTAGGATTTATTTGCTGCAGTGTCTGTTAATTGTCCAAACGCACACCCGCTTTCCCACTCTATATTGCTATAGAATTTTCACAAATGCCTCAGGATATTTGGGAATTACGAATACTATGAATTTATGAAAACGTGAAAATGACCATATCTGCTCTCTTGTCATAAAATGTAAAAAAAATTATAATAATACAAAAAAAAAGTAATTCTTCCTTTTGGTTGTATTTGAATGAGATTTCATGTTGCTAGAATGCTGTCAGTTCCACTTTAACATGGGTGCTGTGTGCTTCCAGGTTGCCACAAGCAGCATGGGAGGCACCTGTGGGGAGGGGCCAGGGGTGTGTCAAATATCAGGTGGGCGGGCTCTGCTCAAACCCCACACAGGGGAGCCTATCGCGGGGGGAGGAAGAGGAGACATACCCACAGGACCTTGGAAGGTATGCTCAGTAATCAGGAATGCCTGCTGTTTTGAGATCTATCCAACATTAATTTCAATTAGAAGAAGACCTAACCTCTAGCCAAATCCTGATTTCCTATGTTGTCCTACACATATTCAACTAGTTATTACATACATGTAGCCTGCGAGTGTGGCCATTACATGTATGCTATGTAGCTTGTTACAGAGCGACCCATGGCGTTAACAGTTAGATGTTGTTGGTCTCTAGATGAGGAGGACTTCCTGTCTCAGCTGTCAGACCCTGAGGACAGTCCAGAGGATAGCCTGGAGGATGCCGTTACACCCCAGACCCCACACACACGCAAACGGGTACCATACACACGTTATAATCTTCTATCCTCGCGGGGACCTAAAATGGATTTCCATTCAAAATCTTATTTTCCCTATAACCCTTACCATTAACTTTAACCCGTAACCATAACTCCTCAACCTTACCCTAATTCTATCCCTAATTTTCACCCTATACCTAACCCTTCAATTTAAAATAGTCTTTGTCCTCATGGGGATGTTGGAAATAGAAGGATAGATAAACCAACTAATATCTTGACAATTGCCTTGTAATGAATACTGACATCTAGTGGAGAAGTTTAGAACAAACGTTGTGCATTATAGGCATTAAAGGCATATAGCCCGCTTGTTGATTAGTGAGCTATGCTACAGTATTTATTTTAATGCTATTCTGTTCTCAGGGCCCAATCCGCAGACGTCAGGGAGAGAGTGTTTACAACATTGACAACATCATCATCCCTATGTCCCTGGCTGCCACTACCAAGGTGGAGAGACTTCAGTACAGAGATATTATAACGCCCAGGTATGGCTTCTGGTGCTTGTTCTTTGGCTTGAGTTACTTCTCAACAAAAGCTAAAGCCACCAGTTTTTGCTTAACTGTATTTTGAGTTTGATCAAACCTCCCAAGAAATGAGTGTTCTTTGATGTCCTATGATCTGAGGACACCCCATCAAATTAGTGGATTCAACTATTTCAGCCACACCCGTTGCTGACAGATGTATAAAATTGAGCACACAGCCATGCAATCTCCATAGTCAAACATTGGCAGTAGAATGGCCAGTACTGAAGAGTTCAGTGACTTTCAATGTGGCACCGTCATAGGATGCCACCTTTCCACCAAGTCGGTCAAATTTCTGCTCTGCTAGAGCTGCCCCGGTCAACTGTTAAGTCTGTTATTGTGAAATGGAAATGTCTAGGAGCAACAGCAGCTCAGCCGCGAAGTGGTAGGACACACAGAATGAGACCACTGAGTGCTGAAGCACGTAGTGTGTAAAAATAGTCTACTCAGTTGCAACACTCTCTACAAAGTTTCAAACTGCCTTTGGAAGCAACATCAGCACAATAAATGTTCGACAGGAGCTTCACAAAATGGGTTTCCATGGCCGAACAGCCGCACACAAGTCTAAGATAACCATGAGCAATGCCAAGCGTCGGCTGGAGTGGTCTAAGGCTCGCCGCCATTGGACTCTGGACAGTGGAAACACTTGAGTGATGAATCACACTTCACCGTCTGAGGGACACATCTGGGTTTTGCGGATGCCAGGAGAAAGCTACTTGCCCGACTGCATAGTGCCAAATGTAAAGTTTGGTGGAGGAGGAATAATTGTCTGTGGCTGTTTTTCATGGTTCTGGCTATTCCCCTTAGTCCTAGTGAAGGGAAATCTTAACGCTACAGCATACAATTACATTCTAGATGATTCTGTGCTTTCAACTTTGTGGCAAGTTTGCGGAAGGCCCTTTCCTGTTTCAGGTCCATACAGAAATGGTTTTTCGAGATCGGTGTGGAAGAATTAGACTGGCCTGCACAGAGCCCTGACCTCAATTCCATCGACAATGGTGGAAAAAGTACCCAATTGCCTGGCTTGAGTAAAAGTAAAGATACCTTTTTAATAGAAAATGAATAAAGTGAAAGTCACACAGTAAAATACTACTTGAGTAAAAGTCAAAGTATTTAGTTTTAATTGTACTTAAGTGTCAAAAGTAAAAGTATAAATCATTTCAAATTGCTAATATTAAGCAAACCAGATCACACACATTTTTAAATGTTTTTATTTAGCGATGGCCAGGGGCACAGTACAACATGCAGGCATCATTTACAAACAAAGCGTTTGTGTTTAGTGAGTCCACCAGATCAGAGGCAGTAGGCATGACCAGGGATGTCATAAGTGTGTGAGTTGGACCATGTTCCTGTCCTGCTAAGCATTCACAATGTAACATATTTTTGGGTGGCAGGGAAAATGTATGGAGTAAAAGGTCCATTATTTTCTTTAGGAATGTAGTAAAGTAAAAGTTCTCAAAAATATAAGTAGTAAAGTACAGACACACCAAAAAACTACTTAAGTAGTACTTTAAAGTATTTTTACTTAAGTACTTTACATCACTGCCCATCGAACACCTTTGGGATGAATTGGAACACCGACTGCGAGCCAGGCCTAATCGTCCAACATCAGTGCCCGACCTCACTAATGTTCTTGTGGCTGAATGGAAGCCATGATTTTGGAATGAGAAGTCAGACGAGCAGGTGTCCACATATTTGGCCATGTAGTTTATTCCGTCACCTTACACATTGCTCTGCTCCTCCCTCCTTCCCTGTAGCTGGAGAGTGGTTGATAACCCACCCCTGAAGGAGGAGGAGGAGGAGGAGGAGGAAGGGGAGCTGCTGTGTGACAAGACATTTTCCCAGAGGCACCTGGAGTGTGAGCAGAGAGAGAAACTCCGCTGGACCTCCTGGGACAAGACCAGACACTATAGACGCACCACCAGGTGGGGACTGGGAACACCACACATCACCTTGCTGTTGCTGATTGATCCTGCAGTAAATCTTCTTACCTCACTGGGTCTCAATTCAATACACAGTGTCTTTTTTTCCTTTGAGAATGAAGTCCGGCATTCTCTTGCTCTGTTGCAGTATTTTTTTTAAAATAAATAAATGAATTGCCTCTCTCTGTAGGTCTGGCAGTAGGAACGATGGAGCAGGTGTTTCTGTATGGGACTGTGCTGTCAGGGGTGACACCGGAGGTGACGTGAGCACTCACGTGGACTGGAGCCATCTGGACACGGACGGAGCCTTAGAGGAGTGGGTGGTAAGAAAGGACATTCACTGTCTAGTCCCTACCAACCTAAAGTCTGGATCCCGGTTCAGCTCTTTGTTACATTCTGAGTATGAAGTCTTGGTACTACCATCTATTAACCCTGCTGCTAACTGAGGAACATTCTAATCAATAAGTTATTAAGTATAATGCCGAGGAGTTGCTAGCAGAAACAATGCTAGTTTGTTATACAGAAGTCTTCTAATGATCAAGCTGAATTAGAGGTTTTACTTTAAAATATGACTCGCTGACTTTCCTGATCAAATCAAACTTTATTTGCCAGTTGCGCCGAATACAACAGGTGTAGACTTTACTGTGAAATGCTTACTTACAAGCCCAAGTAGGTTAAAATAAAATGTAAATGGTCTGGTGGTGATTTTAATGAATGGTTCAGAAGTCT
Organism: Oncorhynchus tshawytscha; assembly: GCF_018296145.1. NCBI lineage: Eukaryota > Metazoa > Chordata > Actinopteri > Salmoniformes > Salmonidae > Oncorhynchus > Oncorhynchus tshawytscha. Next base: position 33,843,443 of record NC_056454.1, read on the forward strand.
AATGGCTTGGGGGTAGAAGCTGTTGAGGAGCCTTTTGGTCTTAGACTTGGTGCTCTGGTACCGCTTGCTGTGCGGTAGCAGAGAAAACCGTCTATAACTTGGGTGAGATATGGAGATTGGGCATTTTATGTAAGAGATTGATTTATCCTACAATGTTAGCGTTTACATAGCTGGTCATAAATGGATGTTGCATTTAACTTTTATAGGTTTGTTATGTAGACTTCTTCTAACCCATTGGTTTCTACCACAGTTAATAATCTGATTTAAGCTATTAATTACATACAAAACCAGTGTGACAGATTTCCAGTCATTCCATTTAATTTAATACCCCTTGATCTTCAAGACTAGGACTTGGTAATATACAGTAGATTAGCCTTAGCCTAATTATTTTACCTGAGCATAACCCAAGTGTAAGGACATATTTAGCCTACTGTTCTTTATGATTTTTGTTGTCATGGACTGATTGGGTCATTGATTCGAGTTGAGAAATAAATGCTGCACTCATGGAATAGCATGCTTTGAGCACCACTGAAAAAGGCTATTTGCATGTGAAAAATGTATGCCATATGCTGCATTTGCTATTGTTTGCAGTGCGTTCGGAAAGTATTCAGACCCCTTTCCCCTTTTCCACATTTTGTTACGTTACAGCCTTATTCTAAAATTGATTAAGTAAATAAAAAATCCTCATCTACACACAATACCCCATAATGACAAAGTGAAAACAGGTTTTTAGACATTTTTGCTTATAAAAAATTAACTAAATACCTTTCTTACATAAGTATTCAGACCCTTTGCTATGAAATTGAGCTCCGATGCATCCTGTTTCCATTGATCATCCGTGAGATATTTCTACAACTTGATTGGAGTCCACCTGTGATAAATTCAATTGATTGGACATGATTTGGAAAGGCACACACCTGTCTATATAAGGTCCCACAGTTGACAGTGCCTGTCAGAGCAAAAACCAAGCCATGAGATTGCAGGAATTGTCCGTAGAGCTCCGAGACAGGATTGTGTCGAGGCACAGATCTGGGGAAGGGTACCAAAAAATGTATGCAGCATTGAAGGTCCCCAAGAACACAGCGGTCTCCATCATTCTTAAATGGAAGAAGTTGGGAGCCACCAAGACTCTTCCTAGAGCTGGCCGCCCGGCCAAACTGAGCATTCGGGGGAGAAGGACCTTGGTCAGGGAGGTGACCAAGATGCTGATGGTCACTCTGACAAAGCTCCAGAGATGTGAGAACCTTCCAGAAGGACAGCCATCTCTGCAGCACTCCACCAATCAGGCCTTTATGGTAGAGTCAGACGGAAGCCACTCCTCAGTAAAAGGCACATGACAGCCTGCTTGGAGTGCCAAAAGGCACCTAAAGGACTCTCAGACCATTTATATTTTATTTTTATTAAACCTTTATTTAACTAGGCAAGTCAGTTAAGAACAAATTCTTATTTACAATGACGGCCTACCAAAAGGGGATGGGGGCTGGGATTAAAAATAAAATACAAATATAGGACAAGACACCACAACACTACATAAAGAGAGACCTAAGACGACAACATAATATGGCAGGAAAACATCACAACACTGCATGGTAGCAACACAACGTTACGACAACAACATGGTAGCAGCACAAAACCGGGTGCAAACATTGTTGGGCACAGACAACTGCACAAAGGGCAAGAAAATAGAGACAACTATGCATCACGCAAGCAGCCACAAGTGTCAGTAAGAGTGTCTTTGAAGAGATTGAGATTAAACTGTCCAGTTTGAGTGTTTGTTTCAGCTCGTTCCAGTAGCTAGCTGCAGCAAACTGAAAAGACGAGTAACCTAGGGATGTGTGTGTGCTTTGGGGACCTTTAGCAGAATGTGACTGGCAGAACAGTTGTTATGTGGAGGATGAGGGCTGCAGTAGAGATCTCAGATAGGGGGGAGTGAGGCCTAAGAGGGTTTTATTTTTTTAAATTTAATTTATTTCACCTTTGTTTAACCAGGTAGGCCAGTTGAGAACAAGTTCTCATTTACAACTGTGACCTGGCCAAGATAAAGCAAAGCAGTGCGACAAAAACAACAGAGGTACACATAAACATATAGTCAATAACACAAAAGAAAAGGAAAATTAGAAAGATCTTTGTAAAGTGTGCGCAAATGCTGGGAGGTAGGCAATACATAGGCCATAGAGGCGAAAGTAATTACAATTCAGCATTAACACTGGAGTGATAGATGTGCAGATGATGTGCAAGTAGAGATACTGGAGTGCAACAGAGCAAGAGGGTAAGTAATAATATGGGGAAGAGGTAGTATAAATAAGCATCAACCACTGGGTCTTGCGACGGGTGCACAGAGATGACCAGTTTACAGAGGAGTGCAGTGATGTGTCCTATAAGGAGCATTGGTGCCAAATCTGATGGCCGAATGGTAAAGAACATCTAGATGCTCGAAAGCACCCTTACCTGCCGATCTATAAATTGTCTTCGTAATCTAGCGTGGGTAGGATGATCATCTGAATCAGAGTTAGTTTGTCAGTTGGGGTGAAAGAGGAGCGATTACGATAGAGGAAACCAAGTCTAGATTTAACTTTAGCCTTTAGCTTTGATATGTGCTGAGAGAAGGACAGTGCACCATCTAGCCATACTCCCAAGTACTTGTATGAGGTGACTACCTCAAGCTCTAAACCCTCAGAGGTAGTAATCACACCTGTGGGGAGAGGGGCATTCTTCTTACCAAACCACATTAAGTTTGTTTTGGAGCTGTTCAGAACAAGGTTAAGGGCAGAGAAAGCTTGTTGGGCACTAAGAACTTTGTTGTTGAGCATTTAACACAGAATCTGGGGAGGTGCCATTTGAGTATGAGACTGTATCATCTGCATATAAATGGATGAGAGAGCTGCCTACTGAAACAAGATTCTCTGGTTAGATGAAACCAAGATTGAACTCTTTGGCCTGAATACCAATAGTCACGTCTGGAAGAAACCTGGCACCATCCCTCCGGTAAAGCATGGTGGTGGCAGCATCGTATTGTGGGGATGTTTTCAGCGGCAGGGACTGGAAGACTAATCCGGATCGAGGGGAAAAATGAATCGAGCAAAGTACAGAGAAATCTTTGATGAAAACCTGCACCAGAGCGCTCAGGCCTTCAGACTGGGTCGAAGGTTCACTGCCCAACAGGACAACAATCCTAAGCACACAGCCAAGACAACGCAGGAATGGCTTCGGGATAAGTCTCAATGTCCTTGAGTGGCCCAGCCAGAGCCCAGACTTGAACCCGATCTAACATCTCTAGATAGACATGAAAATAGTTGTGACGCTCCCCATCCAACCTGACAGAGCTTGAGAGGATCTGCAGAGAAGAATGGGAGAAACTCCCCAAATACAGGTGTGTCAAGCTTGTAGCGTCATACCCAAGAAGTCTTGAGGTTGTAATCGCTGCCAATTGTGCTTCAACAAAGTACTGATTTAAAGGGTCTGAATACTTATGTAAATGTGATATTTTGTTTTCTTTGTTTTTATACATTTGCAAAAATTTCTAAACAGTTTTTGCTTTGCTATTATGGGTTATTGTGTGTAGATAATATTTTTTTTAAATCCATGTTAGAATAAGGCTGTGACGTAACAAAATGTGGAAAAAGGGAAGGGCTCTGAATACTTTCTGAATGCTCTGTCTGTTTTTATTGTAGACACTATCTCAATTTGCAGCTGTTCAAATCTATCAAAGTCATGTGACCGTTAGGCTGGATATTTATTTTTTTAGCAGCAGCATGAATTAGATTGAGTAATGAAAGCCCCACTCGTGGTCTTCCTAATTTTTAACTTGTTTTTGACAGTATGGAGCACAATACAATGGATGAGTTTGGAAGGGAGGAACGGCCTCAAACTTTTATTCCATAGATTGGGATCTGCACTATGCAGCTGCTCCAAGATCACATTTTTCACTGGCTGTCCACTGGTAGCAAAATCAATGATTGATAGGCAGTTTAAACTTCTTCATTTCAACCATTACGGTTAAACCATAACCACAATCTGGAAGGTACAAATAGCTAAATGAGAGAGCAGCAGTGTGATTCACATCATTGCACTATGTAGACATCAATAATAAGTGATATCTGTATAGCCTGTGAACTACACCACTGCTGTCATCCTTACCGCCAAGCGTTTATTCAAGTTGGATAATCTTTGGATGCCGACAGCAGTCTCACCATTGGAAGACAGCTTGAACTGTAGCCTACAAAAACCTATTCCTGATCTTTTCCCTGCGACCCATTAAACACATTTGGTGTGTCATCATAATGGTCTCTGACTTGTGGTCAGACTCGCTCAGGTGGAACAAACTTAAACTTGCGCCTTTTTTCAATGCTGATTTAAATGTCATTGAGAAAACAAAGGTGTCATATTTTTTTTTATTGAATTTAAAAGTCATCTTAGAAGTAATCATCTAGTTTTTCAATATCTGTAATCCAATTACACTATTTTTGCTGGAAATGAATGGATTAGTTACAATTTAAAAAAAATCCATGACATGTTATCCGTTACTCCCCGACCCTGCTAGTAATGATAGAGTGGTGGTGTCTGTCAGGAGGTAGGGAGAGTGCCCACTCTCACACATTGAGGGAACGCTGCAGGCTCCCTGATGCGCAGGATGTGGGTGTGAAGGTCACAGGGACCATACTCGGCTTGCATGAATTTTGGTTTTAAATCTAACCCTTTATCACGGGAGAAAGATGTACGGTGTGTTTTATACTAGCTCGATCTCATTTTTGACATTCAGTTGCCCATGCTGTGTTACCCACAGATGAAAGTGATAAATGTGATGTACTCGTATGTTGCCCTCATTATTGCTTCTTCCCCTCCCCAGCCCTGTTTCCCGTGGGAGAGTCGTGTGTTCCCGCTGTGTGAGGATGAGGATGCGGCTCTGAGGTGTGATGAAGAGGAGCAGGAGGAGAGAGCGATGGCAGAGCCCACCAGCAGCACAGACGAGAACTGTGTGTCTGTTCAGTCACACCCATTCTCAACCCTGTCTAGTACAACACCACCACCTGCTGTAGATGACGGGAACAACAGTCTTACAGCAGACAGCAGAGTCACCTGAGATGGCTTGGATTTATCACTGCACAGCACAGGTAGCATGTACAGTTACTTATAGAAGTGTGTATTTTATATTGTTGAATGCATGTATCAGCCAGTCTATTGATGTGGGCTGGGTATGACATAAAGCAGTAGTGTTATGGAGAGCACAGCCACGCCTAACTACCTTTCACTGATCCATTGCTTAATGGTTTATTTATGCTTAAATGGAAAGTGTGTTCCACACGCCTTTAAGTGCCTGTTTTCTGTCTTCAACAGGTCTCCACAGAAGATTAGGAGACCTGAGGGACAAAGATACAAGAGGAAGCATGATTTACCTGGAGGAGGTGTCACACTTAATGTTTGCTACATTTCCTGAATACAGTGATGTTTTAATTTTTGTAAAAAAACAAAATTAGGAGAGTGTTTATATTTACTTAAATTTCTCTCCTCTATTGTAAGATATTGGTGTGGACTGTGTTGGATATTCAACATTTTAAATGTGTACTTTTTAAAAAGTAACCCTGACCTGCATTCTTATTTAAGATCTGTGTACTAGTGCACAACCGATCGTAGCCACTGTATGTACGTAGTTGTTTGATATTTATTTATGTTTCAAGACGTGTCTGAAAATGCAAAGTCTATATGTATGTAGGTATTTTTAGATATTCACCAGGTTAACAGATTGTATTTTTCCGTAAGTGATCATTTTTATACAGAGAAAAAACAGGTGAAGTATTTTCATTGTTTGTTTTTTTTAGTTGGTGTACTTCTCGTCTGACGGTGTAATCTCTGTTGAACACAAGTCATTAAAATCATTCAGGCCACTGTCTGTCACATTATTAAGGACAAACCAGACTGTGCCGATGACTGGTTAAAGCTAACGGGATGGTCGTTCTATTGCCTCTGACCACATAACATCGGCCCAATGATTCCACATGTTGAATCCCTACCGTTCGTCGACACCCAGCCGGGGATCTATTGCACATGACTCATTCATGTGTCTTGTTCTTTTATTATAGTATTGAGTGGTCAAACCAGTTACTTCGTAATCACTGCAAAAACACCCATTACCTGGCCAGACTGAATGGCCCATACTCAACACAGTGTGGCGCTGTTGTCCTTTATTTGCAAATAAGAATTTAGTGAGACACATACTTGTTAGGTAAGAGGACCTAAAAATGTGGTATGAATGCATGCCAAGGCCTGAGAGAGTCCTAAGCATTTAGTTATGCTTCTTAAATAGGCCTAGCCTCTGATAGGGTGATTATTTCAAATCAAATCAAATTTTATTTGTCACATACACATGGTTAGCAGATGTTAATGCGAGTGTAGCGAAATGCTTGTGCTTCTAGTTCCGACAATGCAGTAATAACCAACAAGTAATCTAACTAACAATTCCAAAACTACTGTCTTATACACAGTGTAAGGGGATAAAGAATATGTACATAAAGATATATGAATGAGTGATGGTACAGAGCAGCATAGGCAAGATACAGTGGATGGTATCGAGTACAGTATATACATATGAGATGAGTATGTAAACAAAGTGGCATAGTTAAAGTGGCTAGTGATACATGTATTACATAAGGATGCAGTAGATGATATAGAGTACAGTATATATGTATGCATATGAGATGAATAATGTAGGGTATGTAACATATTAGGTAGCATTGTTTAAAGTGGCTAGTAATATATTTTACATCATTTCCCATCAATTCCCATTATTAAAGTGGCTGGAGTTGAGTCAGTGTGTTGGCAGCAACCACGGCCTTGAGATAGAAGCTGTTTTTCAGTCTCTCGGTCCCAGCTTTGATGCACCTGTACTGACCTCGCCTTCTGGATGATAGCGGGGTGAACAGGCAGTGGCTCGGGTGGTTGTTGTCCTTGATGATCTTTATGGCCTTTCTGTAACATCGGGTGGTGTAGGTGTCCTGGAGGGCAGGTAGTTTGCCCCCGGTGATGCGTTGTGCAGACCTCACTACCCTCTGGAGAGCCTTACGGTTGTGGGCGGAGCAGTTGCCGTACCAGGCGGTGATGCAGCCCGCCAGGATGCTCTCGATTGTGCATCTGTAGAAGTTTGTTTGCTTTTGGTGACAAGCCGAATTTCTTCAGCCTCCTGAGGTTGAAGAGGCGCTGCTGCGCCTTCTTCACGATGCTGTCTGTGTGAGTGGACCAATTCAGTTTGTCTGATGTGTACGCCGAGGAACTTAAAACTTGCTACCCTCTCCACTACTGTTCCATCGATGTGGATAGGGGGGTGTTCCCTCTGCTGTTTCCTGAAGTACACAATCATCTCCTTAGTTTTGTTGAGTGTGAGGTTATTTTCCTGACACCACACTCCGAGGGCCCTCACCTCCTCCCTGTAGGCCGTCTCGTCGTTGTTGGTAATCAAGCCTACCACTGTTGTGTCGTCCGCAAACTTGATGATTGAATTGGAGGCGTGCGTGGCCACGCAGTCGTGGGTGAACGGAGTACTGGAGAGGGCTCAGAACGCACCCTTGTGGGGCCCCAGTGTTGAGGATCAGCGGGGTGGAGATGTTGTTGCCTACCCTCACCACCTGGGGGCGGCCCCTCAGGAAGTCCAGTACCCAGTTGCACAGGGCGGGGTCGAGACCCAGGGTCTCGAGCTTGAGGACGAGCTTGGAGGGTACTATGGTGTTGAATGCCGAGCTGTAGTCGATGAACAGCATTCTCACATAGGTATTCCTCTTGTCCAGATGGGTTAGGGCAGTGTGGTTGAGATTGCATCGTCTGTGGACCTATTTGGGCGGTAAGCAAATTGGAGTGGGTCTAGGGTGTCAGGTAGGGTGGAGGTGATATGGTCCTTGACTAGTCTCTCAAAGCACTTCATGATGACGGAAGTGAGTGCTACGGGGCGGTAGTCGTTTAGCTCAGTTACCTTAGCTTTCTTGGGAACAGGAACAATGGTGGCCCTCTTGAAGCATGTGGGAACAGCAGACTGGTATAGGGATTGATTGAATATGTCCGTAAACACACCGGCCAGCTGGTCTGCGCATGCTCTAAGGGCGTGGCTGGGGATGCCGTCTGGGCCTGCAGCCTTGAGAGGGTTAACACGTTTAAATGTCTTACTCACCTCGGCTGCAGTGAAGGAGAGTCCGCATGTTTTCGTTGCAGGCCGTGTCAGTGGCACTGTATTGTCCTCAAAGCGGGCAAAAAAGTTATTTAGTTTGCCTGGGAGCAAGACATCCTGGTCCGTGACTGGGCTGGTTTTCTTCTTGTAGTCCGTGATTGACTGTAGACCCTGCCACATACCTCTTGTGTCTGAGCCGTTGAATTGAGATTCTACTTGGTCTCTGTACTGGCGCTTAGCTTGTTTGATAGCCTTGCGGAGGGAATAGCTGCACTGTTTGTTACCATGTTACCACATGTTACCAGTCACCTTGCCCTGATTAAAAGCAGTGGTTCGCGCTTTCAGTTTCACGCGAATGCTGCCATCAATCCACGGTTTCTGGTTAGGGAATGTTTTAATCGTTGCTATGGGAACTCTACATATAATTACTATTTTTCTTGCTGTCATTGTCAAACTTATCTTTCACACTGACCTTTAGTTTCCTAAACCCACTTGTCCAGTCAGTTCTTTAACTGTTCAACTTTGATCTTCTCCTCAGTGTTGAGCTGCTCTGTCCATCCGCAGCACAGACTCAAAGATACAGGCCCATTTTATCCTTCAGTTGCATCATCAGGGTTTCCATCCCAAATGGCACCCTATTCCCTATATAGTGCGCTGGTCAAAAGTAGTCCACTATAGGGAATAGGGTGCCATTTGGAAGGCTAATTGCAGGTAAGTAGCGGTCAAGATTATCAGCTCCATATGAAGCAGGCTTGGAGAACAAGGGGGGTGGAGAAGCAACCCTTAGACTCTAGGAGCCATTCCCCTTGTACTTCCCTTGAAGTGTATTTAAACCTTCAATGAGCAGACATCACAGAAAGAGGCAAGGCCAAGGAAAGGTGTGTGAAAGGGTCACTGTGAAGTAGCATCTGTTTTGCAGTTTATTATATGTACAGTACAATGGTTTAAAGTGTTGCAACAATAGGCCTACTATGACCAGCAAAAAAAACATCAACATGACCTAACCAGCCTGGTGGACTAGGTCTGCGGCCACCCTACTCACTTTTTGCACACTGGAGTTTTGTCAAATGTAGTGCACAATATAGGGAAACGGGTGCCATTTGGGACAAAGCCCAGGTTTCTAACTATTGTATGTAGTAGTAGGTGACCCTGACTCTCCTTTCACTGTGTGGCTGTGTTGCTGTTTATGAGGGTTGACCTGAAACATTGTTGGGGTATTGATCTGTCATAATGTGAAAAGCTGTCAGCTCCAATGTACTGTATTTCAGTGAGTCATAACGAACATCATAGTATTCCAAAGGGCACCCTGTTCCCTATATAGCCCTATGGCCCAATTAGTTTGTTTTATTTACTTGGGCCCTGGTCAAAAGTAGTGCACTGTAAAGGGGCATACCACCCTGCAGCATACCACCCTGCATACCACTGCTGGCGTGCTTCTGAAGCTAAGCAGGGTTGGTTCTGGTCAGTCCCTGGATGGGAGACCAGATGCTGCTGGAAGTGGTGTTGAGACACTCTTTCCTCTGGTCTATAAAAAATACATCCCAATGGCCCAGGGCAGTGATTGGGGACACTGCCCTGTGTAGGGTGCCGTCTTTCGCATGGGACGTTAAATGGGTGTCCTGACTCTCTGAGGTCATTAAAGATACCATGGCACTTATTGTAAGAGTAGGGCTGTTAACCCCGGTGTCCTGACTACATTCCCAATCCGGCCCTCAAATCATCACGGTCACCTGATAATCCACAGTTTACAATTGGCTCATTCATCCCCCTCCTCTCTCCTGTAACTATTTCCCAGGTCGTTGTTGTAAATGATAATGTGTTCTCAGTCAACTTACCTGGTAAAATAACGGTACTAAATAAAAAAGGGAATAAGATGCCATTTGGGACAACTGATACTCCACTCTGGCCTCATATTATTTTCAAGTGTTGAGTGTTATTTTGAATGTCTAGCACCTATTATTTTGAATGTCTAGCATCTGTCTAGCACCTTAATAACTAAATAATCGCCTAACCAACTGCCATTGTGATTAATTTGCTTTTTATAATAATTTGCTTTTTTAAAGTCAATTAATGAGGGTTAGAATGGTTTATGAAATATTAATGGACTTGTTATCATTGAGTGTGAATTCTGTAGCGCCCCTGTTGAAATACTTACGGTAGTCAGGGAGTAGCGGGAGGGGCTAAATGGGCCCAGAATTCCTTTGCCAGTCTGCGCTCCGGCAGAGCGAGTTCTACTGCGAAGCCAGACACTGCACCGAACAGGTAAAGATGACATATCTATTTATATTGATTGAAAACAGAATGTAGACGAAGTGAAAATGGTCGGGTGTTTTTGCCTGTATCTTCTAGTATTTTATTAATTCACATCACCGTGTTGGTTTTATAAAGTTATCCAATTGTGTGCATCAGTGCATGAGCAGAAATAATGTGAGCTACCCCAATGAATCGATCAAGAGAAAGGATTCATTGTTCATTTCCGCTGTTGGAACTGCTAAATAGTGCAGGGCAGCTAGACATATTTTGTGGTCACTTCCAACGCCACCTACATCTTAGCATTTTGTTTAATTTAAAAGGTCACACTTGAAGATGGGGACTCGCGAACCTTGCCCATAATGGATCACCTAGAACTGTTTATTGGTAGTTTGTTGCCGGCTGTAGCATATTGAACCAACCAATCAATCATCTTATCTTGGTAGGCTACACGAAATAAAATATTGTTGATATAATTTGTATGCTGTTATAGCCTATTTATGTGAATTGCTGATCTGCGGTGGACGCATAGTCGGCGCTGCAGAGAGAACGGTCGCTCGATGTCACAACCAGCCGGTCTGCAGAACGCCGGTGCATTTGACGCGCTGCTTCTATTAGGTCCAGCACGTAAGGTGCTGAAACATCGGCGGTCCCGGTTAACTCATAACCGAATCTGTAAGCTATCAAATCCTTATCCCCAGTTTCGTTCAAAAAGCCTACAGGAGATGTTTTGAATTGGTTTAGCCTAACTGTTACTTGTTTCTATTGTTAAGACAAAGGGGCCTCTTGTTTGATTTAGACAGATATCATCTTCATTTTCTATGGATAGGCTACAGTTTTTGGATCGTTTTAGACTAGGAGAGCTATAGTTGAGCTTAGCAGGTAGGCTATAGCCGATCTATGATTCGTGACGGTGGAAGCAATAGAAGGTTCTTGAGGCTAGGCGAGATTGGTATTTCCCCCCCTCTCTTTGTCTGTCTATATTTCTGTCGTCTTGTCCGTCTGCCTGTTTCTCTCTCTCACTCCCCCCTCTCTCTCTCACACACACACGATGCTGAGTCACAAGATTTTATTGGTTCATTATCATGGTACTTCTTCAATAACCTACCTTACTTCATATGTAGGAGCTTATTGTTTTCCTCCGTGGAGGTCTTCACTGTGGATCAGTCAAATGCATGTTATTATCACGTTATTATCATTATGTTACAGTGGGATTACATATAGAGCAAATTGGCCAATGTTAACTAGTAATATTACTAGTGTTGATTCAGGTGTTACATTAACTCTGTAAGTGTTCAATTTAACACTCTGTGTTGATTTAACACTGGACCATTTAATGTGTTCAATCTCTTGTAGAAAACAATGTTCAAATGAATCCCCCTTGACAACAGAGGATGAATATTGTGACATATGATGTAATCTATTTCTTACCTTGTCATACAGCCTTTACAATACAGTAGCGTGAGCAGAGGAGAGCTCTTATGAGTTGCCCTGCATGCCAGTCTGTTTCTGCTTTCTTGTCAACTCCTCATGGAAATAAGGTATGACAGTGGCAATGAGAGACAAGGAGTTGGCAAGAGAGCAGAAACAGACTGGCATCCAGGCTAGCTATGAATGTGCTTCCACTGCCTCTGCAACACAGCTACAGTACTGGGAGTGGAGTGTCCTTTGCGTTCATCTCGAAAGCCTTTATTGAGAGAGAATTAGAGCACTGCTGACTAATACTGTGGGGCTCTTTAGATGCTGAAGCGGCCATCGTCCATTTTACTGTACTGTGTGTGTACTGTATGTGACAACAAGATATCAGGCTGAAGGTAAACCCTTGAGACTTTATTTAAATTCTAAAGAGATATTGATTGGAATGTAGATACTCTCCAGTTGAATCAGATTGACATGATATTAAAGCTATATTGCTTTATTTCCTCCATGGTGGTTATGGTCTTGTCTGTATGTCCAGGTACAAATGGCCTGAATCTTCCAGGATTAGAATGGAGTCTCTCCGGGTCTCTCTCTCTCTCTCTGTGTATCTCTCTGTCTCTCGTCTCTGGGGAGTGGTGGTTGGTGGTCAGTCAGACTTTGTTATTGTCAGGTCCTGTCTCTGTCATGAGACCTCTTGAAGACTCTAGATGTTATAGTCTTCCTGCTGGTTTCCTCTGCCTGAGCTCTCTACTGACTGATAGCCTCAAATCCCAGATAAGAGATGTCTGTCTGCCTTTGGTCTGTGTGAACATCTCTCTGTTATTGGCCAGCCATGGCAAGACATGGAAGTATTTATTCTCCCTTTGGTACATGAGGAGAAATGGGACTGAAGTGAAGCATCGCGTTGCACATTTGTGGATTATATATAGCTGCATAGACCTAGTTTGATGTGCATGCTTATGTAAATCATTGTGTGTGTGTGTCTTATGCGTTCTGCCCACAAGGACTGTGTACTTAGTGAACCAGGTCACTAGGGTTAATGGTATCTGCTTTGGAGGGTCCTGTGTGGCTCAGTTGGTAGAGCATGGTGCTTGCAACACCAGGGTTGTGGGTTCAATTATCACGTAGGTCCAGTATGAAAATGTATGCACACTACAGTAAGTCGCTCTGGATAAGAGCGTCTGCTAAATGGCTAAGTTGTGTAAAATAAAAGAGGTATTACAGTAATGTCTGTTATATGGTTTACATAGTTAAATATGCAAAAGCTATGTTGCAATGAAAAACCCACAGGTGAATTCCAGCTCTTTTAAATGTCTAGCAAGTGCTGCGGAGGAGCTAGCCCCGTACTGTTCTGGCTGTCTGTTAAAAGCAGGTCACTTCTGGACCAGTGTGTGTGTGTTTGCACGTTGTTCAGTAGGAGGACAAACTGAAGGTTCCCTATGGGCTCTGGTCAAAAGTAGTGCACTGCAGTGTTGGGGTCAATTATAATGACATTTTCATTGAATTGGAATAATACTTTTTGAATTGGAAATGTAAAAACATTTCTTCTTTAGAATTGAATTGCAATTAAATATTTTTACATTTCCCAGTGTCACAGTCGTGTGTGTATAGGTGACAGGGAAGTCAGGGACAGGAGAATCAAAACTTAGTGGAATGGAGTCTTTTAGTAACTTAACTCCAAAACCATGAGATTCAATGCAACAAAGTGGGTACGAGGACCCGTCGCGCACCAAATACAAAACATAAAATAATCTCTGACAGAGACATGAGGGAAAACAAAGGGTTAACCTGTTGCGACGAGCAATCCCGTATCCGGGAGCGTAATTATAGCCTCAAGCTAAGTTAACGCAACGTTAACTATTCATGAAAATCGCAAATGAAATGAAATAAATATATTGGCTCACAAGCTTAGCCTTTTGTTAACAACACTGTCATCTCAGATTTTCAAAAAATGCTTTTCAACCATAGCTACACAAGCATTTGTGTAAGAGTATTGATAGCCTAGCATAGCATTAAGCCTAGCATTCAGCATGCAACATTTTCACAAAAACAAGAAAAGCATTCAAATAAAATCATTTACCTTTGAAGAACTTTGGATGTTTTCAATGAGGAGACTCTCAGTTAGATAGCAAATGTTCAGTTTTTCCAAAAATATTATTTGTGTAGGAGAAATCGCTCCGTTTTGTTCATCACGTTTGGCTGAGAAAAAAAACGAAAATTCAGTCATTACAACGCAAACTTTTTTCCAAATTAACTCCATAATATCGACAGAAACATGGCAAACGTTGTTTAGAATCAATCCTCAAGGTGTTTTTCACATATCTATTCGGTGATAAGTCACTCGTGGCAGTTTGGTTTCTCCTCTGTTCAAAATGGAAACATGCACGCACCTGGAGATTACGCAATAGTTTCGACGGAGGACACCGAGTGGACACCTGGTAAATGTAGTCTCTTATGGTCAATTTTCCAATGATATGCCTACAAATACGTCACAATGCTGCAAACACCTTGGGGAAATGACAGAAAGTGTAGGCTCTCTCCTTGCGCATTCACAGCCATATAAGGAGACATTGGAACACAGCGCCTCAAAAATCTGGCTCACTTCCTGTATGAAATTTCATCTTGGTTTCGCCTGTAGCATTAGTTCTGTGGCACTCACAGACAATATCTTTGCAGTTTTGGAAACGTCAGAGTGTTTTCCTTCCAAAGCTGTCAATTATATACATAGTCGAGCATCTTTTCGTGACAAAATATCTTGTTTAAAACGGGAACGTTTTTCATCCAAAAATGAAATACTGCCCCTAGAGGTTCAAGAGGTTAAATACACAACAGGTAATGAATTGGATTGAAACCAGGTGTGTAGGAAGACCAGACAAAACCAATGGAAAATGAAAAATGGATCAATGATGGCTAGAAGACCGGTGACATCGACCGCCGAGCACTGCCCGAACAAGGAGAGGCTTTGATTTCGGCAGAAGTCGTGACACCCAGTTAATGGGATGAATGCACATAGTATACAAAAATGACTGTAGGATTTGTTTTGAATCATTTCAACCTGTATTTCTATATAGCTAGGGCTAGGCTGTCAGAACTGTGACATGATCAGACTGAGGGAATTGAATTAGAATTGGAAATTGGTGAATTGTTGGGGATAATATTAAATTGGAAATTTATTTATTAGAATGTACCGATCATTGGAATTTAATTTAATTAAATGGCATTTACAGGGAGAGAGAATTTAAATATAATTGAATTTGTGGAATTGACCCCAAGCCTGGTGCACTAAACATTTGTTTATACATAGAGATGTATACAGTGCCGTCAAAGTATTCACACCCCTTGACTTTTTCCACATTTTGTTGTGTTACAGCCTGAATTTAAAATGGATTAAATAGAGATTTTGTGTCACTGGCCTTCACACAATACCCCATAATGTCAAAGTAGAATTGTGTTTTTAGACATTTTTACAAATGAATACAAAATGAAAAGCTGGAATGTCTTGAGTCAAGTTTTCAACCTGTTTGTTATGGCAAGTCTAAATAAGTTCAGGAGTAAAAATGTGCTTAATTTAAAGACCGTTTTTCACTCTTCATTTATCTCTTTTGATCAGTCTACTTGAATATTTTCAGTAGATTAATTAATGCAGACTACTACCCTACTATGTTTGTTTATAGTCAATGTATGCATTTACCATGGTAAATGTTCATGCTTTCAATGATAGCACTTTTAGAGCCTGCGTAACAGCAGAACTGTTTTTATTGGAGAATAACTTGCATAGAAATGCTCTCATATCATTTGTATGACTATTGACGGTGATAGTTCATTGTAATACATAAAGTAACCTCAGAAAGTATTCACACCCCTTGGCTTATTCCACATTTTGTTGTGTTACAAAGGGGAATTCAAATGGATTTAATTATAATTTTTTGGTCAAAGATCTACACAAAAAATTCAAAGATTTTGTAAAAAATGTATGAAAAATAAAGCACATTGATTATATAAGTATTCAACCCCCTGAGTCAATACATGTTAGAATCACCTTTGGCAGTGTTTGCAGCTGTGAGTCTTACTGGGTAAGTCTCTAAGGGCTTTACACACCTGGATTGTACAAAACAATTCTTCAAGCTCTGTCAAGTTGGTTGTTGAGTATTGCTAGACAGCCATAGGTTTTCAAGCTGATTTAAGTGAAAACTGTAACTAGGCCACTCAGGAACCTTCAATGTTGTCTTGGTAAGCAACTCCAGTGTATATTTGGCCTTGTGTTTTAGGTTATTGTCCTGCTGAAAGGTGAATTTGCCTCGCAGTGTCTGCTGGAAAGCAGACTGAACCAGATTGTCCTCTATTTTGCCTGTGGTTAGCTCTATTCCATTTATTTTGATCCCCCACAAAAAAACTCCCTAGTCCTTGCGGATGACAAGCATACCCATAACATGATGCTGCCACCAACATTCTTGTGGTATGAAGAGTGATAGTCGTGTTGTGTTGGAATTGCCCCAAACATAACGCTTTGTATTCTGGGCAGGGAGTTCATTTCTTTGCAATTTTTTGGTATGTTTTACTTTAGTCCCTTATTGCAAACAGAATGCAGGTTTTGGAATATTTTTATTCTCTACAGACTTCCTTCTTTTCACTCTGTTATTTAGGTTAGTATTGTGGAGTAACTACAAAGTTATTGATCCATCCTCAGTTTTCTCCTACCACAGCCACTAATCTCTGTAAATGTTTTAAACTCACCATTGGCCATGGTGAAATCCCTGAGCTGTTTCCTTCCTCTGAGGCAACTGAGTTAGGAAGGACACATTTATCTTTGTAGTAACTGAGTGTATTGACACACCATCCAAAGTGTAATGAATAACTTCACCATGCTCAAAGGGATATTCAATGCCCTTCTTTATGAGGGTAAACCTCCCTTTGTGGTTGAACCTGTGTCAAATTCACTGCTCGACTGAGGGACGTTACAATTATCTGTATGTGTGGGGTACAGAGATGAGGTAGTCAAAAATCACTATTATTGCACACAGAGTGAGTCCATGCAACTTATTATGTGACTTGTTAAGCACGTTTTTACTCCTGAACTTATTTAAGTTTGCCATAACAAAGTGGTTGAATACTTAGTGGCTTAAGACATTTCAGATTTTCATTTTGAAGACATTTGTAAAATGTTCTAAAAACACAATTCCACTTTGACATTATGGGGTATTATTATGTGTAGGCCAGTGACCTCTATAGTCTAAGCCAAGCTATATGGAATTGTTTTAGGAAAGTCATACCTAGGATCATTTAGCTGTTTAATCAAGACACCTTGATGTATATAAAAAAAAGTAACTGTGCATTGTGTTTGGTGCATCTATACCTGAGAGTCAATGTTTAACTACCTTAGTTGTAGCACTGATTGTAAATCAATCTGTATAAGAGTGTCAGCTAAATGACCAATGTACCGTATAGGTGAAAATGAACATACCAAAATGAACTGCAAAGCACACTGGGTATTATTATTGGCCTTGTTTCAGGGTCATGTCTAGATGGGATATAGCTTAACCTAATTATCCTAACCTGCTGCTTAAATTCTCCTAAACGTCCTACAAAAAAAATAACATTTTGACAAAAGCTGTATCCCTTCTAGACAAAACCTTGTTTCGGGGCGAAGGTTGTTAGAATAATGCTCTGCATGCTTTGCAATTGTCTATTTTGACATTTATATTTAGTTCCTTTAGCAGACGCTCTTATCACACAGTAGTGTTATTAGACTTCTGATACCAATGCAGGGGGAAAGAGGGCCACAAAATGGGGAACCGCTATAAAAAATCGTATAGAAAGTATTTAGAACACACAAAATACAGCTCTCGAAAGTATCTTGTTTCAAAATACATTTTAGTGTAGTTCAGCTCAGTGTAATACAAATGACAAAATACTCAGAAGTAAATGAAATGCATAAATACTGCCCAGCGTTTAAAGACGTTGGTCTTTAAAGCAGGGTTGGTCCTGGTCAGTCCCTGGATGGGAGACCAAATGCTGCTGGAAGTGGTGTTGGAGGTCCAGTAGATGGCACTCTTTCTTCTGGTCTAAAAAAATATCCCAATACCCCAGGGCAGTGATTGGGGATGCTGCCCTGTGTAGAGTGCTGTCTTTCGCATAGGACGTTAAATGGGTGTCCTGACTCTCTGAGGTCATTAAAGATCCCATGGCTTATTGTAAGAGTAGGGGTGTTAACCCCGGTGTCCTGTCTAAATTCCCAATCTGACCCTCAATCCATCATGTCCCCTAATAATCCCCAGTTTACAATTGGCTCATTCATCCCCCCCCTCTCCCCTGTAACTATTCCCCAGGTCGTTGCTGCAAATGAGAACGTGTTCTCAGTCAACTTACCTGGTAAAATAACGGATAAATAAAATAAAAAATTACCTAAAAGAGCTTCTGGACATCAGAACAGTGATTACTCACCTTGAAATGAACGAAGAACTTTACTTTAATGAGTCGGACGAGAGGGATTCACTGCAGACACGGAGATCGGGGTGCCTTGTGAGGATCTGGCGACGAATGGCTAATCTGCCTTTGCCATCAGTACTATTGTCCAACACACAATCACTGGATAATAAAGTGGATGAAATAAAAGCACGTATATCCTACCAACGGGACATTAAAAACTGTCAGGGCTTGCAAACTATTACAGACTACAAAGGGAAGCACAGCCGAGAGCTGCCCAGTGACACGAGCCTACCAGATGAGCTAAATTACTTCTTTGCTCACTTCGAGGCAAGTAACACTGAAACATGCATGAGAGCACCAGCTGTGTGATCACGCTCTCCGCAGCCGATGTAAGTAAGACCTTTAAACAGGTCAACATTCACAAGGCCACAGGGCCAGACAGATTACCAGGACATGTACTCCAAGCATGCACTGACCAACTGGCAAGTGTCTTCACTGACATTTTCAACCTCTCCATGTCTGTGTCTGTTTCAAGCAGACCACCATAGTCCCTGTGCCCAAGAACATGAAGGTAACCTGCCTAAATGATTACCGACCCATAGCACTCACGTCTGTAGCCATGAAGTGCTTTGAAAGGCAGGTCATGGCTCACATCAATACCATTATCCCAGAAACCCTAGACCCACTCCAATTTGCATACCACTCCAACAGATCCACAGATGATGCAATCTCTATTGCACTCCACACTGCCCTTTCACACCTAGACAAAAGGAACACCTATGTGAGAATGCTATTCATTGACTACAGCTCAGCGTTCAAAACCATAGTGCCCTCAAAACTCATCACTAAGCTAAGGACCCTGTGGCTAAACATCTCCCTCTGCAACTGGATCCTTGACTTCCTGACGGGCCACCCCTAGGTAGTAAGGGTAGGTAACAACACATTCGCCACGCTGATCCTCAACACGGGGGCCGCTCATGGGTTTGTGCTCAGTCCTGTACTCCCTGTTCATTCATGACTGCATGGCCAGGCACGACTCCAACACCATCATTAAGTTTGCCGATGACACAACAGTGGTAGGCCTGATCAATGACATGACAGCCTATATGGAGAAGGTCAGAGACCTGACTGTGTGGTGCAAGGACAACAACCTCTCCCTCAACGTGATCAAGGCAAAGGAGATGATTGTGGACTACAGGAAAACGAGGACCGAGCACTCCCCCATTCTCATCGACAGGGTTGAAGTGGAGCAGGTTGAGAGCTTCAAGTTCCTTGGCGTCCACATCACCAACAAACTATCATGGTCCTAACATACTAAGACAGTCGTGAAGAAGGCATGACAAAACCTTTTCCTCCTCAGGAGACTGAAAAGATTTGGCATAGGTCCCCAGATCTGCAAAAGGTTCTACAGCTGCACCATCAAGAGGATCCTGACCGGTTGCATCACCACCTGCTATGGCAACTGCTCGGCATCTGTCCGTAAGGCGCTACAGAGGGTAGTGCGAACGGCCCAGTACATCACTGGGGCCAAGCTTCCTGCCATCCAGATCCAATATAATAGGCGGAGTCAGAGGAAAGCCCATAAAATTGTCAGAGACTCCAGTCACCCAAGTTATAGACTGTTTTCTATGCTACCGCACGGCAAGCAGTACCGGAGCACCAAGTCTAGGTCCAAGAGGCTTCTAAACCGCTTCTAACCCCAAGCCATACAATTCCTGAACATCTATTCAAATGGCTACCCAGACTATTTGCATTGCCCCCCCCCCTCTTTTCTTTTACGCTGCTGCTACTCTCTGTTATTATCTATGCATAGTCACTTCAATAACTCTACCTACATGTACATATTACCTCGACTAACCGGTGCCCCTGCACATTGACTCTGTACCGGTACCCCCTGTATTTATGTTCGCAATTGTTATTTTACTGCTGCTCTTTAATGATTTGCTTCTTTTATTTTTGTAATCTTTTTTATTAATATTGCATTGTTGGCTAAGGGCTTGTAAGTAAGCATTTCACTTTAAGGTCTGTAGTATTTGGCGCATGTGACAAATACAATTTTATTTGATTTGTATTCCTGAGATAATATGTTTGAATCTGTACTACTTTGCTACTGATTTGCCTGAAGGAGAGAGTTGTTTTTATGAATGAAAAGTTCTGTGTAGTCCATGTTTATATAGACACTGTCTAGTGTGAAGCTGGGCTGGTGTCAGGTTAGGTAATGCCTAATCTCTAGTGACAGAGAGAGGTCCCTAGCATACATGCTGGCTAACTAGCGCACACAACATTTTGTCTGCTTCCCAAATGGCACCCCGTTCCCTATGTAGTGCACTACTTTTGACCAGTGGTTTGTACAAAATGGCACCCTATTTCCCAAATAGTGCAAATAGTGAGATGAGGTAATGCCAGGCTGCAGGTTATGTCAGATAGATAGTGGTGCAGCAGCAGTTTTACATAACCTGTCTGTCTGCCTGTCTGTCTGTAACAGTGCTGCTGCAGCCAGCCATAATCTGCTCTCTCTCTGTCTCTCTTTCTCTCTCTGTCTCTCTCTCTCTCTCTCTCTCTGTCTCTCTCTGTCTCTGTGTCTCTGTGTCTCTGTCTCTGTGTCTCTGTGTGTGTGAATCCCATCAGCATCCTCTCACAGAGCAGCTGCCAGAGGCTAGTACTCCCCACTCATTATGGCCAAAGCCTGACGTAATGCCCTGTGTGTGTGTGAGAGATGGCCCATGCGTGTTCCAGGTCTTATTTCGGGAAGCCGAGTCTTAAAGCTCAGATCCAGAATAGAGTGGACTAAGAGGCTCTACTGCAGGGAGGAGAGGAACTACATCACCAGACTAGTAGCACCACCATACAAAACATAGAGCTTTACAGAGGAACCAGCTACCAGCAGACCTCCCTGGCATCTACATCATTGGCCTCTTAGTTTGGTCCTATACTCATACATGTACTTCTCTTTACAGTACACAACTCTTTCTCTCTCTCTCTCTCCCCCATCAATGAGCTGACTGGATGCTGACTGGATGTTTGTTTGTCACACCATTCTCAGTAAACCCTTGAGTCTAGGGCTCTCCATGCTTGTTCCTAGAGAGCTACCCTCCTGTATGTTTTCACTCCAACTCCAGTTGTAACTAACCTGATTCAGCTGATTAACCAATTGGCTAATGGCCAACAAGCTGCGTTAACCATAAACTAAAAGTACAGCTATCATGCTTGTAAACAAATTATAGAGTAGAAAAACCATATTAATAGATTACTTTTAATAAATAATGTTTTGTTACATTTAAATGGTTAAAATGCTGTTATCGAGGTCATGTCCTTTGTAGGTGACTTTAGAGGTCAGCATGTGGGAGAAGTCGGAGCTCAGGAATGATGGAGGCGTTTCCCACTAGTTGTTAACCACTAGTAATTACACTCACTAATTTACAACAAGTAACTACCAGTTGGAGGTCTGTTCAAGTGGATTTTTGCAGTCATATGTGGTAAATATCCATTCCCCACTTGGTTAAGAGCACATATTTAGTTACAATCATTACTGCACTTTGAAATGTAGGTGGGGCAAATTTGCTGGCCAGGCTCATTAGCATATTTGGGTCATGGTCTAAAATATGATGTATTTGTGCCAACTGTTAGTGGAAGTGTTATACCAGTTTAACTGGTTTCATCATTAGGTAGATGGAAGTTGAGCATGTCTAAAATGGTCAGTGCTGCAATCTGTGTAAGAATGTGTGATGATCAAGAGCTGCACTGTTAAGTTACTGTGCATTTTTCAGTAGCTTAATGGCAGTTGGTTCACAGGAAGTTAATGTTTAATTTTCATTAACTTACTGTCAACTAGTAACAAGTGGGTTATTGTGAAATTCACAGTAATTTATAGACGCTAATCCATTACACCCACTGACCTTATGGTCAGGTAGGAAAGTGAGTATTACAATTAAATATCTTATGGTTCTTTGGTATCACATGCACTTATGTCAGCCTTCAACCCAATTAGTCCCACCGTAAAGCCGGCACGATTTGGACTTTAACCCCTTTTAAACATTGTGTGCTACAGACTTCTTGGTTGTACCATTGGATTTGTCTATTTATTCTGCATCCGTAGATAACAACCATTAGTCTGTGTGATTAGGGCTGAGCTTGAACAGTTTTTGTGAGACAAGGGCGGATCCCAAACTCTCACGAACATGTGACAAAGCTCACAAGCTACACAGGAGTCGTTAGAAGGAAAGGGGTTCTTCTACATAGAAGATCATAGGAAATCCCAGGACATTGTGTCCATTATACTGTAATAAGCTCACATATTTGCTGTCACAAACTCCAGACGCCACACAGTTGTCACTGACTAGTTGGATATTCATGTCCCGGCGAGGAAACAATTTCTGTACTTACAGCATTCATATAAATACTTTTTTAAATGAGTTTTTATTTGGTCAATCTTAGTTTTTATAGACATTTGTAAATTAAAGTCTTTAATGCAACAATTTATGCCAAATAGTTTAGGTTCCACTTGTAGCCCTGGTTGACATTAAAAGGAAATGGCAAAATACTTAATTGTGAGGCTAAATATAAGGGCTGAACATGTAGATCAATGGTCAGATAAACAAAAAGCCAATTTCAACTAGGGTCTCAGAACTGACAGGGTTAACAGGGCTGCATAACTGACAGTGTACAAGCCTAATATTTATGAACAGACCAGATTAACTGGAATGACTTTCCCTCTTATGGGAGATCAAAAAGAGCTAGCTGAAAGCCACGCCTCGAATAAGCCACGCCTGCAATCTTCTGATAGGCTGCTGCTGTTACAGTATGCTGCCAATCAGCAAGTGATGTGTATGTTGTCAACAGAAGAGTCAGTGAAGGCACAGTAGGTTCCTGGCAAGATTGCTAGTGGCAGCAAGTGTTCTGTAGGTTACTGGCAACATTTTGCCAGACAGTTAGTGACTTTTACAAGAATATACAAATTCAAAGCAACTTCTGGCAACAATAACCTTCACAGTGTAGCTCATTACTGACACATTCTCTTGCAAAGTTGGGAGAACAAATAGCAATAGCAAAGGTGTCTAGCTAGACTGTAAACTCTCCTTCCAGACTCATATGAAGCATCTCCAATCCAAAATTAAATCTAGAATTGGCTTCCTATTTTGCAACAAGCCTCCTTCACTCACGCTGCCAAACATAACCTCGTAAAACTGACTATCCTACCGATTCTCGACTTCGGCGATGTCATTTACAAAATAGCCTCCAACACTCTTCTCAGCAAACTGGATGCAGTCTATCACAGTGCCATCCGTTTTGTCACCAAAGCCCCAAATACCACCCACCACTGTGACCTGTATGCTCTCGTCGGCTGGCCCTCGCTACATATTTGTCGCCAGACCCACTGGCTCCAAGACATCTATATGTCTTTGTTAGGTAAAGCTCCGCCTTATCTCAGCTCACTGGTCACCATAACAACACCCACCCGTAGCACACGCTCCAGCAGGTACAGTTGAAGTTGGAAGTTTACATACACTTAGGTTGGAGTCATTAAAACTTGTTTTTCAACCACACCACAAATTTCTTGTTAACTTCTTGGAGACAGGGGGCAGTATTTTCACGTCCGGATGAAATGCATGCCCAAATTCAACTGCCTGCTACTCATCCCCAGAAGATAAGACATGCATTATTATTAGTAGATTCGGATAGGAAACACTCTGAAGTTTCTAAAACTGTTTGAATCATGTCTGTGAGTATAACAGAACTTATGTAGCAGGCGAAACCCAGAGGAAAAACTATTCAGATTTTTTTTTTGAGGCCACTCTCTTTTCAATGGGCTTTCATTGGGAATCCAGATTTCTAAGGAACCTTCTTGCAGTTCCTACCGCTTCCACTGGATGTCACCAGTCTTTAGAAATTGGTTGAGATTTTCCTTTGTGTAATGAAGAAGTAGCCCTGTTCAAAACAAGGGTCACTTCAAGTGTACTGTTTGTTAGAGGCGCGTGACTAGAAAGGTAGCGTCAGTTTGTTTTCTT
Organism: Oncorhynchus tshawytscha; assembly: GCF_018296145.1. Lineage (NCBI taxonomy): Eukaryota > Metazoa > Chordata > Actinopteri > Salmoniformes > Salmonidae > Oncorhynchus > Oncorhynchus tshawytscha. The sequence continues at coordinate 33,867,692 of NC_056454.1, forward strand.
CCTGTATTGAACACAGATCATCCCGTGTTCAATTTGATCGATTATTTACTTTAAAAAATACCTAAAGTTGTATTACAAAAGTAGTTTGAAATGTTTTGGCAAAGTTTACAGGTAACTTTTGAGATATTTTGTAGTCACGTTGTGCAAGTTGGAACCGGTGTTTTTCTGGATCAAACGCGCCAAATAAATGGACATTTTGGATATAAATCGACGGCATTAATCGAACAAAAGGACCATTTGTGATGTTTATGGGACATATTGGAGTGCCAACAGAAGAAGCTCGTCAAAGGTAAGGCATGATTTATATTTTTATTTCTACGTTTTGTGTCGCGCCTGCAGGGTTGAAATATGCTTCTCTCTCTTTGTTTACGGAGGTGCTATCCTCAGATAATAGCATTGTTTGATTTCGCCGAAAAAGCCTTTTTGAAATCTGACATGTTGGCTGGATTCACAACATGTGTCGCTTTAATTTGGTATCTTACATGTGTGATTTCACGAAAGTTTGATTTCTCATTGTAATTTATTTGAATTTGGCATCTGCATTTTCTCTGGCTTTTGGCGCTAGCGTCCCACATATTCCAGAGAGGTTAACAAACTGTAGTTTTGGCAAGTCAGTTAGGATATCTACTTTGTGCATGACACAAGTAATTTTTCCAAACAATTGTTTACACACAGATTATTTCACTTATAATTCACTGTATCACAATTCCAGTGGGTCAGAAGTTTACATACACTAAGTTGACTGTGCCTTTAAACAGCTTGGAAAATTCCAGAAAATTATGTCATGGCTTTAGAAGATTCTGATAGGCTAATTGACATCATTTGAGTCAATTGGAAGTGTACATGTGGATTAGAGGTCGACCCATTAATCGGAATGGCCGATTAATTAGGGCCGATTTCAAGTTTTTTGGGGCGCCGATTTGCCAATTAATTTTTTTGTATACCTTTATTTAACTAGGCAAGTCAGTTAAGAACACATTCTTATTTTCAATGACAGCCTAGGAACGGTGGGTTAACTGCCTCGTTCAGGGGCAGAACAACAGATTTTCACCTTGTCAGCTCGGGGGATCCAATCTTGCAACCTTAGTTATCTAGTCCAATGCAATAACGACCTGCCTCTCTCTCGTTGCACTCCACAAGGAGACTGCCTGTTACGCGAATGCAGTAAGCCAAGGTAAGTTGCTAGCTAGCATTAAACTTATCTTAGAAAAACAATCAATCATAATCACTAGCTTTTATTTCTTTCATCACATTCCCAGTGGGTCAGAAGTTTACATACACTCAATTCGTTTTTGATAGTATTGCCTTTAAATTGTTTAACTTGGATCAAACGTTTTGGGTAGCCCTCCACAATAAGTTGGTTAAATTTTGGCCCATTCCTCCTGACAGAGCTGGTGTTACTGAGTCAGGTTTGTAGGCCTCCTTGTTCGTACACCCTTTTTCAGTTCTGCCCACATATTGTCTATGGGATTGAGGTCAGGGCTATGTGATGGCCACTCCAATACCTTGACTTTGTTGTCCTTAAGCCATTTTGCCACAACTTTGGAAGTATGCTTGAGGTCATTGTCCATTTGGAAGACCCATTTGCGACCAAGCTTTAACTTCCTGACTGATGTCTTGAGATGTTGCTTCAATATATCCATGTCATTTTCCTCCCTCATGATGCCCTCTATTTTGTGAAGTGCACCACTCCCTAATGCAGCAAAGGACCCCCACAACATGATGCTGCCACCCCGTGCGTCACAGTTGCGATGGTGTTCTTTGGCTTGCAAGCCTCCCCCTTTTTCCTCCAAACATAACGATGGTCATTATGGCCAAACAGTTCTATTTTTGTTTAATCAGACCAGAGGACATTTCTCCAAAAAGTACAATCTTTGTCTCCATGTGCAGTTGCAAACTGTAGTCTGACTTTTTTATGCTGGTTTTGGAGCAGTGGCTTCTTCCTTGCTGAGCGGCCTTTCAGGTTATGTCGATATAGGACTCATTTTACTGTGGATAGAGATACCTTTGTACCTGTTTTCCTCCAGCATCTTCACAAGGTCCTTTGCTGTTGTTCTGGGATTGACTTGCACTTTTCGCACCCAGGTATGTTCATCTCTAGGTGACAGAATGCATCTTCTTCCTGAGCGGTATGACGTCTGCGTGGTCCCATGGTGTTTATACTTGTGTACTATTGTTTGTACAGATGAACGTGGTACCTTCAGGCGTTTGGAAATTGCTCCCAAGGATGAACCAGAGAGTCACTGAGTTTGAAGGTAGGCCTTGAAATACATCCACATGTACACCTCCAATTGACTCAAATGACGTCAATTAGCCTATCAGAAGCTTCTAAAGCCATGACATAATTTTCTGGATTTTTCCAAGCTGCTTAAAGGCACAGTCAACTTAGTGTATGTAAGCTTCTGACCCAATGGAATTGTGATACAGTGAATGATAAGTGAAATAATCTGTCTGTAAACAATTGTTGGAAAAGTGACTTGTGTCATGTACGAAGTAGATGTCCTAACTGACTTGCCAAAACTATAGTTTGTTAACAAGACATTTGTGGAGTGGTTGAAAAACAAGTTTCAATGACTCCAAGCTAAGTGTATGTAAACTTCCGACTTCAACTGTACAATACATTATACAGTAAATATCATCCTTAGTGGACTAAACAAGAACAGTTTGGTTATTACACGATAGATTCAGCGAGGAAAGGGGGGGATGGAGGAAGACAATGGAACATGGATCTCTATCGGACAAGCATTTTTCTACGGCTGGCCATGCTCTATTGGACAGAACGGAAGCTATTCTCGCATAAATATGAATACATATGCACTTTAACAATCGCTCGTTCGGATAAAGGAATGTAATCAGCATTTACGATTGAGCTGGTGATGTGAGGCTCTGGTTTGCCCAGTCGAGGTCGCCATTGTCCTTTGTAGATTCTTCCGGGTCGTCGTGGAGTGAGATGTTGTGGTTTTCTGCATCGGTCAATGTTCTTACTAGATTTGTGCATATGTTCAGCTGAAGTCTATAGTCTAGTTTGGTATGCACTTCTTCTTTAGGTGATCAATAATTGAGAGTTCATACCATTTCACATGTGGAGCAAGCTCTCACGTTACCTGGTCTATGGAGTTTAAATTAGCCCTTTTCAACGTGGAGGGAAAAGTTGACTTTTCGTCATGGAGACTTTTATTCAAGAGTGGAAAAGGTGTTGGTTCATAATTTCCAACCAATGTCTATTCACTTGGGCGTGGCTACTGACTTAGTTAAACTTTACAATGACGGCCAATTCTTTCATTTTGAAGGTTAACATCACATTACATCATTTTACAAATAGTTTAATCTTTACTCATTCATTTTATACAATAATTAGATGCAAGCCTCATAACTGAGGAACCTGTATAAACAGAGTTAGGCTAATGTGGCTGTATTGTTTTTAATCAAAACGGACCGTTGCTGGCTTCCCCACCGACCTTTTACCCATTCTCCATAATAGGAATATTGTTCAATTCTCAAATTCTGGGATGTAGTAGAATTTTTGCGGGAGAGTTCCTTTGTTCTACTGTGACCCTCTCTCTCCCATACTGCACGGTAAGGGAGACAAGAGTCTCTGCAAGGATTTTACGATGTGGTTGTAAAGTTGTAAAACTGACCCCCCCCCCCTAACAGGAGAAGGGGTTCTGTTCACATCTCTGCTAGCCAATTTACTGAAAGGGCTAGCATCATGACAACCTGCAGGGGACCATGACTGTTTAAATGTAGTAAAGGCCAATTATGCCTTTCAAGGTAAAATATTGTAAATTACATATAAAACGTGCGTTTTCACATGTGCTCAAATGTCACATGTGTAGTGTCATGGTATCACATGTTTAAATTTTGCATCCCCATGTTGTTGCATTTATTTCTCTCTCTCTCTCACACACACACACACACACACACACACACACACACACACACACACACACACACACACACACACACACACACACACAAGCACACACACAAGCACCTCATCTCTCTGTTTTGCCTCCCTTCTCCTCCTCCTCCTTAGTGGGATCATCAGTGTCTTTGATTTGTCTGAGGATAGGGGGATGGAGGGATGGTTGGAGGTGACACAACAGTCTTGTGGGTGCTGACCGCCTGTATGTATCATTAAGAGCGTGTCATCACAGAGCCAGAGGGCCCCTGAGATGGTGCCTCACTCTCCTACAGGGAAGGATGGATCCCAGCCACCCACGGTGATACACACATGGGACAGATGCCATGGTGATGATGGGTATCAGTCACCTTATACCCAAAACATCTTATTCACTATATTGTGCACTACTTTGACCCGTACCAACAGGGCTCTGGTCAAACATAATGCACTATAAAGGGAAAAGCGTGCCATTTGGGATTTGAAGGGAGTGAGCAGATCTTGCCTCCCTTAACTCGTCCCTGAGAATCTATTTACATGTACAGTATTATTTATGATGTAGGCTATAGTTTTACTATGATGTATTATTTTATTCCAGTTCAAACCCCAGAAAGAGTTAGCTGGTGTCTTCTCAGCAGCAAATGAGGATCCTAATAAATACTAATTATGCACTCAATGTAGTACTAAATGTTGTTTTGGATAAAAGCAGCAGCTAGTGGCAAGCAGAAATTTGCTTCCTTCAACACAAACTCCAAAAAGTTCTGGGACACAGTAAAGTCCATGGCGAATAAGAACACCTCCTCCCAGCTGCCCACTGCACTGAAGATAGGAAACACTGTCACCCCCGATAAATCCACTATAATTGAGAATTTCAATAAGCATTTTTCTACGGCTGGCCATGCTTTCCACCTGGCTACCCCTACCCCGGTCAACAGCACTGCACCCCCTACAGAAACTCGCCCAAGCCTTCCCCATTTCTCCTTCTCCCAAATCCAGTCAGCTGATGTTCTGAAAGAGCTGCAAAATCTGGACCCCTACAAATCAGATGGGCTAGACAATCTGGACCCTTTCTTTCTAAAATTATCTGCCAAAATTGTTGCCACCCCTATGTCTGAGATTCCCAAAGATTAGAAAGCAGCTGTGGTCATCCCCCTCTTCAAAGGGGGGGACACTCTTGACCCAAACTGCTACAGACCTATATCTATCCTACCCTGCCTTTCTAAGGTCTTCGAAAGCCAAGTCAACAAACAGATCAATCTGGTTTCAGAGCTGGTCATGGGTGCATCTCAGCCACGCTCAAGGTCCTAAACGAGATCTTAACCGCCATCGATAAGAAACAATACTGTGCAGCCATATTCATTCACCTGGCCAAGGCTTTTGACACTGTCAATCACCACCTCCTTATCGACAGACTCAACAGCCTTGGTTTCTCAAATGATTGCCTCGCCTGGTTCACCAACTACTTCTCTGATAGAGTTCAGTGTGTCAAATCGGAGGGTCTGTTGTCTGGACCTCTGGCAGTCTCTATGGGGGTGCCACAGGGTTCAATTCTTGGACCGACTCTCGACTCTGTATTAATCAATGATGTCGCTCTTGCTGCTGGTGAGTCTCTGATCCACCTCTACACAGACGACACCATTCTGTATACTTCTAACCCTTCTTTGGACACTGTGTTAACAACCCTCCAGGCGAGCTTCAATGCCATACAACTCTCCTTCCTTGGCCTCCAATTGCTCTTAAATACAAGTAAAACTAAATGCATGCTCTTCAACCGATTGCTGCCTGCACCTGCCCGCCTGTCCAACATCACTACTCTGGACGGCTCTGACTTAGAATATGTGGACAACTACAAATACCTAGGTGTCTGGTTAGACTGTAAACTCTCCTTCCAGACTCACATCAAACATCTCCAATCCAAAGTTAAATCTAGAATCGGCTTCCTATTTCGCAACAAAGCATCCTTCACTCATGCTGCCAAACATACCCTTGTAAAACTGACCATCCTACCAATCCTCGACATCGGCGATGTAATTTACAAAATAGTCTCCAATACCCTACTCAATAAATTGGATGCAGTCTATCACAGTGACATCCGTTTTGTCACCAAAGCCCCATATACTACCCACCACTGCGACCTGTACGCTTTTGTTGGCTGGCCCTCGCTTCATACTCGTCGCCAAACCCACTGGCTCCAGGTCATCTACAAGTCCCTGCTAGGTAAAGTCCCCCTTATCTCAGCTCGCTGGTCACCATAGCAGCACCCACCTGTAGCACGCGCTCCAGAAGGTATATCTCTCTGGTCTCCTCCAAAACCAATTCTTCCTTTGGCCGCATCTCCATCCAGTTCTCTGCTGCGAATGACTGGAACGAACTACAAAAATCTCTGAAACTGGAAACACTTCTCTCCCTCACTAGCTTCAAGCACCAGCTGTCAGAGCAGCTCACAGATTACTGCACCTGTACATAGCCCATCTATAATTTAGCCCAAACAACTACCTCTTTCCCTACTGTATTTCTTTCTTTATTTAGCTCCTTTGCACCCCATTATTTCTATCTCTACTTTGCACATTCTTCCACTGCAAATCAACCATTCCAGTGTTTTACTTGCTATATTGTATTTACTTCACCACCATGGCCTTTTTTTTGCCTTTACCTCCCTTATCTCACCTCACTTGCTCACATTGTATATAGACTTATTTATCTACTGTATTATTGACTGTATGTTTGTTTTACTCCATGTGTAACTCTGTGTTGTTGTGTGTGTCAAACTGCTTTGCTTTATCTTGGCCAGGTCGCAATTGTAAATTAGAACTTGTTCTCAACTTGCCTACCTGGTTAAATAAAGGTGAAATAAAATATTTAAATAAGTAAATGTTTTATACTGTAAATTATGAACAGCGGTTTCTAAAAACATATTGTGAAACGCTTTAAATGTAAGTGTTTTTGTTGAAGATATCTAGAGTACATATAGTTTAATTCAAAATAGTTAAAACCCTCTGGTATTTAATTGGTCACACTAAACTAAGACTGTCAGTGTTCTTTCTGTTTTCACAGTTCTTTCTGTTTTCACAGATTTACCTGCCATTTGAAAAATTTAACGGACCCATACCTATTAGGGCATCCATCCACGGTGCTCAGGATGACAGAAATCTTATTTAGATTATGGTAAATCATTGTAGCCTTTTTCCTGCAGTCAAATTACCCAGTGGCCTCATTGGTGGAATGTTATTCATATTTTTCACAATTCCATAATTAATAAACTGTTTTCTAGTGATGAAAATGCGGTGTTTCTATGTCAAACGGTTTTGTTATATTTCAGTCTTCTGTGATGTATATAAAGTGTGATATTGGGATACAAACTCAAAATGTAATACATTTGAATTCTATATCTGACATGGAAAAGGTGTCTTTTTTTTCTAAACCCACAACCATCTGTGTGAGGTGTATACTTTTGTTTCAGAGTAGATTTGTTTAAGACTACCAACAAACACTCTGTGCGACCCTGATTTAGCAGTAAAAGGTTAACTCCTGCAATGAAGCGGCCAATAATACATTTGCCAAAATGCAATTTGCTGCAAAACACCATTCTAAACAGCGCACCTGATGCGAGCAGTATACGACAGAGATGAAAATCTCAGTTAGAAAACATATAACGAGGCTGAATCTAAAGACTTAACAACTAGGATGGGTTGCTAATATGACTAATATGAAAATCAATCAATCAAATGTATTTATAAAGCCCTTCTTGCATCAGCTGATGTCACAAAGTGCTGTACAGAAACCCAGCCTAAAACCCCAAACAGCAAGCAATGCAGGTGTAGAAGCACAGTGGCTAGGAAAAACTCCCTAGAAAGGCCAGAACCTAGGAAGAAACCTAGAGAGGAACCAGGCAATGAGGGGTGGCCAGTCCTCTTCTGGCTGTGCTGGGTGGAGATTATAGCAGAACATGGCCAAGATGCTCAAATGTTCATAGATGACCAGCAGGGTCAAATAATAATAATCACAGTGGTTGTTGAGGGTAAACATTGAGTAAATGTCAGTTGGCTTTTCATAGCCGATCATTCAGATTATCTCTATCGCTCCTGCTGTCTCTAGAGAGTTAAAAACAGCATGTCTGGAACAGGTAGCACGTCTGGTGAACAGGTCAGGGTTCCATAGCCGCAGGCAGAACAGTTGAAACAGCAAGGAATCACCAGGCCAGGTAGTCCTCTGGCATAGTCCTAGGACTCAGGTCTTCCGAGAGAGAGAGAGAGAAAGAGAGAGAATAGAGAGCATAATTAAATTCACACAGGACATCGGATAAGACAGGAGAAATACTCCAGATATAACAGACTGACCATAGCCCCCCGACACATAAACTACTGCAGCATAAATACTGGAGGCTGAGACAGGAGGGGTCGGGAGACAAGTGGCCACGTCCGACGATACCCCCGGACAGGGCCAAACAAGCAGCATATAACCCCACCCACTTGCCAAAGCACAGCCCCCACCGCTAGAGGGATATCTTCAACCACCAACTTACCATCCAGAGACAAGGCCGAGTATAGCCCACAAAGATCTCCGCCACGGCACAACCCAAGACAGGAAAGTCACTCAACCCACTCAAGTGACGCACCCCTCCTAGGGACGGCATGGAAGAGCACCAGTAAGCCAGTGACTCAGCCCCTGAAATAGGGTTAGAGGCAGAGAATCAAGGGTGGCAAGGGTCAAATCAAATCAAATCAAATTTTATTTGTCACATACACATGGTTAGCAGATGTTAATGCGAGTGTAGCGAAATGCTTGTGCTTCTAGTTCCAACAATGCAGTAATAACGAACAAGTAATCTAACTAACAATTCCAAAAAAAACTACTGTCTTATACACAGTGTAAGGGTGGTTCGTTGCTCCAGTGCCTTTCCATTCACCAGACTACACTCAAACATTGGACCTGCTGAAGAGATGAGTCTTCAATAAAGACTTAAAGGTTGAGACCGAGTATATGTAATGCTTTGTAGGTTAGCAGTAAAACCTTGATATCAGACCTTGTCTTAACAGGAAGCTAGTGTAGAGAGGCTAGCACTGGAGTAATATGATCAATTTTTTTTGGTTCTAGTCAAGATTCTAGCAGCCGTGTTAAGCACCAACTGAAGTTTATTTAGTGCTTTATCTGGGTAGCCGGAAAGTAGAGCATTGCAGTAGTCCAACCTAGAAGGGACTTCCGGCGCCGACAGAGATGGCCGCCTCGCTTCGCGTTCCTAGGAAACTATGCAGTTTTTTGTTTTTTTACGTGTTATTTCTTACACTAGTACCCCAGGTCATCTTAGGTTTCATTACATACAGCCGAGAAGAACTACTGAAATTAAGATCAGCGTCAACTCACCATCAGTACGACCAAGAATATGTTTTTCGCGATGCGGATCCTGTGTTCTGCCTTACAACCAGTGTAACGGAGTGGATCACATGCAGCGACCAAAAAAAAAAACGACTCAGAAAAAGAGGGAAACGAAGCGGTCTTCTGGTCAGACTCCGGAGACGGGCACACCGTGCACCACTCCCTAGCATTCTTCTTGCCAATGTCCAGTCTCTTGACAACAAGGTTGATGAAATCCGAGCAAGGGTAGCATTCCAGAGGGACATCAGAGACTGTAACGTTCTCTGCTTCACGGAACATGGCTCACTGGAGAGACGCAATCCGAAGCGGTGCAGCCAGCGGGTTTCTCCACGCATCGCGCCGACAGAAACAAACATCTTTCTGGTAAGAAGACGGGCGGGGGCGTATGCCTTATGGCCAACGTGACATGGTGTGATGAAAGAAACATACAGGAACTCAAATCCTTCTGTTCACCTGATTTAGAATTCCTCACAATCAAATGTAGACCGCATTATCTACCAAGAGAATTCTCTTCGATTATAATCACAGCCGTATATATCCCCCCAAGCAGACACATCGATGGCTCTGAACGAACTTTATTTAACTCTCTGCAAACTGGAAACGATTTATCCGGAGGCTGCATTCATTGTAGCTGGGGATTTTAACAAGGCTAATCTGAAAACAAGACTCCCTAAATTTTATCAGCATATCGATTGCGCAACCAGGGGTGGAAAGACCCTGGATCATTGTTACTCTAACTTCCGCGACGCATATAAGGCCCTGCCCCGCCCCCCTTTCGGAAAAGCTGACCACGACTCCATTTTGTTGATCCCTGCCTACAGACAGAAACTAAAACAAGAGGCTCCCACGCTGAGGTCTGTCCAACGCTGGTCCGACCAAGCTGACTCCACACTCCAAGACTGCTTCCATCACGTGGACTGGGAGATGTTTCGTATTGCGTCAGACAACAACATTGACGAATACGCTGATACGGTGTGCGAGTTCATTAGAACGTGCGTTGAAGATGTCGTTCCCATAGCAACGATTAAAACATTCCCTAACCAGAAACCGTGGATTGATGGCAGCATTCGTGTGAAACTGAAGGCACGAACCACTGCTTTTAATCAGGGCAAGGTGTCTGGTAACATGACTGAATACAAACAGTGCAGCTATTCCCTCCGCAAGGCTATCAAACAAGCTAAGCGCCAGTACAGAGACAAAGTAGAATCCCAATTCAACGGCTCAGACACAAGAGGCATGTGGCAGGGTCTACAGTCAATCACGGACTACAGGAAGAAACCCAGCCCAGTCACGGACCAGGATGTCTTGCTCCCAGGCAGACTAAATAACTTTTTGCCCGCTTTGAGGACAATACAGTGCCACTGACACGGCCTGCAACGGAAACATGCGGTCTCTCCTTCACTGCAGCCGAAGTGAGTAAGACATTTAAACGTGTTAACCCTCGCAAGGCTGCAGGCCCAGACGGCATCCCCAGCCGCGCCCTCAGAGCATGCGCAGACCAGCTGGCCGGTGTGTTTACGGACATATTCAATCAATCCCTATACCAGTCTGCTGTTCCCACATGCTTCAAGAGGGCCACCATTGTTCCTGTTCCCAAGAAAGCTAAGGTAACTGAGCTAAACGACTACCGCCCCGTAGCACTCACATCCGTCATCATGAAGTGCTTTGAGAGACTAGTCAAGGACCATATCACCTCCACCCTACCTGACACCCTTGACCCACTCCAATTTGCTTACCGCCCAAATAGGTCCACAGACGATGCAATCTCAACCACACTGCACACTGCCCTAACCCATCTGGACAAGAGGAATACCTATGTGAGAATGCTGTTCATCGACTACAGCTCGGCATTCAACACCATAGTACCCTCCAAGCTCGTCATCAAGCTCGAGACCCTGGGTCTCGACCCCGCCCTGTGCAACTGGGTACTGGACTTCCTGACGGGCCGCCCCCAGGTGGTGAGGGTAGGCAACAACATCTCCTCCCCGCTGATCCTCAACACTGGGGCCCCACAAGGGTGCGTTCTGAGCCCTCTCCTGTACTCCCTGTTCACCCACGACTGCGTGGCCATGCACGCCTCCAACTCAATCATCAAGTTTGCGGACGACACAACAGTGGTAGGCTTGATTACCAACAACGACGAGACGGCCTACAGGGAGGAGGTGAGGGCCCTCGGAGTGTGGTGTCAGGAAAATAACCTCACACTCAACGTCAACAAAACTAAGGAGATGATTGTGGACTTCAGGAAACAGCAGAGGGAACACCCTCCCATCCACATCGATGGAACAGTAGTGGAGAGGGTAGCAAGTTTTAAGTTCCTCGGCATACACATCACAGACAAACTGAATTGGTCCACTCACACAGACAGCATCGTGAGGAAGGTGCAGCAGCGCCTCTTCAACCTCAGGAGGCTGAAGAAATTCGGTTTGTCACCAAAAGCACTCACAAACTTCTACAGATGCACAATCGAGAGCATCCTGGCGGGCTGTATCACCGCCTGGTATGGCAACTGCACCGCCCTCAACCGTAAGGCTCTCCAGAGGGTAGTGAGGTCTGCACAACGCATCACCGGGGGTAAACTACCTGCCCTCCAGGACACCTACACCACCCGATGCTACAGGAAGGCCATAAAGATCATCAAGGACATCAACCACCCGAGCCACTGCCTGTTCACCCCGCTGTCATCCAGAAGGCGAGGTCAGTACAGGTGCATCAAAGCTGGGACCGAGAGACTGAAAAACAGCTTCTATCTCAAGGCCATCAGACTGTTAAACAGCCACCACTAACATTGAGTGGCTACTGCCAACACACTGTCAATGACACTGACTCTACTCCAGCCACTTTAATCATGGGAATTGATGGGAAATGATGTAAATATATCACTAGCCACTTTAAACAATGCTACCTTATATAATGTTACTTACCCTACATTGTTCATCTCATATGCATACGTTGATACTGTACTCTATATCATCGACTGCATCCTTATGTAATACATGTATCACTAGCCACTTTAACTATGCCACTTGGTTTACATACTTAACTCATATGTATATACTGTACTCGATATCATCTACTGTATCTTGCCTATGCTGCTCTGTACCATCACTCATTCATATATCCTTATGTACATATTCTTTATCCCCTTACACTGTGTATAAGACAGTAGTTTTTTTGGAATTGTTAGTTAGATTACTTGTTCGTTATTACTGCATTGTCGGAACTAGAAGCACAAGCATTTCGCTACACTCGCATTAACATCTGCTAACCATGTGTATGTGACAAATAAAATTTGATTTGATTTGAAGTGACAAAAGCATGGATTAATTTTTCTGCATCATTTTTGGACAGAAAGTTTCAGATTTTTGCAATGTTACATAGATGGAAAAAAGCTGTCCTTTGAAACAGTCTTGATAAGTTTGTCAAAAGAGAGATCAGTGTCCAGAGTAACGCCGAGATCCTTCACAATTTTATTTAACTTCTTATGGCTAGCGGCACCCCTCGACAACATTCCTCTGAAAAGGCAGCGGGCGAAATTCAAAAATATTTTTTAGAAATATGTAACTTTCACATATTAACCTCTTTCAGCCAGGGAGCACTATTTTTATGTTTGGAAAAATAATGTTCCCAAAGTAAATGGCCTATTTCCAGGCCCATATGCTAGAATATGCATATAATTGACAGATTAGGATAGAAAACACTCTAAAGTTTCCAAAACTGTCAAAATATTGTCTGTGAGTATAACAGAACTGATATTGCAGGCGAAAACCTGAGGAAAATCAAACCAGGAAGTGGCTTCTATTTTGAAAGCTCCATGTTCCATAGCCTGCCTTCGCTCCATTTAAAGGGATATCAACCAGATTCTTTAGACAGAGTTTCCCTTACATAGTGCACTTTTCAGCTGAGGAGCAGAACAGAGTAGTACCAAAGGGAGGGAGGAAAAATCCTTGAGAAAGAAAGAAAAGGAAACAAGTGTCTGTATCCTGCCAGCTAGCTGCTTATATATAGTCAATGGCAGTGCTGACAATGCATACTGGGGATAGCCCTGGAAATGCAACGCAACCACAAAGCTGCAAAGCACTGGATCAGAGGGAGGGATCTCTCTGTGTGTGTGTGCATGTGCGTGTTTTTCTGCTGGCTCACAAGAACCTTCTTTCATGACTCTGTACCATTCACCCTTACCTTTTAATCAAGCACCCCCCCCCCACCTCCCCGGTCTCTGGGCTCTATAGCCAAACCAATCACAACTGTGGAAATGTCTCAATGGTTTACCATTGGACGCTTCTTCGCTTCTAGAATGTCACAGAATTCTGATTCAGATACCCAACAAAGGCATTAAGAGGAACTAGTAAGACGTTGGACATCCACACATTGTGTGAAACCAGCCTTCCTTCCTGTCTCTACCTCTTCTTGTGTTCCAACCAGAGCTTTTTCAAACAGCTGCTGTGACGAAGCAGGTGTAAAGTTACACTTGGTGCTGGAGTGTCAGGATGGGATTAGCCATGCCCTGGTGATGAGAAGAAAGCAGAGGAAAGCTTGTTTCGATCTGGAGGGCTGGGGTGGGAACCACGATGACCTGGTGAGAAGAGACTCCCTTTAGAGGGGGTTTCCTTTCCCAGAGACCGTGTGTACTGTTTCCTCTTCCTTGAAGAACAATACACGTTTTATTGTTGTGCTGGGCTTTTAAGAGCATCTAAAGAAAGCCAACTCCCAGACCTAAATTCATGATTTACCCATGGGGACTCCTGATCGAAATGAACCCCTTTGGTTCTGTCGTGGTCAAGACATTATGTATTGTTCTGATGGATTGGCTGGCGTGTGTGTGTTTTACTGTGTTGAGCTGTGGTTATTTCATCTCGCTGGTTGAGGGTACTGACATGAGTCTTCCACAGAGTGAGAGAGGAGAGTGCTACTCTGGCCTCCAAATGGCTGCAGAGATGCTTTTATTCCTTGGAGTGCAGTTTCTTTCACTCTCTTTCTCGCTGCCGTTATCTTTCTCTCTGTAAGAGTCTTTGGATGCATCCCAAATGGCCCTACGGGGCCTGGTCAAAAGGGTGCCATTGCTGCCCTATAGGCTCTCTGTTCTCATGCCTAAAGTCTTTCCTTCTTCCTCTTATTGCTTTTCAGTAGGTTATAGGGTGCAATTTAGACCTCAGCCATGGTGTTTAGGCCTCAGCCATATATGTACTCCTCTGTAAACCATATGATGATGTCACCCAGGAGAATTATAGCTCTGCATGCACCAACACCAACAGCAGCTCTTCTATCAGCCATTTTTTTACAGCATATTTCCATCTGCTGTATAAAGCCCTTCTACCGCTATAATGCTGGCTGTTATTGGTTGCCATGGAGACTGACTGAGTCTTGGTGTTGTCATGGAAATATAGTTTTTAGCTGTGGCGGGCGGCTTCTATATTTGCCGCCCACGACCGTCCATAGCAGCCAGGCTTTTTACTGAGGGTAGCAAATAGCAGCAGGCAGTTTAACATGTGAAGGTCTCGGACAGAACCACATACTGTAGAGAGAGATGGTCTAAACCTACATTGGAGTGGACCCATAGACAAGCAGACAGATCGACATGCCAGCAGGCATGCAGACCGACAGGCACAGAAAGACATTTTAGTCTTACATTCCATATTTTCTTCATCTCCCCCACAGACCTAGCTCTTTATTAATTAATCAGGAGCAAATCGCTTTGTGCAGTGGTTGTCGTTCTGTGTTTTTACTGCTCCCTTGGTATGTGGATATGGATATGTGATACTGATAGCTGTGCCACACAAACACACACACTGACACCACCCTGAAGGCCGGCTGCCCACTCAACCCTCTGTACTGTGCTGTGGTAAAGTACATTCCCACTCATAGTACAATACCATAGTGGGTTTACTCTTTGTATCTAGTGAAAATTACCTACCTTGAGAACAATGATTTATCCACACCAAGTGGGATTTACAATGGCCCTCAATAATGAGAGGTTCCGCTCTCAGGACTGCTATAGCCTGAGATTGATTGACAGTGAATCGGCCGGGTCATAAACATGTGTCCACGTGTCCGGCCTATTCACTGAGTGTTTGTGTGTTTGTGTGTGTGGAGAGGGAGTTGTGAGGTCATTAACTCGGCAGGGTGTAGTAATTGAGCTGTCGTTGGTTGTTTACGCCCGACTCCCACACAGACAATCTTGTAAAAAGCTATGAAATATCCTGCATCGCCGTATAGAGCAGCACACACCCCTATGTTTGACGTCTCCAAGCCCACAGTTCACTGTCCCAAATGGCACCTTATTCCCTATTTAGTGGAATACTTTTGACCAGGGCCCATAGGTCAAAAGCAGTGCACTATATAGAGAATAGGCTGTCATTTGGGATGGAGGCCAGGCGGTGTCTAGAGACCCTTTGATATCCTCCACAGCAAGCTGCTGTGATGTTTTTTGCTAGGTAGGAGGAGGGGGATACATTGGTACTAGAACCTCAGAGATATTTTCTACTAAAGCAAAGTGCCACACAATAAGCTGCTGTGCAACCCTGCGGCGGTCATAAACATGACTGGGAGACCGAGTGGGAGAGAGAGTGGAGAGGGAGATGAATGGCTTCCCAATTGTCTTTTGAGACAGTCACTACGGATGTGAACTGCCTGCAGCCTCAGCTCTAGAGGAGGGTTGTGAGAGGAGCTACTGCCTCGAAGTGCTTATTTTGTTTTTGTGGTGTTGTTTCTGACTGACGGCTCTTGAGTGAGGGAATGAGAGCGAGAGCGAGAGAGAGCGAGAGAGAGCGAGAGAGAGTGAGAGAGAGAGAGAGAGAGAGAGAAAGAAAATGGGTAGAGGTAGAGCGAGAGAAAGGAGCAGGAGAGAATAGAGAATGAGCAAAGACACTCACAGAGGGTGTGGAAGAGACAGAGTGGGAGATGGAAAGAGAAGGCACAGAGTGAAAGAAACTGAGGGAGTGAGAGAGATGGAACTGAGAGTGAGAGGAAGAGAATAGAGAGAGCGAGCTACACCCACACAACTCTATTGAAGAGTCAGCCCAGCTCTGGGGCCTATTCAAGTTCTGACTCACTCCATACAGCCAACAGTACTCATATGATGTTGAGCTTCTTACCTTCAGACTGCAATACATACACATGTGAACCATGTATCTTAGCTGAGCAGATCTATAAATTATGTCATTTTTTATGACCTTTGTTGTCATGTACAGTTCAAATAGTTTTACCAGTTCATTTGTATGCCCATGTACAGTAGGGATGAAGAGTTACACATGGTTCAGTCAGAGCCAAAATGTCATATTCAGATAGATGTGTATGGCTCTGGGTATAGTAGCCCAGTCATTCAGAGAAGCAAAAAAACAGAGTGTTTAGTCTTGTTTTTCTGAAATCTCATTTCCCCTCGACTGCTCCAGTCTTCCCTGTACAATGATATGGGATGTCAGAATGATGGTGTGGGATGATGCGTCATGACTGGCATGGTACGCAGATTAACACCAGAATGTTCCGCTAAACTAGAAGCGGCAGAGGTGAAATACAGTAATTCCGGGGCAGAGGAGAAATACAGTAATTCCGGGGCAGAGGTGAAATACAGTAATTCCGGGGCAGAGGAGAAATGGAAGCAGAAGGGTGCAGAGAGAATTAGAGAGGGAGAGATTGGAGGGAGGGAGACCAAATTACCATACAACAGACCAGGTATTCTCCATCCACACCCTAACTGACAAACAAACAAACCAAAATAAAGGCAAAGTCTTCTCTTGCTTTGTTGATTTAAAAAAAGCTTTTGACTCAATTTGGCATGAGGGTCTGCTATACAAATTGATGGAAAGCGTTGTTAGGGGAAAAACATACAACATTATGAAATACATGTACACAAACTACTACTGTGCGGTTCAAATTGGCTAAAAATACACACATTTCTTTCCACAAGGCCACGGGGTGAGACAGGGATGCAGCTTGAGCCCTATCCTTTTCAACATATACAGTACATTCAAAAAATATTCAGACCCCTTGACTTTTTCACATTTTTGTTACGTTACTGCATGATTCTAAAATGGATGAAATATTTTTTTCTAATCAATCTACACACACTACCCTATAATGACAAACAAAAACAGGTTTTTAGACATTTTTGCAAATGTATTAAAAATAAACTGATATACCCTATTTACATAAGTATTCAGATCCTTTGCTATGAGACTCGAAATTGAGCTCAGGTGAATCCTGTTTCCATTGATCACCCTTGAGATGTTTCTAGAACTTGATTGGAGTCCACCTGTGGTAAATTCAATTGTTCTGTTGATTTGGAAAGGCACTGACCTGTCTATGTAAGAGCCCACAGTTGACAGGGCATGTCAATGCAAAAAACAAGCCGTGAGGTGGAAGGAATTGTCCATAGAGTGCCGAGACAGGATTGTGTCGAAACATAGATCTGGGGAAGGGTAACAAAACATTTGTGCAGCCTTGAAGGTCCCCAAGAACACAGTGGCCTCCATCATTCTTAAATGGAAGAAGTTTGGAAACACCAAGACTCTTCCTAGAGCTGGCTGCTATGCCAAACTGAGCAATGGGGGGGCAAGTGTCTTGTCTGGAGGAAACCCGGCACCACCTCTACGATGAAGTATGATGGTGGCAGCAACATGCTGTGGGGATGTTTTTCATGCAGCAGGGGACTAGTCAGGATTGAGGGAAAGATGAACGGAGCAATGTACAGAGAGGTCCTTGATGAAAACCTGCTCCAGAAAGCTCAGGGTCTCAGACTGGGGAGGACAACAGGACAATGACCGTAAGCACATAGCCAAAGTCAAGGGGTCTGAATACTTTCCGAATGCACTGTATATCAACAATTTGGCGAGTGCACTAGAACAGTCTGCAGCACTTCTGTCCCCAACCAAGGAGGCCCTACAGCAGCTCCTAGATCTTCTGCACAGATTCTGTCAGACCTGGGCCCTGACAGGAAATCTCAGTGAGACAAAAATAATGGTGTTCCAAAAAAGGTCCAGTTCCCAGGACCACAAATACAAAATCCATCTAGACACCGTTACCCTGGAGCACAGAAAAAAACAGATCTACCTCAGCCTAAACATCAGCACTACAGGTTACTTCCACAAACCTGTGAACATTCTGAGAGACAAGGCAAGAAGAGCCTTCTATACCATCAAATGGAACATAAAATCCAACATCCCAATTAATTGTCTCAAATAGCTGACCAATCAGACTGTTACCAAGCCTTAGTAAACTTAAGGAAAAAAAGGTGTTTGACCAAAAACTAGGGATGCGCGATATATCTGTGAGCATATCGTAATCGGCCAATATTAGCTAAAAATGCCAACATCCGAATCGGCCCGATGTCTAGTTTGACGCCGATGTACGAAACCGATGTCAAAGTTGACATGCATACCTATATATTGTAGGTAGATGACGTAATGACGGCACAAAAAATACAGCACTGCACAGAACAAAAGCAGAAAAATACTAAATGCACACTTCCAACAGCTAAACAAGTTCAAGTCGAGCAGTCATTTGAAAGATTAAGAACATTTCAGAGAGACAACTCAAAGGCAAAATCCATTAACGCCAAGATAATGGAATTCATTGCCCTTGACAATCAACCGTTCTCTGTCGTGGATGATGTTGGCTTTCGCCGACTGGTTGAGCACCGATACACACTCTCAAGTAGGCGCTATTCTTTCAGATGTTGCCCTACCGGAGTTACACAGTATTGTTGAAACACACCCATGAGCTACTTGCTATGGGCGTCAATGCTATTAGCTCCACGACTGACATTTGGCCAGCGATGTCAGCCCCATGAGTATGCTGAGTCTGACATCACAGTTGGTCGATGAGGAAAGCCGTATTGCATGCTCAATAATGTGCTGGTTCTCATACCACTGCTGCCATTTCAGTGGCATTTGAGAACATGTTTAAAACTTGGAAACATGAACACACTCCTAGCGCCATTCGAACAACTGACTTCAGAAATAAGCTCATCAACTGCGTCTGCAGCAGACGTGATACCCTCTGTCATGGCATTGAAACGCCTGTTCAACAAAACTGCCGACAGACCGTGGGGTTAAAACTTACAAAAGTACTTGAGGCTGTGAACAAGCGATTTGGTAGCATTCTCTCTAAGCCTCTTTACTGAGTTGCCACCATACTAGATGCTAGGTACAAGGACCGCTACTTTGATGCAGACAAGAAACAGGGTTTACGTGAAATGTTAAATACACAGCTGTGAGCACCGAGGAAGAGAGGCCACGGACAGACAGAGCTTAACCTTCCCTGCTTGACATGTCTGATGAAATCCTGGTGGAGAATGAAACGACTGAACAAATGAACAACAAAACAGCACAGCAAGTAAGTGAAATAAATAGGTTTTGATTATATTTCACTGATAATGGGGACATACACTACCATTCAAAAGTTTGGGGTCACTTAGAAATGTCCTTGTTTTTTAAAGAAAAGCATTTTTTGTCCATTAAAATAACATCAAATTGATCAGAAATGCAATGTAGACATTGTTAATGTTGTAAATGACTATTGTAGCTGGAAACGGCAGATTCTTTATGGAATAGCTACACAGGCGTACAGAGGCCCATTATCAGCAACCATCATGCCTGTGTTCCAATGGCACATTGTGTTTGCTAATTCAAGTTTATAATTTTAAAAGGCTAATAGATCATTAGAAAACACATTGTAATTATGTTAGCACAGCTGAAAACGGTTGTCCTGATTAAAGAAGCAATACAACTGGCCTTCTTTAGATTAGTTGAGTATCTGGAGCATCAGCATTTGTGGGTTTGATTATGGTGTGAGTGTAATGTTCACTGTTCATTTTTGACTGATTATTTCACGTTTATCTATTTCACTTGCTTTGGTAATGTAAACATATGTTTCCCATGCCGATAAAGCCCTTTGAATTGAATTGAGAGGGAAGGAAGGAGAGAGGGGAGGATAGGGAGGGAAAGGAAGGAGTGAGGGAGAGAAGTAGAGAGAGAAGTTTGATGGTGGTAGGGGAAGCAGCCTCTTAAGCTGTAAACGGTGTTTATGAGGGGAAAATACAACCTCCCTCTGAAAGACCCCTTGTCTTCTGAGTCTGCTACTGACTAGATGTGAAATACTGTATACACTAACGTACAGTACCAGTCAAAAGTTTGGACACACCTACTCATTAAAGGGTTTTTCTTTATTTGTACTGTTTTTTCTACATTGTAGAATAATAGTGAAGACATCAAAACTATGAAATAACACATATGGAACCAAAAAAATGTAGTAACCAAAAAAGTGTTAAACAAATCAAAATATAGGTCATATTTTCTAATCAAAGTAGTCACCCTTTGCCTTGATGACAGCTTTACACACTCTTAGCATTCTCTCAAACAGCTTCATGAGGAATGTTTTTCGAACCGTCTTGAAGGATTTGCCACATATGCTGAGCACTTGTTGGCTGCTTTTCTTTCACTTTGCGGTCCAAATCATCCCAAACCATCTCAATTAGGTTGAGGTCAGGTGATTGTGGAGGCCAGGTCATCTGATGGATCACTCCATCACTCTCCTTGGTCAAATAGCCCTTACACAGCCTGGAGGTGTGTTGGGTCATTGTCCTGTTGATAAACAAATGATAGTCCCACTAATCGCAAACCAGATGGGATGGCGTATCGCTACAGAATGCTGTGGTAGCCATGCTCTTTAAGTGTGCCTTGATTTATAAATGAATCACTGACAGTGTCAACAGCAAAGCCACCACACACCATCACACCTCCTCCTCCATGCTTCATGGTGGGAACCACACATGCAGAGATCATCCGTTTACCTACACTACGTCTCACAAAGACATGGTGGTTGGAACCAAAAATGTAACATTTCCACCGGTCTAATGTCCATTGCTCGTGTTTCTTGGCCCAAGCAAGTCTCTTCTTCTTATTGGTGTCCTTTAGTAGTGGATTCTTTGCAGCAATTCGACCATGGAGGCCTGATTCTTGCAGTCTCCTCTGAGCAGTTGTTGTTGAGATGTGTCTGTTACTTGAACTCTGAAGCATTTATTTGGGCTGCAATCTGAGGTGCAGTTAACTCTAATGAACGTATCCTCAGCAGCAGAGGTAACTCTGGGTCTTCCTTTTCTGTGGAGGTCGTCATGAGAGCCAGTTTCGTCATAGTGCTTGATGGTTTTTGCGACTGCACTAGAAGAAACTTTCAAAGTTCTTTCCGTATTGACTGACCTTCATGTCTAAAAGTAATGATGGAGTGTTAGTTCACTTTGCTTATTTGAGCTGTTCTTGCCATAATATAGACTTGGTCTTTTGTAAAATACCACCTCTACCTTGTCACAAGACAACTGATTGGCTCAAACGCATTAAGAAAGATATAAATTCCAGAAAATGCACTTTTTTTTAAAAGGCACACCTGTTAATTGAAATTAATTCCTGGTTGAGAGAATGCCAAGAGTGTGCAAAGCTGTCATCAAGGCAAAGGGTGAATCTCATAAGGATGGGAGACAGGAGCAGGAATACGTAATAGGGTTTTTTAATTCTCGACCCAAAACAAAAGAGCGAGTTGTTAACTAATATAATTCACGGGACGAGACCATTGATGACAAGTGCCCAAAAATACACGTAGCACCCAAAACCGAATAAAACAGGGCACAGGTACTTACAAGAGCAATGGACATAGGACAATGATCTACAAGGACAATGGGGAACAGAGGGCACATACAGTTGAAGTCAGAAGTTTACAGACAGTTAGGTTGGAGTCATTAAAACTCGATTTTCAACCACTCCAGAAATTTCTTGTTAACAAACTATAGTTTTGACAAGTTGGTTAGGACATATACTTTGTGCATGACACAAGTAATTTTTCCAGCAACTGTTTACAGACAGATTATTTCATTTATAATTCACTGTATCACAATTCCAGTGGGTCAGAAGTTTACATACACTAAGTTGACTGTGCCTTTAAACAGATTGGAAAATTCCAGAAAATGATGGCATGGCTTTAGAAGCTTCTGATAGGCTAATTGACCTAATTTGAGTCAATTGGAGGTGTACCTGTGGATGTATTTCAAAGCCTACCTTCAAACTCAGTGCTTGACATCATGGGAAAATCAAAAGAAATCAGCCAAGACCTCAGAAAAAAAATTGTAGACCTCCACAAGTCTGGTTCATCCTTGGGAGCAATTTCCAAATGCCTGAAGGTACAACATTGATCTGTACAAACAATAGTACGCAAGTATAAACACCATGGGACCATGCAGACGTCATTACCGCTCAGGAAGGAGACGCATTCTGTCTCCTAGAGATTAATGTAATTTGGTGCAAAAAGTGCAAATCAATCCCAGAACAACAGCAAAGGACCTTGTGAAGATGCTGGAGGAAACAGGTACAAAAGTATCTATATCCACAGTAAAACGAATCGTATATTGACATAACTTGAAAGACCGCTCAGCAGGGAAGAAGCCACTGCTCCAAAACCGCCATAAAAAGCCAGACTACGGTTTGCAACTGCACATGGGGACAAAGATTGTACTTTTTGGAGAAATTTCCTCTGGTCTGATGAAACAAAAATAGAACTGTTTGGCCATAATGACCATCGTTATGTTTGGAGGAAAAAGGGGGAGGCTTGCAAGCCTTCAATACTAATTGAGTGTATGTAAACTTCTGACCCACTGGGAATGTGATGAAAGAAATAAAAGCTGAAATAATTCTTTCTCTCTACTATTATTCTGACATTTCACATTCTTAAAATAAAGTGGTGATCCTAACTGACCTATGACAGTTTTTACTAGGATTAAATGTCAGGATGTAAATGTATTTGGCTAAGGTGTATGTAAACTTCTGACTTCAACTGTATGTACACATACAGGGGGAATGGGAACCAGGTGTGCGTAATGAGACAAGATAGTCCGGGGTTGGTGTTGATGATCCAGTTCAGTGACACCTAGAAGGTCTGTGACGTAGACCCGAATGAGCAGCAGTACCGGGGGAATCCGTGACCGCTTAACACTTGTTTTTGGTTGCTACATGATTCCGTATGTGTTATTTCATAGTTTTGATGTCTTCTCTATTATTCTACCATGTAGAGAATAGTAAAAATAAATAAAAACCCTTGAATGAGTAGGATTGTCCAACCTTTTGACTGGGACTATACACACACACACACACACACACACACACACACACTGATGAAGAGAAGCTCACACAGGTCTGTGTTACTCTTCCTCCTCCATAACCATAGCTGCTTCTCAGACAGGCACTCCTTCCACACAGGGACCAAAATAATCTCAATTTTCAAAATGTAGAGAAGGCAACAGTAGTCTAGTCTGTCACCTTTGATGCAGCAGTGACTATTCTCCTTCTCCTATTTCCAGGTTGGTTTTCATTTTGTAAGAATAAGTGTGACTAGCTCACAATTAAAAACAAAGACTTTATTGATCTAATTATTGTTTAAATCATTATAGAATGCATGTTTTCTTAACATACAGCAGTGCTTATATTTGTCTAGCCCTTTTCCCCCTTCTTTGTCTGGGATGAGGGGATGGAAGGCAGATGGGGGATGAGGGGATGAGGGGGGGTGGAAGGCAGATGGGATATGAGGGGATGAGGGGGGTGGAAGGCAGATGGGGGATGAGGGGATGAGGGGGTGGAAGGCAGATGGGGGATGAGGGGATGAGGGGGTGGAAGGCAGATGGGGAGTGAGGGGATGAGGGGGTGGAAGGCAGATGGAAGATGAGGGGATGAGGGGGTGGAAGGCAGATGGGGGATGAGGGGATGAGGGGGTGGAAGGCAGATGGGGGATGAGGGGATGAGGGGGGTGGAAGGCAGATGGGGAGTGAGGGGATGAGGGGGTGGAAGGTAGATGGGGGATGAGGGGATGAGGGGGTGGAAGGCAGATGGGAGATGAGGGGATGAAGGGGAGTGGAAGGCAGATGGGGGATGAGGGGATGAGGGGGTGGAAGGCAGATGGGGAATGAGGGGATGAGGGGGTGGAAGGCAGATGGGGGTGAGGGGATGAGGGGGTGGAAGGCAGATGGGGGTGAGGGGATGAGGGGGTGGAAGGCAGATGGTGTGCTAGGTGTGAAACCACACAGGAAGAGCTTTGAGGAGATTGGCCATCACACTTCACGGAGAATAAATGATCAGTAACAGAGACATACTATCTCTGTTTTTCTCTTTTTTTCATTCTGTTCAGCTTTGTCTGTTTCCAGTCAACACACATACACACACAGCCACCAGAGATACTGTAAAACACAATGTAAGCAGCTAATGGGGATTGTAATAAACTAGCTAAGTAAAGCTAAATGTTCTTGAAGTCTGGTCCGAGGCAGCAGGGCTGTGTGTGTGTGTCAGTCAGACCCCACCCTGGAGAGGAGTGTATGATGTGGGCTGTGTGAAGCAGTGAGTAGAGTTTACAGAGTCAGGGAAGCCACAGAGAGGCGTGGTAGTGGTGCTGGTTCACTTTTTCCATTATTGTAATCTCAGACATGTATTGAGCTAGAGTAGCAACCACGAGGCAAGGACATGACCTTCAATTTGGGGGGTCACTATCTTTGTGACTAAGACTCCAACTGAACATACAATCATGTGCTTGTCTCTGTTTCTCACATAGAACAAGACAAATATTTCTTGCTCTTTCCACTCTCTCCTTCTCTCCATCTCTTCCACCCCTCCTTCTTGTCAGTCTTTTCCCTCACTCCTCCCCTCTCTCTCCTGGCCCTCTCCTTCCCTTCTCATCCTCCCTGCCTCATTCCTCCCTCTTAAGGGCGCTGCTCTTCTTTTCTGCACTTCCTCTCTTTATTTAGGTCTCAGTTCTAAATAAGCCCCTGGGAAACATATTTGACATAAAATACATTGAGAGAGAGAGAGAGAGAGAGAGAGCGAACAGGAGGCAGGGGTTTCTTTTGACACCCCAGCCAAAGGCATCATCCTCTGTGTGAGTGTGTTTACAAAATGTTTGTGTGTATATGACATCGGTACCATAAGTAAGCCTGTTTTATTCATTATAGTTACATTCCAGTCATTATGTTTACTAGCTACTGTGGTAGTAAGGCCTGGGGAAGACAGACACAGAGAAGTAGTATTTTCTCTGTGTTCATGTCTGCTAGTCTGTCTAACTCTCTTCCCTGACTCTGTAAACTCTGTCCCTAACTCTGTATCACAGTGTGTGTGTAAGCTCTGGTGGCACTGCGGTCTATCACACTGTAATGTGATTTGGTCAAAGTGATGTTTATCTCCCGTAGAGGAAATCAAACTGAGAAAATTCACACTCAGGCTGCATTCCAAATGGTACCCTAAACCCCATGGGCCTCTTCAAAAAGTAATGCACTATATGGGGAATAGGGTGACATTTGGGAAGTGGTCCCAGAAAGTGTTGGTATGAGACTACTGGAGCTCAATAGGTCATACTACTTTCGCCCATCTACCCTGTTTTCACTTCTTTCTCTTACTCTCTCTCTCTCCCTCCCTCTATCTCTCTCTCCCTCCCTCTATCTCCCTCTCCCTCTCCCTGCCAGCCTGGGTTTATGGTGCAGTGCCATAAGAGGCTTGGCACTCTAACCTTAGTGAATAGCTTATTCTGGGATCACTCTAACCACAGTGGATGTGTGTGGCTGTCTACAGGAGAATGTAATAGGGACCAGACTGTTAGTCCACTAAGTCATAGACTTTCTCCTCTCCCCTGTAACTAGTCCCCATGTCGTTCCTGTAAATAAGAATGTGTTCTAAGTCAACTTACCTGGTAAAATAAGGGTAATGGCTCTTGGTCAAAAGTACTGCATTATATAGGGAATAGGGAGTCACTTGAGACAAACATTCCTATTCATGTTCTGTAATGGTGGGACCGGTGGCCATTTTGGGTCTACCCGTAGGAGGGAAAGCAAGAAGTATAGCAGGAACTTCAGTATATCAATATGCTTAATTAACAGTCTATGGATTCTATTTCTGTACGAGTATGTAGTTTAAAGTGGAGCCGTTCAGCATCTTAGCAACATGGAAACATTTTCTGACAAGCAAGCATTTAGATATGGTCATTTTCACATTTTCTTAAATTCATAGAATATTTGGGAATGATGTATTATAAGGCATTTGTGAAAATTCTATAGCAATATAGAATGGGAAAGCAGCTGTGTGTTTGGACAATTAATAGACACTGCAGTAAATAAAACCTAATAAAAACATGTGGTGTCCAGGACCGGAATCTAAGCAGACCGATGCACCATAACCAATCAGAGCTACGGTAGGCCTTTAAACAAACAAGCCATTTACCACACAGGCTTGCCATCATTCACTTTGATCTGGACTGTGTGTTTACAGGCAGTTGCAACAGCGTGACTTTAGATAATTAGAACGCATTCACCAAAAGCCACAAAATACACCTGAATGGATTTCTGCAAACATGTCAACACCATGGGAGTTCTCTTACATTTGGGAACTTTACAGTCCTGTTGATCAAAAAACCATGGACATGTAGTCTCTCTCCCTCAGTAATGCACATCAACAACAATCAACAACAAATGCCAGCCAGTGCCAGATTAACTCAAATCTGACCAAGGAACATTAGATAAGACTTCAAACTTTTTTAGCTAGTTCACCGTCAAATTTGCACTGATAAATAATGGGGAATTGTAGCCCACTCGTCCTTCTGCAGCTTGCCACCCAAGCTAACTGGCTAAAATTGGCTAATTTGCTAACTAGCTACTTCTCACCTCACTCTGGCCATTTTACTCACCATAGCAGAGCTGGTTAGGGAGTGACTAACTATAAAAAAAAATTGCCTACGTTTACTGACACCGGTTATATTCAGCAGGTGTTGCGCATTTGTAAATTCATCAGTTATTCTGCACTCTGAGTAGATAGCCAGAGTGAATTTGCAAACACAAGAGATATGCTAACTGGATAACAGTCATTCAAGTTCTTGCTAACTAACCAAATGACTCCTGCATGTCTAGCTGTGTATAGCCACCGAAAACAAGATGAGGGGAAAAAGTCAGTCACTCACCCACTCCTCCAATGACATGACATCCTCCTAGCAACTAGCAAGCTAGCTAGCTAACGTTAGGCTCTGTGTTTTTAGCTAGCGATGGAAATAGATGTGCT
The DNA here is from genome assembly GCF_018296145.1 of Oncorhynchus tshawytscha. NCBI lineage: Eukaryota > Metazoa > Chordata > Actinopteri > Salmoniformes > Salmonidae > Oncorhynchus > Oncorhynchus tshawytscha. Next base: position 33,895,028 of record NC_056454.1, read on the forward strand.
AGCCTATTAGCCACTTTATGACTGACTTGTGATCATTGCCCTTGCTAGTTTGATTGTATTGACATTCCCAGCCTTAGTTACATTTGTCCTTTTTTGTCCAAAATATTGAGTCATTGAAATGGAAACGGCATCTCGAATGGAGGCAGCAAACAATGTACCAGGCCAATTATGATTTACAACCTGATAGCAATATGTTTTGGACTACTTAAACATGTGTTGGTGAATTATATTAATCCTACTGCATCGAACTGCATCCAACAATGCCTTTGTCTGTCTGTTTCATATCTGCAAAGTAGTTCAAATGCTGTCAGTTCCACTTTAAGGACTGTATGATACTCTCTGAATAATCCCCATATTAATTGCCCCCTGGTGTTGATGCTTTGCATTGATAATGATCATTTGTTTTCTAATATGTTACCACTGTTATGTATTACTGGGGAGGAGAGAATTCTGCCACAGCTGATAATGAGCAGGTGCTTGTGGTGTGTCAGGTGAACCTCCCCAGTCTCAGAAGTGGTGTGTGTATCTGTGTACACACTATAAACCTCACACATCCTGCCACAGAGAGGATGTGGCTCCGGTTACTATCAAAAGGTGTGTGACTCTAGTCTATTTTGTAGTTTCAACAAATCCCGACTACATCTCACAGTTCAGGCTTAATCTAATGTATCTCTACAGAAACTGTACATCGAGCTCACAAAAAAAGCGAACAAAATGTAATTCAAATCATTTATCCAATGTCGATAAATAACCACAATTTCGGTTAATCGCTCAGCACTAATTCCAGTATATTAGCCCAGTCATTCTATGCGTGTGTGTCTGTCTGTGTCTGTGTCTGTGTCTTAGTCTGTGTCTTTGTCTGTGTGTGTGTCTGTGTTCCTTCATTAGCACAATCCCTCTCAGAGTCCTGGTGTATAATCAATCTGCTCTCATGTTTAAACCCATTTCATCAAAAGGATCTGACTCACTGGATTCTCTCCACTCGATGACTGATCAAATCTAATCACATCTCATCCTGCTCAAACAAAAAGGCTTTTCTCTGCTGCAAATGAGGCTTCAGGCTGAGTCAATCACATATCATCACACCAGTTCAAAGTCAGTGTAGTTAAAGAGTGTCCTTGACTGGAGAGACACACAGGCTGTGTCCCAAACGGCACCCTGTTCCCTACATAGTGTAGTGGGGGGGCTTTGACTGTCTGGACTGACTGGACCGAGTCACAGCCAATCAGCTTACTGGTCATTAGTTACTGGTCACCCTGATTTCATGAACAACTCTGGTCTTAATCTGCTAATAGTGTTGGACAGAGAGACAGATAGATGGACTGGGCACCTCACTGATTTACTTACATATACTCTCCATCATCCTTTGTCCTTTGATGCCCTTTTGACCCTTTGAGCCATCTAGGGGAAGCTCAGTATGACACTTTTACACTGTATACTTAACATACAAAATATATGATTTCCTTTACGTGATTATAGCCTCCGGTAGCCCCTCTCATTCACATCATGCACCCTCACATGGACACACATGGAGCAGAGCATCCCCTGCTTAGAGGGAGCATACCCATCTAAAGAGGCTAAGGTTGCTGACTGGGATTAGGTGACAGACTCCATGGCTGTTCCCAGAGTGGGAGGTTGCTGACTGAGATTAGGTGACAGACTCCATGGCTGTTCCCAGAGTGGGAGGTTGCTGACTGAGATTAGGTGACAGACTCCATGGCTGTTCCCAGAGTGGGAGGTTGCTGACTGAGATTAGGTGACAGACTCCATGGCTGTTCCCAGAGTGGGAGGTTGCTGACTGAGATTACGTGGCTGTTCCCACAGACTCCATGGCTGTTCCCAGAGTGGGAGGTTGCTGACTGAGATTACGTGACAGACTCCATGGCTGTTCCCAGAGTGGGAGGTTGCTGACTGAGATTAGGTGACAGACTCCTGTTCCCAGAGTGGGAGGTTGCTGACTGAGATTAGGTGACAGACTCCATGGCTGTTCCCAGAGTGGGAGGTTGCTGACTGAGATTAGGTGACAGACTCCATGGCTGTTCCCGGAGTGAGAGGTTGCTGACTGGGATTAGGTGACAGACTCCATGGCTGTTCCCGGAGTGGGAGGTTGCTGACTGGGATTAGGTGACAAACTCCTGTAGTGCAAAGCAGGAAGTGTCAGGGGCCAGTAGGAAGTCGGGTCTTTGTCTGTGGTCAGCCATACCTAATGATTTAAATCAAATCAAATTGTAATTGTCACATACGCCGAATACAACAGGTGAACAGAGCCCCAGGACCAGTTTGCCTAGGGGGCTCTTCTCCAGGTTAAATTCTCTGTAGGTGATTTTGTTATGGAAGGTTTGGGAATCGCTTTCTTTTAGATGGTCATGGCTCTTTTCTCAATTTTGATAATTAACTGGAATCGGCCTTATTCTGCTCTGCATACATTATTTTCTGTTTTACGTTGCACACAGATGTTTTTGCAGAATTCTGCATGCAGTCTCAATTTGGTGTTTGTCCCATTTTTCTAATTTTTGGTTGGTGAGCGGACCCCAGACCTCACAACCATATAGGGCAATGGGTTCTATAACTGATTCAAGTATTTTTAGCTGGTAATTGGTATGTTTTATTTTATGCTCCTTTTTATGGCATAGAAGGCCTTTCTTGCCTTGTCTCTCAGATTGTTCACAGCTTTGTGGAAGTTACCTGTGGCGCTGATGTTTAAGCCGAGGTATGTATAGTTTTTTGTGTGCTCTAGGGCAACGGTGTCTAGATGGAATTTGTATTCGTGGTCCTGAAAATTGGACCTTTTTTGGAAAACCATTATTTTTGTTTTACTGAGATTTACTGTCAGGGATCAGGTCTGACACCATCTGTGCAGAAGATCTAGGTGCTGCTGTAGGCCCTCCTTGGTTGGGGACAGAAGCACCAGATCATCAGCAAACAGTAGACATTTGACTTCAGATTCTAGTAGGGTGAGGCCGGGTGCTGTAGACTGTTCTAGTGCCCTCGACAATTCATTGATATATACAGTTGAAGTCGGAAGTTTACATACACCTTAGCCAACTACATTTATTCTCAGTTTTTCAGTATTCCTGACATTTAATCCCTGTAAAAATTCCCTTTTTAAAAGGTGAAATGTAAGAATAATAGTAGAGAGAATGATTTATTTCCAGTGGGTCAGAAGTTTACATACACTCAATTAGTATGTGGTAGCATTGATTTTAAATTGTTTAACTTGGGTCAAACGTTTCGGGTAGCTTCCACAAGCAGTTGGGTGAAGTTGGGTGAATTCTGGCCCATTCCTCCTGACAGAGCTGGTGTAATTATAGGATTGAGGTCAGGGCTTTGTGATGGCCACTCCAATACCTTTACCTTGTTACCTTGTTGCCATTTTGCTGCAACTTTGGAAGTATGCTTGGGGTCATTGTCCATTTGATGCCACCCCCGTTCTTCACGGTTGGGATGGTGATCTTCGGCTTGCAAGCCTCCCCCTTTTTCCTTCAAACATAACGATGGTCATTATGGCCAAACAGTTCTATTTTTGTTTCATCAGACCAGAGGAAAGTTCTCCAAAAAGTACAATCTTTGTCCCCATGTGCAGTTGCAAACCGTAGTCTGGCTTTTTTACTGCCGGTTTTGGAGCAGTGGCTTCTTCCTTGCTGAGCGGCCTGTCGATATAGGACTCGTTTTACTGTGGATATAGATACTTTTGTACCTGTTTCCTCCAGCATCTTCACAGGGTCCTTTCCTGTTGTTCTGGGATTGATTTGCACTTTTCGCACCAAAGTGCGTTCATCTCTAGGAGACAGAACGTGTCTCCTTCCTGAGCGATGTGATGGCTGCGTGGTCCCATGGTGTTTATACCTGTGTACTATTATTTGTACAGATGAACATGGTACCTTCAGGCGTTTGGAAATTGCTCCCAAGGATGAACCAGACTTGTGGAGGTCTACAATTATTTTTCTGAGGTCTTGGCTGATTTCTTTTGATTTTCTCATGATGTCAAGCAAAGAGGCACTGAGTTTGACAGTAGTCCTTGAAATACATCCACAGGTACACCTCCAATTGACTCAAATTATGTCAATTAGCCTATCAGAAGCTTCTAAAGCCATGACATAATTTTCTGGAATTTTCCAATCTGTTTAAAGGCACTGTCAACTTAGTGTATGTAAACTTCTGACCCACTGGAATTGTGATACAGTGAATTATAAGTGAAATAATCTGTCTGTAAACAGTTGTTGGAAAGATGACTTGTATAAAGCACAAAGTAGATGTCCTAACCGACTGGCCAAAACTATAGTTTGTTAACAAGAAATTTGTGGAGTGGTTGAAAAACGAGTTTTCATGACTCCAACCTAAGTCTATATAAACTTCCGATTTCAACTGCATGTTGAAGAGAGTGGGGCTTAAGCTGCATCCCTGTCTCACCCCCCGGCCCTGTGGAAAGAAATGGGTGTGTTCTTTGCCAATTTTAATACTTGTTGTTTGTGTACATGGATTTTATAATGTTGTATGTTTTTTCCCCCAACACCACTTTCCATCAATTTGTATAACAGACCCTCATGCCAATTTGAGTCAAGCTTTTTTTAAATCAACAAAGCGTGAGAAGACTTTGCCATTGTTTTGGCTTATTAGTTTGTCAGTTAGGGTGAATACGTGGTCTGTCGAACAGTAATTTCATAAAAAGCCCATTTGACATTTGCTCAATTCATTGTTTTTGCAGAGGAAATATATGAGTCTAATGTTAATGATAATGCAGAGGATTTTCCCAAGGTTGCTGTTGACTCATATCCCACAGTAGTTATTAGGGTCATATTTGTCTCCACTTCTGTGGATTGGAGTGATCAGTCCTTGGCTCCAAATATTGAGGAATATGCCAGAGCTGAGGATAATGTAAAAGAGTTTAAGTATTGCCAATTGGAATTTGTGGTCTGTATATTTTATAATTGAATTTATAATACCATCAACCCCACAGGCCTTTTTGGGTTGGAGGGTTTGTATTTTATCCTGTAGTTCATTCAATGTGATAGGAGAATCCAGTGGTTTCTGTTAGTCTTTAATAGTTGATTTTAAGATTTGTATTTGGTCATCTATCTGTTTTTGCTGTTTGTTCTTAGTTATAGAGCCTAAAAGATTGGAGAAGTGGTTTATCCATACATCTCTGTTTTGGATAGATAACTCTTCGTATTATTGTTTGTTTAGAGTTTTTCAATTTTCCCAGAAGTGGTTAGATTCTTTGGATCCTTCAATTACATTGAGCTGCTTTCTGACGTGCTGTTCCATGTATTTCTGGATTGTTTTAGTGATTCACCATGGTGACGGTGTACACTCTGGGTCTCTTTTTCTGTGTCTCCTATGTTTTCGTTTGGATAGGTTTCTCAATTTCTTTCTTAGGTTTTTGCATTATTCATCAAACCATTTGTCATTGCTGTTAATTTTCTTAGGTTGTCTGTTTGAAATGTTTTGATTTGATAGGGAAGCTGAGAGGTCAAATATACTGTTTACAGTTACACCTTTTTTGTTCAGGAAATTTTCTAAAAGGGATTGAATTTGTTGTTGCCTAATAGTTTTTTTGGTAGATTTACACACTAGTTTCATTCCGTCTAGAGCATTTCTTAATATTATTCAGTTCCTTTGGCTTTGATGCCTCATAATTGAGCAAAGCTATGTTAAAGTAGAGTGTGATTTTGCTGTGATCTGATAGAGGTGTCAGTGGACTGACTGTGAACGCTCTAAGAGACTCTGGGTTGAGGTCAGTGATAAAGTAGTCTACATATGAGCTATAGGTGTACCTACCATAGGAGTCCCCTCGAAGCCTACAATTGTCTACATAATACCCAGCATCCTACAGAGCTGCAGGAGTTTTGACACGTTTTTGTTGGTTATGTTGTCATAGTTGTGTCTAGGGTGGCATATGGGGAGGGAATGCTGTCCCCTCCAGGTAGGTCTTTGTCCCCCTGTGTGCTGAGGGTGTCAGTTCTGGCATTTAGGTCGCCACAGACTAGTACATGTCCCTGAGCCTGGAAATTGTTGATCTCCCACTCGAGGATGGAGAAGATTTCATCATTAATGTATGGGGATTCTACTGAGGGGGTATAGGTAGCACGCATTAGAACATTTTTCTCTTGTTGAGATAATTTTCTCATTAATTTCTAGCCAGATGTAAAATGTTCCTGTTTTTACCAATTTAATAGAGTGGGTTAGGTCTGCTCTATATCAAATTAGCATACAGTGTCGATTTTACCATGTAAATCTTGGTGGGGCAACTCCCCCCCTTATTTTTTTAGATGCATTCCAGCAAAGCCACAACACAACACAACACTAAACAATACATTAATTGCACTATAACAGCAACAAGCAGTGCCCACAAACGTTTAGGGTCTACATAAAGCTGTCCCAACAGTATTGCTTTCTTTCTAGCACAATGGAGTGAATCCTTACCACCGCTACACCTGGCTATCAGCGGAACCTTATCTGGCAACGAAACAGTTCATTCAGCCTCATTTACTGCCTTTAAAAAACACATAGCTGATATGGCTGACCATATCTCCCTGGCTGACCATATCTCCCTGGCACATTACATCATTTATGTAATGCAGCAGCATATAAGATATTTTTGGACTCACCTTGTTGTGCGCGGTGGTCCTTTGTTGGCACATTTTGTCATCAAAGGAAAAGATTGACAATTCTGAGTTGGAATACCGTTCAAAACTTATTTTCCCAGTCTGACTTCCCACTGCAATGCTTGCGGTTAGCCACTGAAATGTGCAATTTCCAACTTGTGTAATTATTATGTACAATGGCTGATGAGCACCGATACGTTTTATCTATATTTTCTCTTCATTGTTTCTCTTCATATGACAAGGATTAAAAAGGATTTGCCAGTATACTTGATTCACGATGGCGACTGCTAGCTAAAATGGTAAAAGTAAGATGTTGACATGATCAGTCCAATCAAAGCTACTGTACATATAACGTGATTTGACGTAATTTCTGTGGCCAATGACCTTGAACCTTCTTGGAAGGGCACTTGAAATATGGTAGGACCCAAAGGGCCAACATTCTGGATGTCTACCATTACGAAAGTACTGAAGCTAGGCGATTGCGCAATGTCCCTATGAGTGACAGAATACTGAGCCAATCCTGGCGCAATTATGTTATTTTCAGCTGGCTCGCCTCACCACCACAGAAAGCACTGAGCTAGACTGAAACACCTGCATTTTGTACCTGACAAAAAAGAGACCGTGGTTGTATGCGGATTTATTAACTCAATTATGTATATATATATATATATATATATATATATATATATATATATATTTTTTTTACATTGTTTGCAAGTGACACATATTAATGCTAAAATAACATGCAAGCCCCCCATTTTTTTAAACAAATATATATATATATATATATATATATATATATTTTTTTTAAAATTACAATAAATGTCGCCACTGCCCCTGAGTCTCTTCTCTGTTTCACACCTGGTAGTTTGGTGGATGGGACTACCAGCTCTCTGTAACCTAGAGGGCAACCATTGGGTCCGTCTCCTTTATACCATGTTTCTTGTAGAATGACAATGTCTGTATTTCCAATTTATTTGATGAAGTCTGGGTTCTTGCTCTTTAGGCCAACAGCAGATGACCTCAGGCCTTGTATATTCCAGGAAGAGATAGTAAAAGCTTTGTGTTCCATAGTGTTTAGTATTGTTTTTGTGTGGTTTAGGCCCGGACCATCACAGCAGGTGTGAGCAGAGCATGTTGAGCATCTCTTTCTGTCTCTCTCTCTATTTCTCTATTTCTCCCTGTCTCTCGCTCCTTCTCTGATATCTGTCTCTCTCTCTGATATCTCTATCTTCAGGTCTCTGAACGTCTCTGAAATAAAAAAATTATCCTCCTCGTGCTGAAAGGAAAACTGTTATCCTCTCCCCAGCCTTCTCTCACCAGGTATGTCTCTCTTTCTCTCCCTCATGTTCTCTATTTTTCTCTCTGTATACTTTCTCTGTATATACAGTGGGGAGAACAAGTATTTGATACACTGCCGATTTTGCAGGTTTTCCTGCTTAAAAAGAATGTAGAGGTCTGTAATTTTTTTATCATAGGCACACTTCAACTGTGAGAGACGGAATCTAAAACAAAAATCCAGAAAATCACATTGTATGATTTTTAAGTAATTAATTAGCATTTTATTGCATGACATAAGTATTTGATACATCAGAAAAGCAGAACAGGGATTTTGGCCCACTCTTCCATACAGACCTTCTCCAGATCCTTCAGGTTTCGGGATTGTCGCTGGGAAATACGGACTTTCAGCTCCCTGCAAAGATGTTCTATTGGGTTCAGGTCTGGAGACTGGCTAGGCCACTCCAGGACCTTGACATGCTTCTTACGGTGCCACTCCTTAGTTGCCCTGGCTGTGGGTTTCGGGTCGTTGTCACGCTGGAAGACCCAGACACGACCCATCTTCAATGCTCTTACTGAGGGAAGGAGGTTGTTGGCCAAGATCTCGTGATACATCGCCCCATCCATCCTCCCCTCAATACGGTGCAGTCGTCCTGTCCCCTCTTGGGGTTGTACTCATCCTTCTTCTTCCTCCAAACACGGCGAGTGGAGTTTAGACCAAAAAGCTCTATTTTTGTCACATCAGACCACATGACCTTCTCCCATTCCTCCTCCATTCTTCCAGATGTTCATTGGCAAACTTCAGACGGACCTGGACATGCGCTGGCTTGAGCAAGGGGACCTTGCGTGCGCTGCAGGATTTTAATCCATGACTGGGTAGTGTGTTACTAATGGTTTTCTTTGAGACTGTGGTCCCAGCTCTCTTCAGGTCATTGACGAGGTCCTGCCGTGTAGTTCTGGGCTGATCCCTCACCTTCCTCATGATCATTGATGCCCCACGAGGTGAGATCTTGCATGGAGCCCCAGACCGAGGTTGATTGACCGTCATCTTGAACTTCTTCCATTTTCTAATAATTGAGCCAACAGTTGTTGCCTTCTCACCAAGCTGCTTGCCTATTGTCCAGTAGCCCATCCCAACCTTGTGCAGGTCTACAATTTTATCCCTGATGTCCTTACACAGCTCTCTGATCTTGGCCACTGTGGAGAGGTTGGAGTTTGTTTGATTGAGTGTGTGGACAGGTGTCTTTTAAACAGGCAACGAGTTCAAACAGGTGCAGTTAATACAGGTAATGAGTGGAGAACAGGAGGGCTTCTTAAAGAAAAACTAACAGGTCTGTGAGAGCCAGAATTCTTACTGGTTGGTAGGTGATCAAATACTTATGTCATGCAATAAAATGCAAATTAATTTGGATTTCTGGATTTTTGTTTTATATTCCGTCTCTCACAGTTGAAGTGTACCTATGATAGAAATTACAGACCTCTACATGCTTTGTAAGTAGGAAAACCTGCAAAATCGGCAGTGTATCAAATACTTGTTCTCCCCACTGTATTTTATGTATGCGGTTGCAAAATTGCTGTGTCACTGTTACTGTTTCTCAGGCATATGAAGAGTCTCTCTCTCTCTGTAGGGGAGCTACACGAGCTAGCTGCTAGACTGCCACAGCTACAAGGAGCACTGGCATATTGCTGCTCTCCTTTCTCCTCCATCTCTCTCTATCTGCTCATGTTCTTTCTCACACCCGCTCCTTTACTGCTGTTCAGTGTTTGTGTTTGGGGCAATTATTGAGGCTCATTTAGTTGTGGCCAAAGAAAGTATGGTAGTGTACTGTTTGACATTGAGAAGGCCTTTTAAGTGTGTGTGTGTGTGTGTGTGTGTGTGTGTGTGTGTGTGTGTGTGTGTGTGTGTGTGTGTGTGTGTGTGTGTGTGTGTAGGTATGTGTGTGTGTGTGTAGGTGTGTGCGTGTTTGCGTGCGTGTTCGAGACAGACACTGTGTGCCAAAATGACAGTGAGGGGGACTGACAGCGCAAGTGCAGCCAGGACTTTGTCTAATTGGTGTATGGAGGAGGACCGAATACACACAACTCCCTCAAGGTTTAGATCAAACAGCAGGTGAATACTGTCTTCTGATGGGCTGCTGATATGTTGTAACAACTCGTCCCTTCATGTTGAACTGTTCTTGGTGGCTGTTGACATTCAGTCACATTTCACCTCAGTTGCTATGTCCTTCATTCCCATCGCACACTAAATGCCTGAGCGCTGATTAGCCATTAGGCATCTCTGTCTCTCTCTCTCTCTATCCCTCTATCTCTCTCTCTCTCTCTGTCTCTCTCTCTCTCCCTCCCCCTTTCTCTGAGGAGTGAAATCAGCAGTGACATTTCTGATTGACCTTTTCCTATTTGTTTAGCCTCTCTCCTTTCAGTCACCCAGCCCCTCTCTGAAGCAGCATAGAGTAGAGGCAGGCAGATGCTGCAACAGCCATGTTTCGTGTTTGTTGTTCTTATTGGAGAACCCATCACAGCAGAGAGAGAGAGTAGCCCATTTTCCCAGATCAGAACAACAGAATATTTTATTAGAGGACGAGAGGAGAGGGCCAGCCTGCCTGTGTGCATCCATGCATGTGAGTGTGCATGCTTAGGTGCGTGTGTGTTGAGTGTGTGTGAGAGAGAGAGACTATGTGTGTGTCTGTGCATGCTTCATGCCAGATACACTCCTTATTGACACAACAGCAATTAGACCCTCTGAAGCTGCCTGCTGGTTGCCTGGCAAACCCAAGGAGTGTGTGTGTGTGTGTGTGTGTGTGTGTGTGTGTGTGTGTGTGTGTGTGTGTGTGTGTGTGTGTGTGTGTGTGTGTGTGTGTGTGTGTGTGTGTGTGTGTGTGTGTGTGTGTGTGTGTGTGAGCCCGTAGAGGTAGCCAACCGGCTACTCTGTAGAAACGGAGAGATGGGATTGTCAGCCATTGCAGCAGGGAGAGCAATGATGTAATGTCCTAGAATGGGCCCCTTTTGGTATCCCCCTTTTTCTCCTCCTCTCTCCCTCTCTTTCAGTCTCCCTCTCCCCTTTTCCCTCCTTCTTTATCTCCCCGCCCCATCTTTCTCCATCTCTCTCCCTTTCTAACTCTCTCTCCCTCCCCCACTTTCATTTTCTCTCTCTCTGCCTCACTCCCTCTCCCTCCCCCTTTTTAATTTTCTCTCTCTCTGCCTCATTCCCTCTCCCTCCCCCTCACCATACACAGTTAAGCAGGAACATGGGTTGCTGCTCTATGCTTCCAGCTAGCTGGTCTAGTACTTCATGGGAAGGATGTACTAGGCCTAATGCACATCTAAACCCATTCTCCACCTGCTCACCGTCTGTAGGCCTACCCTGTGTGGTCTTTGCTGGAGGCCTGGTGATGGGGTGATATAATTCCATGGGCCTTGTGGTTTGATAATGATTTTATCCCATGGGCCTTGTGGGTTGATGATGATATTATCCCATGGGCCTTGTGGGGTGATAATTACATTATCCCATGGACACCGTGGGTTGACAATAATATCAAGCCTCTGGTGGTGAAGATTACTTCGTAGAGGGAGAGGAAGTCACACTGGGTCATCAAATACAGTACATCATTCCACAGCGTGATCCTAGTGTATGATCCCATGCTGGCTCTGGGTGAGCCACAGAGCTAGAGCTACTCCAGGGGAGGCTGCCTGCTGAGGGTGATTAATGATTTGAGGTAATCAAGCATAATAATTTATTCTCCTAGCTTAACTATTATAGATCTGCCATGTTTTTTTCTTCCATTAAAAAAATAACTAATACATTTGAATTGGTAGTAAATTGCACTGCACTTAAGTTTTGTGCCCATAGAAATAGAAATGGATAGTAATTCTACTGTAATGGTTGTGCCTTTATCTGGAGTTGTTAACATATTACAAAGGGAAACCCAGCCGTGAGATACCTAGTGATGCAGAACTACCAAACGAGCTACACTGAACAAAAATATAAACGCAACATGTAGTGTTTCATGAGCTGAAATAAAAGACCCCAGAAATGTTCCATGTGCACAAAAAAAACGTATTTATCTAAAATGCTGTGCACAAATTAGTTTACATCCCTGTTAGTGAGCATTTATCCTTTAATCAGCATGATCATCACGCAGGTGCACCTTGTGCTGGGGACAATAAAAGGCCACTCTAAAATGTGCAGTTTTGTCACACAACACAATGCCACAAATGTCTTGGGGAAGCGTGCAATTGACGTGCTGACTGCAGGAATGTCCACCAGAGCTGTTGCCAGAGAATTGAATGTTAAGCCGCCTCCAACATCGTTTTAGAGAATTTAGCAGTACACCCAACTGGCCTCACAATTGTAGACCACTTGTATGGTGAGCGGTTTGCTGACAGAGTGCCCCAAGGTGGCGGTGGGGTTTTGGTATGGGCAGGCATAAGCTACGGACAATGAACACAATTGCATTTTATTGATGCCAATTTGAATGCACAGAAATAACTTGACAAGATCTGTTAGCAACAGATGCGTATCGGTATTCCCAGTCATGTGAAATCCATCAATTTGGGCCTAATGTATATAATTGAATTAACTGATTTCCTCATATGAACTGTAACTCAGAAATTGAAGAATGTTGTGTTTATATTTTTGTTCAGTATAAATACCTTTTATGCTCACTTTGAGTACAACACAGTCTTGTGTGAAAGCACCTGTTGTTCCGGAGGACTGTGATCTCACCCTCCATGGCCATTGTGATGCCATTCAGAGTGTGTTGAAGTCAATAAAACCGGCTATAATAGCTGAGGTTCATAGCTAGCTAGCTAATATTGACATGTAACAGTCATGTGTTTAACAGTACATTTCTTCAATTTCTTGGGGATGAATGATTCATTGGTGGAAGCAATTAAAACCACTGTTCTGAACTAATATTTACACCAAACGTTTTAGGGTCCATACACAGATCGGCTACATAGATAGCTACACATCCATAGGCATACAGGTATTTTTAATCCTCCACTACACAATAAGCAAGAAAAGAGCTAGCTACCTTACTTGAGCTTCTTGCATGGCGAATATCAGCAAGGCAAGCTTCCACAATTGTACATTACATTTTGCAGTAAATACTTTAGCTAACAATATTTTTTACATCCACTGTTTCACAAGATGACAATCCACATATCTTTAAGATACTTTATAATTTCTCTCCTTCATGAGAAGGGAGGATAATGGAAGTTCGTAGAAGAAACAAGGGTAGCAGACTATCAGTAACATTTCAACTAACTATCTACTAACACCCTAACTCGAGGTCTAACCCTAACCTGTATCCTAACCCAAACTTAACCATAACCCTTATTCCAAACCTTAACGCTAACCGTAACCTTAGCAAGCAGTTTCTTATCAACAGTTTGTTGATAGTATGGCCATCTGTAGCATCTACAGATGAAAAATCCATACTATCCAAATAAAGTGTGACTGTAAGAAGTAATGGTAGACCTACCAATGAGTTATATTGGTTTTACTGATATCAATTTTGTTTTTGAATTATTAAGTGATTCAAATTGGTAACTTACATTCATGTGCATTGTTAGCTATTTAACATTAGCCTTCTACAACAATGTATGAATTAATGGTTGGATTAGAATCTGCATTATAATCATTGGTCAGTATGGAGAATTAAGTAAAACCACGAGTCCAAATCCCTATTTCCATCTATGGTTAATTTAGGAAACAGCCAAACAGCATCTTAACTGGTTGCATCACCGATTGGTATGACAAATGCACCACCCTCGACTGCAAATCGCTACAAAGGGTAGTTTGGACAGCCCAGTACATTACTGGCGCCAAGCTCCCTGCCATCCAGGACCTCTATATCAATCGGTATCAGTGGAAGGGCTGGAAAAATTGCTAAAAACTCCAGCCACCCAAGTCATAGATTGGTACCGGACCCATAAATTGTACCGTAGCATCGACTCTCAGACCAACAGGCTCCGAGACAGCTTCTACCCCCAAGCCATAAGACTGCTACAGTAAATAGTTAATTAATGGTTAGCCGGACTTCTGCACTGACCCTATTTTTTCACTGACTCTATGCACACTCACAAGAGTACAATACAGTGCCTTCCAAAAGTGCCTTCCAAAAGTATTCATGCCCCTTGACTTTTTCCACATATTGTTGTGTTACATCCTGAATTTAATATCGATTAAATTGAGATTTTTTGTCACTGGCCAACAAACAATAACATATAATGTCAAAATAGAATTATGTTTTAGGATTTTTTTTTTTACAAATTCATCTTAAATGTCTTGGGTCAATAAGTATTCAACTAATTTCTTATGGCAATCCTAAATAGGTTTAGGAGTAGAAATTTGCTTAACAAGTCACATAATAAGTTCCATGAACTCACTTTGTGTGCAATAGTAGTGTTTAACTAGATTTTTTAATGACTACCTCTGTACCCCACACATACAATTATCTGTATGGTCCCTCAGTCGAGCAGTGAATTTCTAACGCAGATTCAACCACAAAGACCAGGTAGGGTTTCCAATGCCTATGCTAAGGGCACCTATTAGTATTCTGTATTCTATTAGGAGTAGCAGCTATTCTTCCTGGGGTCCACACAAAACATGAAACATGACATAATACAGAACCTTAATAAACAACAGCTCAAGGACTGAACTACATATTTCTTTTATATACACTACCATTTAAAAGTTTGGGGTCACTTAGAAATGTCCTTGTTTTTTGAAAGAAAAGCAATTTTTTTGTCTATTAAAATAACATCAAATTGATCAGAAATACAGTGTAGACATTGTTCATGTTGTAAATGACTATTGTAGCTGGAAATGGCTGATTTGTTTATGGAATGTCTATGTAGGCGTATAGAGGCCCATTATCAGCAACCATCACTCCTGTGTTCCAATGGCACGTTGTGTTAGCTAATCCAAGTTTATAATTTTAAAAGGCTAATTGATCATTAAAAAACCCTTTTGCAATTATATTAGCATAGCTGAAAACTGTTGATCTGATTAAAAAAGCAATAAAACAGTCCTTCTATAGACTAGTTGAGTATCTGGCGCGTCAGTATTTGTGGGTCCGATTACAGGCTTGAGTTTGTTCTGGATTTGGGGACTGTGAAAAGTCCCCTGGTGGCATGTCTGGTGGGATAAGTGTGTGTGTCAGAGCTGTGTGTAAGAGCTGTGTTGACTTTGCAAACAATTTGGGATTTCAACACATTAATGTTTCTTATAAAAATCAGTGATGCAGGCCTCCTGGGTGGCGCAGTGATCTAGGGCACTGCATCACAGTGCTAGCTGTGCCACCAGAGACTCTGGGTTCGCGCCCAGGCTCTGATGCAGCCAATCGCGACCGGGAGTTCTATGGGGCGACGCACAATTGGCCTACCGTCGTCCGGGTTAGGGAGGGTTTGGCCGGTAGGGATATCCTCCTGTGGCGGGCTGGGCGCAGTGCACAGTGTTTTCTTCGACACATTGGTGCGGCTGGCTTCCGGGTTGGATGTGCGGCTTGTTTGGGTTATATTTCAGAGGAGGCATGGCTTTTGACCTGTGTCTCTCCCGAGCCCGTACAGGAGTTGTAGCAATGAGACAAGATAGTAACTACTAACAATTGGACACCACGAAAAGGGGGTAAAATTATTATTATTAAAAAAAAATCAGTGATCTCTTATGCAAGAGAGACTGGCGTGTTTATATGAGTCCTCTGATTACAATGAAGAGCAAGACATGCTTTTCATTGTTTTTGGCCAGCTGCAGCTAGGTCTTCACTTGCTGCACCCGACCACACGACTGGACAATAATCAAGATAAGGCAAAACTAGAGCCTGCCGGACTTGCTTTTTGGAGTGTGGTAGATGGGTAAACATTCAAAAAGCAGACAATGTATATCCCTTTGAGCATGGTGAAGTTATTAATTACACTTTGGATGGTGTATCAGTATACCCAGTCACTACAAAAATACAGGTGTCCTTCCTAACTCAGTTTCTGGAGAGGAAGGAAACCGCTCAGGGATTTCACCATGAGGCCAATGATGACTTTAAAACAATTACAGAGTTTAATGGCTGTGGATCAACAACATTCTAGTTACTCCACAATACTAATCTAATTGACGGAGTGAAAAGAAGGAAGCCTGTACAGAATACAAATATTCCAAAACATGCATCCTGTTTGCAACAAGGCACTAAAATAATACTGCAAAAAATGTGGTAAAGCAGTTAATGTTTTGCCCTCAATAAAAAGTGTTATGTTTGGGGAAAATCCAATACAACACATTACTGAGTACGACTCTCCATATTTTCAAGTATAGTGGTGGTTGCATCATGTTATGGGTATGCTTGTAATCGTTAAGGACTGGTGATTTTTTCAGTATAAAAATAAATGGAATGGAGCTACACAGGCAAAATCCTAGAGGAAAACCTGGTTCAATCTGTTTTCCAGCAGACACTGGGAGATGAATTCACCTTTCAGCTGGACAATAACCTAAAACATAAGGCCAAATCTACAGTGAATGTTCCTAAGTGGCCGATTTACAGTTTTGACTTAAATGCGATTGGAAATCTATGGCAAGACAAGAACATATTTGTCTAGCAATGATCAACCAACAATTTGACAGAGCTTGAAGAATTTTGAAAATAAAAATTGGAATATATTGTAAAATCCAGATGTGCAAAGCTCTTAGAGAATTACCCAGAAAGACTTACAGCTGTAATCGCTGCCAAAGGTGATTCTAACATATATTGACTCAGGGAACTGAAAACGTATGTAAATTACAAGATAATCTATTTAATCAATTCTGAATTAAGGTTGTAACACAATAAAATGTGGAATAAGTCAAGGGGTATGAATACTGTCTAAAGGCACTGTTTACAAACTATATACAAACTCACACACGGTACGCTGACACTCACACAAAAACCAACGCACGTTCACATGTACACACACAACACACACGCATACCAACACCACACTAACACACATACACACACACTTTTACACTCATCATATGCAGCTACTACTCTGTTATCTATTTTATTCTTATTCTTCTCTATCCTGATGCCTAGTCACTTTACTCCACATTATACCCCTGCACATTGATTTGGTACTCCCTGTACATAGCTCCATTCTTGTGTATTTGATTCCTCTTGTGTTACTATTGTTCTTTTTACTATATATATTTTTTAAACTCTGCATCGTTGGGAAGCATTCCATGGTAAAGCCTACACCCGTTGTATTCGGCACATGTGACTAGGGCTGTTGCGGTGACTGTATTGCCGCCACACCGGCGGTCACGAGTCATGAAAGGCAGTAAGATTCCATTTGACCATTTAGCCACGGTAATTAGGCTTCTCCAAGCTCTGATGCTGCTCATGGTCATTAGTAGCCTAACAAACTTGCTAACTGCCTGGTACTCAGCACTCTATTGTCCCTCTAATCACTCTGACATCAATGCAAATGTGTTCAAAAATCACATCAAACACTTCATGAGAGTCCATGAGCTAATGTTACGCAACATTACTATGGGCTATGCAATTGCGTGAGAAAACAGAGTTATGGCCTCTATTAAAAAGAGGAGGATCCTATCAGCCTACTATAGGCTAGGCCTGGCCTGCTATATTTATTTCTCAACTTTCCTAGTATTAAGCACATTGCTTATATTTACAACAGGAGCATAGCCTACATGGATTGCATGAAAATGAACCACTGGAAAAGGGTCCTTCATTCGCTTTTTGCCTATTATGTGCATGTATTTTTCCCTGCTGCCCCTGTATCGATACAGGTGCATGAATATGGTCCATTCTAAATCAAAACAAATTTCACACATATATATTATTTAGATTAAATCAAGAATAGTCTGATGCGTGACAATTTTAGCCTATCACTTGTGAATGATATATTATCACTTGTGAATGATGCCCAGCAACTTTTTCTAGTCATTGTCGCACACCTCATGTAGCCTAGCCGATAGGCCTATATGTTTTGATAAGTTTTGTATCATAACTAAAGTGGCCAAATCATTTCTTAAAATGAAGCACATGGTGTACACAACTGGCGTACATAAGCAGCGTGTGAGTTTCAACTTTGAGGAAGATCATTTTCACTATAAAAAGCCTCCTTTATAATAAAAGCATTACATGCATAATTGTATTTGTGGTACATTTTGATAATGGTGTTTTCCACTAATGGAACGTTCGTGCTTATAATCTACTGCCGTGTGCATACTGCTGCGCTTATAATCTACTGCCGTGTGCACACTGCTGCGTTTATAATCTACTGCCGTGTGCACACTGCTGCGCTTATAATGTGAAGAAATAGCATAATAGTTCATCAACATTTGAAACTAATCTCTTGCGTCAGCCAGATTGTGTAACAAAGGTTTTTTGATGCTAGTGGTTGTGTTAATTTGGGATCTATCTCATCCCACAACTATCCCAGACTATGTTTGGAATATTTATTTCTCGCACAAAATAGAATAGGTCGACTTTTGTTTATTTTAGGTCTAAAGAAGCATGATTTGAAGAAAATGTAGTCTATTTCAGAAGAACAGAATAGCATACTCTGAGTTGTCCTGATCTGTCTATGCCATATGGCTGTGGGCTACACTAGCTCATTTAGCAAACAAGATTTGCTTAGAATTCCGTGGCATTATTTTAAATTATGTAGAGTATGAAGAATACAATTGAACAAAGCTGAATAAATATAACTAATATTTTCTCAAGTATTTGAGGGAGTGCGCACATGCAGCTATTCTGTGTTGAGCAGTTAAGAAATAGGTATTCCTATATGCTTCATTTAGTGTTATTAATGTAGCCCAATATTTGTAGAAATACTAAAGTTACATTAATAATTCTAAATTAAGCATATAGGAATACCTAAACAGAGAAAATCCTACTAATTTAAAATGGAATATCTTATGTAAACAAACACACCAGCCAAACTTTTAATCAGGTTTTGGAGTCAGCTAAGTCAACGTGCTTCAGATTCATCCTAAGGAGTCTGACAGTGCAAACAAGTAGCTTTCTGCAGTTCAAAGGCAAAGAAAGATCAATTTGTCTTTTCTTCTTCAGAGAGAGAGATCCCTATCCTCCTCCGCCACATTGTAAATTCATGAGCCCTGAGATTTCCTGAAAAAAAAAAAACAGGTTCACTTTAACCACGGCCCCCCTGCGGGCTTCTTTTTACATGGTCTGACAGGTGGCTTCTGGGAGAAGCGGTCCTGACAGGTGGCTGCTGGGAGAAGCGGTCCTGACAGGTGGCTGCTGGGAGAAGCGGTCCTGACAGGTGGCTGCTGGGAGAAGCGGTCCTGACAGGTGGCTGCTGGGAGAAGCGGTCCTGGGGGGATAAGCAGTGTGTGTGTATTTTTGTTAGTGCATGTGTGGGTGTTCATTATGTGAATTATGGATGAGGTTAAGGCAGTGGTAGATAGAAACTTCAAGTTAGGGAAGGAGGAGGATGTCTACTTCCACTGTCCCCTCATGGAGTCTTGTTAGAAATTGTAATATTGAGCAAAAGTTGTTCCTTTTCTCAGAAACTGTAGCAACCGCACTACAAACCACCATCACCACCATTTCAAATGTTTTTATTTTTAATTGAACCTTTATTTAACTTGATAAGTCCATTAAGAACAAATTATTATTCACAATGACAGCCTACCAGAAGGCGAAAGGCCTCCTTCGGGGACGGGGGCTGGGATAAAAAATCACAGCACTAAACATGGTACGAATATTATTAGGCACAGACAACAGCACAAAGGGGCAAGGTGGTAGAGACAACAATACATCACGCAAAGTAGCCACAACTGTCAGTAAGAGTGTCCATGATTGAGTCTTTGAATGAAGAGACTGAGATAAAACTGTCCAGTTTGAGTGTTTGTTGCAGCTCGTTCCAGTCGCTAGCTGCAGCGAACTGAAAAGACGAGTGACCCAGGGATGTGTGTGCTTTAGGGACCTTTAACAGAATGAGGATGAGGGCTGCAGTAGAGATATCAGATAGGGGGGAGTGAGGCCAGTACCACCACCAACACTACTCCCCCTGGGATGCGGCACTACTGGCAATAGCATGTAGCTAACGTTAAAGGACTCAGTGGAGATGTGGCCAGTACAACAAGGGCAAGCCCTGTAAAAGCACTCCCTTATGATCTTTTAACCTTGTTTATATTCATAAACTGCAGTAGAGCACTAACACAACAGTACCTACATTACCGTTATCTTTTATATCACATAAAAACAGCCAAGCATGAGATGTTACGCTAGTTGTCCCCATTGATTTACACCCTGACATTGGGAAACCCTGGGTTAAGCCGTGTGTATGATCTCTCAGGATGAAAGCGAGGACAAGTGTGTGAGGGAAACACATGTCGCCTGGCATGTAAAGACCTGGCAAACAGAGTGTGAGTGTGTCCCTCAGAGTAGCGTATGTAAGATCACTGCAGTAGAGAGGAGGGTGAGACAGCAGTTCACAGGGTGATGCTGGGTGTATGCTAACAACCATCTGCCTTATTCCTACGGCAAGATACACTGCTAAAGGGATGAGTCAACACACACACACACACACACACATTTGTTTTACTATCCTAACAATACAGTCCCATTCAAAATCCTATTTTCCCAAACCTAACCTTAACTTCTAACCCCAATTCTAACCCTATCTCTAAACCTAACCCTAATTCTAACCCTATCTATAATTCTAACCCTATCTCTAATTCTAACCCTATCTCTTAACTTAACCCTACTTCTAACCCTAATTCTAACCCTATCTCTAAACCTAACCCTAATTCTAACCCTATCTCTAATTCTAACCCTATCTCTAATTCTAACCCTATCTCTTAACTTAACCCTACTTCTAATCCTAATTCTAACCCTATCTCTAAACCTAACCCATAAGCCTAAAATAGCAATTTCCCTTGTGAGGTCCGGTGAAATGTCCCCACTTATCCAACTTTTACTTGTTTGGCTATCCTTGTGAGGACTTCTGGTCCTCACAAGGATAGTAAAACCAAAAACAAACACAAAACAACCGAGCCACACCCCGAGTGGTCAGAGTAGAGAGACTCATTTAGATGCTGCACACTCTGAAACTCACATAATGACATCCTGAACAGAGCCGTGGCAGAACCAGAGAGAGAGAGAGAAATAGAGAAAGCTCTGTGAGCGCAGGCTATTGCTGGGGTCTTTAGCAGACAAAAGGAGTTGGCAAGACAGCAGAAATAGGGACCAGGCTGAGTTGAGTCTATTACATTACCAAGAACCCGCATGTGGGGACAGCAGACTGGGATAGGGATTGATTGAATATGTCCGTAAACACACCAGCCAGCTGGTCTGTGCATGCTCTGAGGACGCGGCTGGGGTTGCCGTCTGGGCCTGCAGCCTTGCGAGGGTTAACACGTTTAAATGTTTTACTCACGTCGGCTGCAGTGAAGGAGAGTCCGCAGGTTTTGGTTGCGGGCCGTGTCAGTGGCACTGTATTGTCCTCAAAGCGAGCAAAAAAGTGATTTAGTCTGTCTGGGAGCAAGACATCCTGGTCCGGGACCCTGCCACATACCTCTTGTGTCTGAGCCGTTGAATTGCGACTCTACTTTGTCTCTATACTGATGCTAAGCTTGTTTGATTGCCCCGCGGAGGCAATCAAAGTTAGAGCATGGTGCTAGACAGAGAGGGTTCTGGGTAAGAATGGTAACTATGGACCTTAAATCAAAGCACTGTTATGAAACAGTGTAACCACATAACAGGGTGTTACCAACTAGGTTCGACTACTGCCTGCCACAATACTGTTTTAGCCCGCTGAGCTTATCCCTTTAACTCAGGGAGATAGCGTAAATCTTCGGGTTTCGGCCAAGGTTACGCATCACACTTACACGATCACACTATCCAGTCTCAGTCTATATCAGGTGTATGTATATATAGGCACAAACAGCATATTTCTTTATAGTTTCCATCCATGATATAACTTCAGACACTCACCTATTGTACTGTACATGGTGTCTGTTTCCTTTACTGGTACTGTGTTGCTGCATGCACGGTCTCCAGTTCTTCATGCTTTCTTATGTTCTCCCTAGTGTGTGTGTGTGTGTGTGTGTGTGTGTGTGTGTGTGCATCAGTTACCTACTGTCTATCTCTCCCTACATTAGCTGGTTGGTTTTAACAAGACACTACAGTACCAGACGACAACCCACACTACACAACATGCCATCCAGGGAACTGGGGTGACTGAAGAAACAGTCACTGTAGTTATCACATTTTAGGTAAGACCCAGATGCAGTCAGTGTCTAAGAAACAAAAGTGTAATTCCAAAACAGGGGCAGGCAAACGACAGGTCAAGGCAGGCAGTGGTCATTAATCCAGAGAGGGTGTAAAGGGTCCAGAATGGCAGGCAGTCTCAGGGTCAGAGAAGGCAGGTTTTTTTTCTTCAGGGTTTTTATTCACAAAACAAACTGGCAGCAGACAAACAGAGAACACAGGTATAACTGTAATCACTGTAATTCATGCTCATGATCTAATCTACTGTTTGTTTCTTTCTAACTTCTGGGAGGGAAATAAATATTTTGCCAATATATGAAATAAACAAACACAAGGTTTCTGGACTGCACTCAATAAGGGGGAATCTTTTGGATTAGAACCTTGTTCGTTCTCTTTCTCTCTCTTTTTTTTCTCTCTCTCTCCCTTTCATTCCCCCTATCTCCTCCTCTCTTTCTCTCTGTTTGTAAATGTACACACTTCACTGTCGATACAGTGCTTGAGTGTGTGTGTGTGTGTCTGTGTACCGTAGTATATTAGTCCCAGTCTTAAGTAAACTTATTCACCCTTTCTCCTTTCCAGGTGTGAATAGGTTGTCCCTTGGTATCGTCTTTCCTTGGTCATCTCTGTCCTGTCCCGTACCGTACCTCTGAAGATAAGAGGCCTCTGTCTGCACCGACCTCAAATCACCACCTCGAGTCTCACACTGCCTTACCAGGTAGACCAATCTGTACGCTGCTGCTCAATGGTTTCCACAGTCTTTAATTGAGATGATCAGAGCGGAGAAAGAGGAAAAGACACACACCAACAAAGAAATAGAGAGAGACAGAGCGAGAGAGGGGCAGAGAGAGAGAGAGACATAGCGAGAGAGGGGCAGAGAGAGAGAGAGACATAGCGAGAGAGGGGCAGAGAGAGAGAGACATAGCGAGAGAGAAATAGAGAGAGACAGAGCGAGAGAGGGGCAGAGCGAGAGAGACATAGAGAGAGAGAAATAGAGAGAGACAGAGCGAGAGAGGGGCAGAGAGAGAGAGACATAGCGAGAGAGAAATAGAGAGAGACAGAGCGAGAGAGGGGCAGAGCGAGAGAGGGGCAGAGCGAGAGAGGGGCAGAGAGAGAGAGGGGCAGAGCGAGAGAGGGGCAGAGCGAGAGAGACATAGCGAGAGAGAAATAGAGAGAGACAGAGCGAGAGAGGGGCAGAGAGAGAGACATAGCGAGAGAGAAATAGAGAGAGACAGAGCGAGAGAGGGGCAGAGCGAGAGAGGGGCAGAGAGAGAGAGAGAGACATAGCGAGAGAGAAAGAGAGAGAGAGAGGGACATAGCGAGAGAGAGAGAGGGACATAGCGAGAGAGAGAGAGGGGCAGAGAGAGAGAGGGGACAGAGAGAGAGAGAGAGGGACAGAGAGAGAGAGAGAGAGAGAGGGACAGAGAGAGAGAGAGAGAGGGGACAGAGAGAGAGAGAGAGGGACATAGTGAGAGAGGGAGAGGGACATAGTGAGAGAGGAGAGGGACAGAGAGAGAGAGAGAGACAGAGAGAGAGAGAGGGACAGAGAGAGAGAGGGACAGAGAGAGAGAGAGGACAGAGAGAGAGAGGGGACAGAGAGAGAGGGGACAGAGAGAGAGAGAGGGACAGAGAGAGAGAGAGAGAGAGAGGGACAGAGAGAGAGAGAGAGACAGAGAGAGAGACAGAGACAGAGACATAGCGAGAGAGAAAGAGAGACATAGAGAGAGAGAGGGATAGAGAGAGAGAGGGACATAGCGAGAGAGAGAGAGGGACAGAGAGACAGTGGGACAGAGAGAGAGGGACAGAGAGACAGTGGGACAGAGAGAGAGGGACAGAGAGAGAGGGACAGAGGAAGAGGGACAGGGACAGAGCGAGAGAGATAGGGACAGACATGGAGCGGGAGAGGGACAGAGGGAGAGGGACAGAGGGAGAGGGACAGACATGGAGAGGGACAGACATGGAGAGGGAGAGGGACAGACATGGAGAGGGAGAGGGACAGACATGGAGAGGGTCAGACATGGAGAGGGACAGACATGGAGAGGGACAGACATGGAGAGGGACAGACAAAGAGAGCGACAGACAGAGCGTGACAGACAGAGAGAGAGAGAGACAAATGGCTGTGTGTCTTTGGCTGCGTGTCTCTGGCTGTGTGTGGGTGGGTGTATGTGGGTGGGTGGATGTATGTGTGAGTGTCGGTTGTTTCTGTTGCCTTCCCAATGCTAGGAGCCACGTGTTTGCCGAGTGTAGGAGGGAAGAGAAGAAAAGAGCTGCTCTCCCAGAGAAAATGAATGTGACGCACGACCATGAAACCTAAACAAAACAAAAAAACATTATGTACACTCTCTCCCTCTCTCTCTCTTTGTTATTCACAGGCTGGCATTTTCTGCTTAGCTCTGTGCTTGCTTGTGTTTGTTAGTCTTTGTGTGTGTTTGTGTGTGCGTCTATGTATATGTACAGTATGTGTGTATGTGCATGCATGGGCTGTACTCTGATGGCCAACCGTCTCTGATGGGTAGACATCCAGCTGTGATAATGTGTGCAGAAAGACTTTAGAGCAGTTCCCCTCAGTTCCCACGCACACAGAGCAGACTTTAGAGCAGTTTCCCTCAGTTCCCACGCACACAGAGCAGACTTTAGAGCAGTTCCCCTCAGTTCCCACGCACACAGAGCAGACTTTAGAGCAGTTCCCCTCAGTTCCCACGCACACAGAGCAGACTTTAGAGCAGTTCCCCTCAGTTCCCACGCACACAGAGCAGACTTTAGAGCAGTTCCCCTCAGTTCCCACGCACACAGAGCAGACTTTAGAGCAGTTTCCCTCAGTTCCCACGCACACAGAGCAGACTTTAGAGCAGTTCCCCTCAGTTCCCACGCACACAGAGCAGACTTTAGAGCAGTTCCCCTCAGTTCCCACGCACACAGAGCAGACTTTAGAGCAGTTCCCCTCAGTTCCCACGCACACAGAGCAGACTTTAGAGCAGTTCCCCTCAGTTCCCACGCACACAGAGCAGACTTTAGAGCAGTTCCCCTCAGTTCCCACGCACACAGAGCAGACTTTAGAGCAGTTCCCCTCAGTTCCCACGCACACAGAGCAGACTTTAGAGCAGTTCCCCTCAGTTCCCACGCACACAGAGCAGACTTTAGAGCAGTTCCCCTCAGTTCCCACGCACACAGAGCAGACTTTAGAGCAGTTCCCCTCAGTTCCCACGCACACAGAGCAGACTTTAGAGCAGTTCCCCTCAGTTCCCACGCACACAGAGCAGACTTTAGAGCAGTTCCCCTCAGTTCCCACGCACACAGAGCAGACTTTAGAGCAGTTCCCCTCAGTTCCCACGCACACAGAGCAGACTTTAGAGCAGTTCCCCTCAGTTCCCACGCACACAGAGAGCAGACTTTAGAGCAGTTCCCCTCAGTTCCCACGCACACAGAGCAGACTTTAGAGCAGTTCCCCTCAGTTCCCACGCACACAGAGCAGACTTTAGAGCAGTTCCCCTCAGTTCCCACGCACACAGAGCAGACTTTAGAGCAGTTCCCCTCAGTTCCCACGCACACAGAGCAGACTTTAGAGCAGTTCCCTCAGTTCCCACGCACACAGAGCAGACTTTAGAGCAGTTCCCCTCAGTTCCCACGCACACAGAGCAGACTTTAGAGCAGTTCCCCTCAGTTCCCACGCACACAGAGCAGACTTTAGCAGGGTGACAGAGGGCAGACATTCTCCATCTCTACCCCCTTCAGTCATCACTTTGAAGGCCCTGCCTCTGTCTCGCTGAAAGACCAAACCAGCTACATACTACCCCAAGCTCTCCAAGAGTGTGTGTGTGTGTGTTTGTGTTGGTGAGTGTGTGTGAGAGGGAGATGTGTGTGTCTCAACTTATTTGTATGTATTTGGCTATGCGATGCACTTGTAGTGCGTTACAAAAAACCAAGCCAGTAATATTTGTTAGAACTATGCAAATGACCAACAGTTTAACACATGAAGTGATTTAGGTGTTTTAATGACACCGAGACAGAGGAACTTTAGTCTCTCTCTCTCTCTCTCTCTCTCTCTCTCTCTCTCTCTCTCTCTCTCTCTCTCTCTCTCTCTCTCTCTCTCTCTCTCGCTCTCTCTCTCTCTCTCTCTCTCTCTCTCTCTCTCTCTCTCTCTCTCTCTCTCTGTCTCTCTCTCTCTCTCTCTCTCTCTCTCTCTCTCTCTCTCTCTCTCTCTCTCTCTCTCTCTCTCTCTCTCTCTCTCTCTCTCTCTCTCTCGCTCTCTCTCGCTCTCTCTCGCTCTCTCTCAACAAAAGTGAAATAAACAATAAAAAATGTACAGTAAACACTACACAAGTTCCAAAAGAATAAATACATTTCAAATGTCATATTATGTCAATAAATAAACATAAAAATAGGTGGTACTTAAAATGTTGTTTGTTCTTCACTGGATGCTCTTTTCTTGTGGCAACAGGTCACAAATCTTGCTGCTGTGATGCACACTGTTATTTCACCCAATTTGTTTGGATTTTATAATGTCCTGTGTTTTTCCCCAACACCATTTTCCATCAATTTGTATAGCAGGCCTTCGTGCCAAATTGAGTCGAAAACTTTTGTTGACATCAACAAAGCATGAGAAGACTTTACCTTTGTTTTGGTTTGTTTATTTGTCAATTAGGGTGTGCAGGGTGAATACGTGGTCTGTTGTATGATCATTTTGTTTAAAGCCAATATGCTATTTGCTCTGTACATTGTTTTCGCTGAGGAAATGTACAAGTCTGCTGTTAAAGATAATGCCAGAGCTGAGGATGATGTAAAAACGTTTAAGTATAGCCATTTGGAATTTGTGGTCTGTATATTTTATAATTTCATGTAGTTCATCAACCCCACAGGCCTTTTTGGGTTGGAGGGTTTGTATTTTGTCCTGTAGTTCATTCAATGTAATTGTAGATTCCAGTGGGTTCTGGTAGTCTTTAATAGTTGATTCTAAGATTTGCATTTGATCATGTGTTATTGCTGTTTGTTCTTAGTTATAGAGCCAAAAAGATTGGAGAAGTGGTTTATCCATACATCTCTGTTTTGGATAGATAACTCTTCATATTGTTGTTTGTTTAGAGTTTTCCAATTTTCCCAGAAGTGGTTAGATTCTTTGGATTCTTCAATTACATTGAGCTGATTTCTGACCTGCTGTTCAGTTGTATTTCTGTATTGTTTCAGTGATTCACCATAGTGAAAGCTTACGCTCAGGTTTTCTGTGTCTCTGTGTTTTTTGTCAGATAGGTTTCTAAGTTTCTTTATTAGGTTTTTGCATTCTTCATTAAACCATTTGTCATTGTTGTTCATTTGAGAGGTCAAATATACTGTTTAGGTTTTCTACTGCCAAGTTTACACCTTCACTATTACAGTGAAACATTTTGTTCAGGAAATTGTCTAGAAAGGATTGAATATGTTGTATAGTTTTGTTGTATAGTTTTTTGGTAGATTTTCCTTCCATCTATAGTATTTCATAATATTATTCAGTTCCTTTGGCTTTGATGCCTCATGATTGAGCAAAGCTATGTTAAAGTAGAGTGTGATTCTGCTGTGATCTGATAGAGGTGTCAGTGGACTGACTGTGAACGCTCTAAGAGACTCTGGGTTGAGGTCAGTGAAAAAGTAGTCTAAAGTACTACTGACAAGAGATGAGCTACAGGTGTACCTGCCCTAGGAGTCCCCTCGAAGTCTACCATTGACTATGTACATACCCAGCGTCCGACAGAGCTGCAGGAGTTGTGACCCTTTTTTTGCTGGTTATGTTTTCGTAGTTGTGTCAAGGGGGGCATATGGGGAAGGTAATGATATCACCTCCAGGTACGTGTTTGTCCCCCTGTGTGCTGAGGGTGTCAGATTCTTGTCCAGTTCTGGCATTTAGGTCGCCACAAACGAGTACATGTCCCTGAGCCTGGAAATTGTTGATCTCCACCTCTAGGATGGAGAAGCTGTCATCGTTAAAGTATGGGGATTCTAGTGGAGGGATATAGGTAACACACAGGAGGACATTTTTCTCTGTTGAGATCATTTCCTTATTAATTTCTAGACAGATTTGAGTTCAGTGTTAAAGTAGTCTACAGTACTACTGCCAAAGGATGAGCTGTAGGTGTACCTACCATAGGAGTCTACTTGAAGCCTACCGTTGACTATGTGCAGATCCAGCGAGTGACAGAGCTGCAGGAGTTGGGACCCGTTTTTGTTGGTTGTTTTGTCATAGTTGTGTCTACAATGTAAAAACTATTTCAACTGAGCCATGTTGGTTTCAAAAGCTGTCTCTTCCAAATTAAAATGTATCATTTATTTTATTTAATGAGCCATTCACAGTTTCACTGTAACAGCCGACTGTACTTAGACTTGCATGGCGTAATCTTTGAGACAAGCATATGCACTGGCAGGTTCAACCAGCCTAATCTTCATGACTCATGTTCAAACTTAGACGTCAAACAGTATCAAGGTTCTGGTCTAATGCTTCTAAAAATGTTAGGCATAACCATGTTCATGGAGCTCTCAACCAGCCTTACACCTCACAGATTAGGGTGTTTTTTCTGTTGGTGTAACCTCAAATGTTGTTTCCCTGTTCTGTCTCCTTGTGTGCTGAGGGTGTCATGTTCTTGTCCTGTTCTGACATTTAGGTCACCACAGACTAGTACATGTCCCAGGGCCTGGAAATGGTTGATCTCCCCCTCTAGGATGGAGAAGCTGTCATCATTAAAGTATGAGGATTATATTGGGGCTATATAGGTTGCACACTTACAGTACATATTACCTCAATTACCTTGACACCAGTGCCCCCGCACATTGACTCTATACCGGTACCCCCTGCTGCTCTTTCCTTTTTTTTGGCATTTTCTTAAAACTGCATTGTTGGTTAATGGCTTGTAAGTGAGCATTTCACTGTAAGGTCTACACCCTGTATTCGGTGCATGTGACAAATACAATTTGATTTAACACACACACATACGCACACACGAACACACACACACAGGGACACAGGCACTCTCTCTCTCTCACACACACACACACACACACACACGAACACACACACACACAAGGACACAGGCACTCTCTCTCTCACACACACACACACACACGAACACACACACACACAGGGACACAGGCACTCTCTCTCTCACACACACACACACACACACGAACACACACACACACAGGGACACAGGCACTCTCTCTCTCACACACACACACACACGAACACACACACACACAGGGACACAGGCACACAGGCACTCTCTCTCTCTCTCTCTCTCTCTCTCTCTCTCTCTCTCTCACACACACACACACACAAATTTCAATATGCCTTGTCTACTGTTCTCTCGGCTAGTTCTTATTCTTTTATTTCACTGTAGAGCCCTCAGTCCCGCTCAACATGCCTAGGATAGCTCTTTTGTCCCACCCCACACACATGCAGAGACCTCACCTGGCTTAACTGGTGCCTCCAGAGACGAAACCTCTCTCATTGTCACTCAACGCCTAGGTTTACCTCCACTGTACTCACATCCTACCATACCCTTGTCTGTACATTATGCCCTGAATCTATTCTACCATGCCCAGAAATCTGCTCCTTTTATTCGCTGTCCAAGGCATGTTGAGGTAACACTTCCGGCGCCGACAGAGATGGCCGCCTCGCTTCGCGTTCCTAAGAAACTATGCAGTTTTTTGTTTTTTTACGTGTTATTTCTTACACTAGTACCCCAGGTCATCTTAGGTTTCATTACATACAGCCGAGAAGAACTACTGAATATAAGACCAGCGTCAACTCACCATCAGTACGACCAAGAATATGTTTTTCGCGATGCGGATCCTGTGTTCTGCCTTACAACCAGTGTAACCGAGTGGATCACATGCAGCGACCAAAAAAAAAAAAAACGACTCAGAAAAAGAGGGAAACGAAGCGGTCTTCTGGTCAGACTCCGGAGACGGGCACACCGTGCACCACTCCCTAGCATTCTTCTTGCCAATGTCCAGTCTCTTGACAACAAGGTTGATGAAATCCGAGCAAGGGTAGCATTCCAGAGGGACATCAGAGACTGTAACGTTCTCTGCTTCACGGAAACATGGCTAACTGGAGAGACGCAATCCGAAGCGGTGCAGCCAGCGGGTTTCTCCACGCATCGCGCAGACAGAAACAAACATCTTTCTGGTAAGAAGACGGGCGGGGGCGTATGCCTTATGACTAACGTGACATGGTGTGATGAAAGAAACATACAGGAACTCAAATCCTTCTGTTCACCTGATTTAGAATTCCTCACAATCAAATGTAGACCGCATTATCTACCAAGAGAATTCTCTTCGATTATAATCACAGCCGTATATATCCCCCCAAGCAGACACATCGATGGCTCTGAACGAACTTTATTTAACTCTCTGCAAACTGGAAACGATTTATCCGGAGGCTGCATTCATTGTAGCTGGGGATTTTAACAAGGCTAATCTGAAAACAAGACTCCCTAAATTTTATCAGCATATCGATTGCGCAACCAGGGGTGGAAAGACCCTGGATCATTGTTACTCTAACTTCCGCGACGCATATAAGGCCCTGCCCCGCCCCCTTTCGGAAAAGCTGACCACGACTCCATTTTGTTGATCCCTGCCTGCAGACAGAAACTAAAACAAGAAGCTCCCACGCTGAGGTCTGTCCAACGCTGGTCCGACCAAGCTGACTCCACACTCCAAGACTGCTTCCATCACGTGGACTGGGAGATGTTTCGTATTGCGTCAGACAACAACATTGACGAATACGCTGATTCGGTGTGCGAGTTCATTAGAACGTGCGTTGAAGATGTCGTTCCCATAGCAACGATTAAAACATTCCCTAACCAGAAACCGTGGATTGATGGCAGCATTCGTGTGAAACTGAAGGCACAAACTTTTAATCAGGGCAAGGTGTCTGGTAACATGACTGAATACAAACAGTGCAGCTATTCCCTCCGCAAGGCTATCAAACAAGCTAAGCGCCAGTACAGAGACAAAGTAGAATCTCAATTCAACGGCTCAGACACAAGAGGCATGTGGCAGGGTCTACAGTCAATCACGGACTACAGGAAGAAACCCAGCCCAGTCACGGACCAGGATGTCTTGCTCCCAGGCAGACTAAATAACTTTTTTGCCCGCTTTGAGGACAATACAGTGCCACTGACACGGCCTGCAACGGAAACATGCGGTCTCTCCTTCACTGCAGCCGAAGTGAGTAAGACATTTAAACGTGTTAACCCTCGCAAGGCTGCAGGCCCAGACGGCATCCCCAGCCGCGCCCTCAGAGCATGCGCAGACCAGCTGGCCGGTGTGTTTACGGACATATTCAATCAATCCCTATACCAGTCTGCTGTTCCCACATGCTTCAAGAGGGCCACCATTGTTCCTGTTCCCAAGAAAGCTAAGGTAACTGAGCTAAATGACTACCGCCCCGTAGCACTCACATCCGTCATCATGAAGTGCTTTGAGAGACTAGTCAAGGACCATATCACCTCCACCCTACCTGACACCCTTGACCCACTCCAATTTGCTTACCGCCCAAATAGGTCCACAGACGTTGCAATCTCAACCACACTGCACACTGCCCTAACCCATCTGGACAAGAGGAATACCTATGTGAGAATGCTGTTCATCGACTACAGCTCGGCATTCAACACCATAGTACCCTCCAAGCTCGTCATCAAGCTCGAGACCCTGGGTCTCGACCCCGCCCTGTGCAACTGGGTACTGGACTTCCTGACGGGCCGCCCCCAGGTGGTGAGGGTAGGCAACAACATCTCCTCCCCGCTGATCCTCAACACTGGGGCCCCACAAGGGTGCGTTCTGAGCCCTCTCCTGTACTCCCTGTTCACCCACGACTGCGTGGCCATGCACGCCTCCAACTCAATCATCAAGTTTGCGGACGACACAACAGTGGTAGGCTTGATTACCAACAACGACGAGACGGCCTACAGGGAGGAGGTGAGGGCCCTCGGAGTGTGGTGTCAGGAAAATAACCTCACACTCAACGTCAACAAAACTAAGGAGATGATTGTGGACTTCAGGAAACAGCAGAGGGAACACCCCCATCCACATCGATGGAACAGTAGTGGAGAGGGTAGCAAGTTTTAAGTTCCTCGGCATACACATCACAGACAAACTGAATTGGTCCACTCACACAGACAGCATCGTGAGGAAGGCGCAGCAGCGCCTCTTCAACCTCAGGAGGCTGAAGAAATTCGGCTTGTCACCAAAAGCACTCACAAACTTCTACAGATGCACAATCGAGAGCATCCTGGCGGGCTGTATCACCGCCTGGTATGGCAACTGCACCGCCCTCAACCGTAAGGCTCTCCAGAGGGTAGTGAGGTCTGCACAACGCATCACCGGGGCAAACTACCTGCCCTCCAGGACACCTACACCACCCGATGCTACAGGAAGGCCATAAAGATCATCAAGGACATCAACCACCCGAGCCACTGCCTGTTCACCCCGCTGTCATCCAGAAGGCGAGGTCAGTACAGGTGCATCAAAGCTGGGACCGAGAGACTGAAAAACAGCTTCTATCTCAAGGCCATCAGACTGTTAAACAGCCACCACTAACATTGAGTGGCTACTGCCAACACACTGTCAATGACACTGACTCTACTCCAGCCACTTTAATCATGGGAATTGATGGGAAATGATGTAAATATATCACTAGCCACTTTAAACAATGCTACCTTATATAATGTTACTTACCCTACATTGTTCTTCTCATATGCATACGTTGATACTGTACTCTATATCATCGACTGCATCCTTATGTAATACATGTATCACTAGCCACTTTAACTATGCCACTTGGTTTACATACTTATCTCATATGTATATACTGTACTCGATATCATCTACTGTATCTTGCCTATGCTGCTCTGTACCATCACTCATTCATATATCCTTATGTACATATTCTTTATCCCCTTACACTGTGTATAAGACAGTAGTTTTTTTGGAATTGTTAGTTAGATTACTTGCTCGTTATTACTGCATTGTCGGAACTAGAAGCACAAGCATTTCGCTACACTCGCATTAACATCTGCTAACCATGTGTATGTGACAAATAAAATTTGATTTGATTTGATTTGATTCCCAACGCACTAGACAACCAGTTATTATAGCCTTTAGCCGTACCCTTATCCTACTCCTCCTCTGTTCCTCTGGTGATGTAGGGGTTAACCCAGGCCCTGTAGCCCCCAGTTCCACTCCTATTCCCCAGGCGATATCATTTGTTGACTTCTATAACCGTAAAAGCCTTGGTTTCATGCATGTTAACATCAGAAGCCTCCTCCCGAAGTTTGTTTTATTCACTGCTTTAGCACACTCCACCAACCCTGATGTCCTAGCCGTATCTCAATCCTGGCTTTGGAAGGACATCAAAAATTCAGAAATTTCCATCCCCAACTACAACATTTTCAGCCAAGATAGAACTGCCAAAGGTGGCAGAGTTGCAATCTACTGCAGAGAGAGCCTGCAAAGTTCTGTCATACTATCCAGGTCTGTGCCCAAACAGTTGAGCTTCTACTTTTAAAAATCCAAATTTCCAGAAACAGGTCTCTCACTGTTGCCGCTTGCTATAGACCCCTCAGCCCCTACCTGTGCCCTGGACACCATATGTGATTAGATTGCCCCCCATTTATCTTCAGAGTTCGTAATGTTAGGTGACCTAAAGTGGCTTATGCTTAACACCCCGGCCATCCTACAATCTAAGTTAGATGCCCTCAATCTTATCAAGGAACCTACCAGGTACAACCCTAAATCCATAAACATGGGCACCATCATAGATAGCATCCTGACCAACCTGCCCTCTAAATAGACCTCTGCTGTCTTCAACTAAACTCAGCAAAAAAAGAAACGTCCTCTCACTGTCAACTGCATTTTTTTCAGCAAACTTAGCATGTGTAAATATTTGTATGAACATAACAAGATTCAACAACTGAGACATAAACTGAACAAGTTTCACAGACGTGGCTAACAGAAATTTAATAATGTGTCCCTGAAAAGGGGGGGTCAAAATCAAAAGTAACACTCAGCCCTCAGTCCAGCCTCTCCCAGCCTATTGCGGACAGTCTGAGCACTGATGGAGGGATTGTACATTCCTGGTGTAACTCGGGCAGTTGTTGTTGCCATCCTGTACCTGCCCCACAGATGGGTGTGATGTTCAGATGTACCGATCCTGTGCAGGTGTTGTTACACGTGGTCTGCCACTGCGAGGATGATCAGCTGTCCATCCTGTCTCCCTGTAGCGCTATCTTAGGCGTCTCACAGAACGGACATTGCAATTTTTTGCCCTGGCCACATCTGCAGTCCTCATGCCACCTTGCAACATGCCTAAGGCACATTCACGCAGATGAGCAGGGACCCTGGGCATCTTATTTTTGTGTTTTTCAGAGTCAGTAGAAAGACATCTTTTGTGTCATAAGTTTTTATAACTGTGACCTTAATTGCCTACCGTCTGTAAGCTGTTAGAGTCTTAACGACTGTTCCACCAGTGCATGTTCATTAATTGTTTATGGGTCATTGAACAAGCATGGGAAACAGTGTATAAACCCTTTACAATGAAGATCTGTGAAGTCATTTGGATTTTTACAAATGATCTTTGAACAACAGGGTCCTGAAAAAGGGACGTTTCTTTTTTTTGCTGTGTTTACAAATACCTCGGTGTCTGGTTAGTCTGTAACTCTCCTTCCAGACTCACATTAAGCATCTCCAATCCAAAATTAAATCTAGAATTGGCTTCTTATTTTGCAACAAACCCTCCTTCACTTATGCTGCTCACCATACCCTCGTAAAACTGACTATCCTACCGATCCTTGACTTTGGTCATGTAATTTACAAAATAGCCTCCAACACTCTACTCAGCAAATTGGATGCAGTTTATCACAGTGCCATCTGTTTTGTCACCAAAGCCCTATATACTACCCACCAATGCGACCTGTATGCTCTCGTTGGCTGACCCTCGCTTAATTTTCGCCGCCAAACCAACTGGCTCCAGGTCATCTATAAGTCTTTCCTAGGTAAAGCCCTGCCTTATCTCAGCTCACTGGTCACCATAGCAACACCCACCAATAGCACACGCTCCAGCAGGTATATTTCACTGGTCATCCCCAAAGCCAACTCCTCCTTTGGCCGCCTTTCCTTACAGTTCTCTGCTGCCAATGACTGGAACGAATTGCAAAAATCACTGAAGCTGGAGACTTATATCTCCCTCACTAACTTTAAGCATCAGCTGTCAGAGCAGCTTACCGATCATTGCACCTGTACACAGCCCATCTATAAATAGGGAAATAACTAACTACCTCATCCCCATATTGTTATTTATTTTTGCTCTTTTGCACCCCAGTATCTCTACTTGCACATCATCATCTGCACATATATCACTCCAGTGTTAATGCTATATATTTCGACAATATGGCCTATTAATTGCCTGACCTCACCTCGTTAATCTTACTACATTTACACACACTGTATATTGATTTTTTCTATTGTGTTATTGACTGAACTTTTGTTTATCCCATGTGTAACTCTGTTGTTTTTGTCACACTGCTTTTCTTTATCTTGGCCAGGTCGCAGTTGTAAATGAGTGCTTGTTGTCAACTGGCCTACCTGGTTAAATAAAGATGAAATAATAAAAAATAAAACATAATGACCAGCCTTTCAAAGCACTTCATGGCTACAGATGTGAGTGCCACGGGTCGGTAGTCATTTGGCCAGGTTACCTTAGTGTTCTTTGGCACAGGGACTATGGTGGTCTGCTTGAAACATGTTGGTATTACAGACTCGGTCAGGGAGAGGTTGAAAATGTCAGTGAAGACACCTCCAAGTTGGTCAGCGCATGCTCGGAGTTCACGTCCTGGTAATCCGTTTGGCCCTGTGGTCTTGTGAATGTTGACCTGTTTAAAGGTCTTACTCACATCGGCTACGGAGAGCTGATGCACTCATGCATGTTTCAGTGTTACTTGCCTCGAATCGAGCATAGAAGTTATTTAGCTTGTCTGGTAGTCACGTGTCACTGGCCAGCTCACAGCTCTACTTCCCTTTGTAGTCCGTAATAGTTTACAAGTCCTGCCACATCCGACAAGCGTTGGAGCCAGTGTAGTACTATTCAATCTTAGTCCTGTATTGACACTTTGCCTGTTTGATGGTTCGTCGGAGGGTATAGCAGGATTTCTTCTAAGCATCCGAGTTAGAGTACCGCTCCTTGAAAGCTGCAGGCTCTACCTTTAGCCCAGTGCGGATGTTTCCTGTAATCCATGGCTTCTGTTTGGGTTATGTACATACGCTCACTGTGGGGACGATGTCGTTGATGCACTTATTGATGAAGCCAGTGACTGATGTGGTGTACTCCTCAATGCCGTCGTAAGAATCCCGGGAACATATTCCAGTCTGTGCTTGCAAAACAGTCCTGTAGCTTAGTATCTGCTTCATCTGAACACTTCCTTATTGAGTGAGTCATTGGTACTTCCTGCTTTAGTGTTTGCTTGTAAGCAGGAATCAGGAGAATAGTGTTATGGTCAGATTTTCCAAATGGAGGGCGAGGGAGAACTTTGCACACGTCTCTGTGTGTGGAGTAAAGGTGGTCTAGATGAGCATGTTCCTGTTTGATTATGGCCATATACAGCTCGTTCAGTGCGGTCTTAGTGCCAGCATCGGTTTGTGGAGGTAAATAGACAGCTACTAAAAATATAGATGAAAACTCTCTTGGTAAATAGTGTGGTCTACAGCTTATCATGTACAGTATGTATGTTATCCATGCCGTCATTCAGCCACAACTCTGTGAAACATAAGATATTACAGTTTTTAATGTCCCATTGGTAGGAAAGTCTTGATCAGAGCTCATCCATTTTGTTATCCAATTATTGCACTTTGGCTAACAGGACTGATGGTAGAGAGGGATTACTCACTCGCCGTCGGATCCTTACCAGGCACCCCGACCTACGACCCCGATATCGCCATCTCTTCTTCATGTGAATGACGGGGATGTGGGTCTTGTCGAGTGTCTGAAGTAAATCCTTCGCGTCCGACTCGTTAAAGAAAAAATATTTGTCAAGTATGAGGTGAGTAATCGCTGTCCTGATATCCAGAAGTTATTTTCGGTCATAAGAGACGGTGGCAGAAACATTATGTACAAAATTAGTTACACATGATGCAAAAAAACACACACAATAGCACAATTTGGCTAGGAGCCCGTAAATGGCAGCCATCTCTTCCGGCGCAATTAGTTCACTGAGGACGTATCTAAGTTATTAAAAAGTGTTAACCTTTGCAAGGCTGCCAGCCCAGATGGCATCACTAGCCGTGGCTTCAGAGCATTTGCAGACTGGCTGTTGTAGCTGGCTGTTGTGTTCTCTGACATTTTCAATCTCTCCCTAGCTCAGGACTCTATACTCAGATGCTTCAAGATATTCACTGTCATCCCTGTGCCCAAGAAAGGAAAGTAACTGAACTGAATGTCTGGACACCTTCATTATACTCCAAACCCCAAGAAGGCCTCTGTAAAACGGAGATACTCCATCCGTAGAAATCTGGCTACTGTCAACCCAAAATAAAGCCTTCTTTAAATCAAATCCCCCTACGTTCTGTAATACCAGACCTGCCACCCCTCTCCACACCACATTTTTTGGTCCATAAAGCAACCTTTGAATAAACTGAAACGGGAAAGCAGCAGCCCAACTAGCAAGATGTACAACACCTTGTCTGCCCTCTTTTGACAAATACAAAACACTTTGTGGAACCCAATGATATTTATCCCTCAAAAAATCTACAATAATTGCCTGTATCTTGGCCGGAAGGCCAGACGGTGGCTCTAAACATGACAACTGATGCCACAGTGCAGAGGCAACCACATTATTAACAATAATAGTGTGCCCCCTATATGAATTACGAGTTAGAAACCAACGCCATCTCCCCATTTTCCCTTCGACCATTTGAACCACCCCTTTCCAATGTTTTCCCCATCCCCTAGGGACAAGATACTTGAAACCTCACTTACACCATTCCAACCCCCCTGGCAAAGCTATGATCCCTCCAGACCATTTCCCAATTTGTGAAGCACAACTTGTTCCCCAATTTATCTTTGCAGAGGGTATTCCCCTAAACCGATGAACTATGAGACTCAAACTATCCACCTCTGCTTGATTTTTCACCAAAATAACTACATCATTAGCATATCATTAGAGACTAATAGGAGGAATATAATCTGAAAGGTACACACCTTCAATGTGACTTCTAATGCGATTTAGTAGTGGCTCTAGAGCGATGGCATACAACATTCCAGACAACGAACACCCCTGCCTAGTTCCTCTACACACTTTAAAAGGAGCACTCAAGCCACCGCTAACTTTCAATGTCACTATATATCACCCTGATCATGGCAATAAAACCAGAGCTGAAACCAAAAGCCTCAAAAGTGCACCATAGGTATTGATGTTCAACTTGGATAAACGCCTGTTCCTGATCAATTGAAATTAGATCAGCATCCAACCCAATAGCCCTAGAGATGCCCCAAAAAATCCAGAATCAGGGAAATGTTGTCCCCTATCTGCCTGCCGTGAACACAGTAGGACTGGTCCAAGTGTATGATTGGCCCCATCACGTCCCTCAGCCTGTTGGAAAAAGCCTTGGACAGGATCTGATAATCAGTGCACATTAAGGCCTCCAATTCTTCACCTCCATAGGGTCACCTTTTTTGGCAGTAGGGTGCGGACAGCCCTTCTACTGCGTAGCGGTAGGAACCCTCCGGTGAAACTATCGTTAACCACTTTTAGCCAATCCTCTCCCAACATTTTCCATGCCTTTTAATGCAATGCATAGCTCCTGCAAAGACAATGGTTGCTCTAGCTCTACCTTCTGCAGCCACCTGTGGGAGCCCATCAATGAACTGCTGTGTCACTGTTTTATCCTCTTTGTACTCACACTTGTAGAGCTCAGCAAAGAACTCTACTGCCCTCTTTGTACTCACACTTGTAGAGCTCAGCATAGAACTCTACTGCCCTCTTTGTACTCACACTCGTAGAGCTCAGCATAGAACTCTACTGCCCTCTTTGTACTCACTCTTGTAGAGCATAGAACTCTACTGCCCTCTTTCTAATTTCACTTGGGATAGTGAGCTCCTGTCCAACAGCTGATTTGAGGCAATGAATAATTCTTCTTTGTCCATTCTTTTTCTCTAAACCAAAGAAAAAACAGTACAGACATTGCAATTTATTGCCCTGGCCAGATCTGCAGTCCTCATGCCTCCTTGCAGCATGGCTAAGGCACATTCACGCAGATGAGCAGTGACCCTGGACATCTTTGTTTTGGTGTTTTTCAGAGTCAGTAGAAAGGCCTCTTCAGTGTCCTAAGTTTTCATAACTGTGACCTTAATTGCCCACCCGTCTGTAAGCTATTAGTGTCTTAATGACCGTTCCACCAGTGCATGTTCATTAATTGTTTATGGGTCATTGAACAAGCATGGGAAACAGTGTTTAAACCCTTTATAATGAAGATCTGTGAAGTTATTTGGATTTATACGAATTATCCTTGAATGACAGGGTCCTGAAAGGACGTTTCTTTTTTGGCTGAGTTTATATATTTATACACACATAAACCCAATAGGGTGATTAGAATTCCAGTCACTCCCATAATCGCTCCTGCTCCACGACTCACTCCCAGCATGAGAGAGAGAGAGACTAATGTCCCTCTGTCTCAGTGTCATTATAACACTTCATTTGTTAAACTGTTGGTCATTTACATAGTTCGAACAAATATTACTGGCTTGGTTTTACGTAACGTAGAGAGAGAGAGAGTGGGGACTCTGAGATGACAGATACTCTGGCCCTCCAGGTCTCTGACAGGGGAAATGTGATGCTGCTACAGGTACAGGGAGGGGTCTGTAGTCTCTACTACTGTGGATCACCTCTGCTGCAGGAGTATGCAGGCATACCAAAGACTGCTAGGGTAATATGATGCTAGCTGCTACAGGCAGGCAGGCAGGC
Source organism: Oncorhynchus tshawytscha (assembly GCF_018296145.1). Taxonomy (NCBI): domain Eukaryota; kingdom Metazoa; phylum Chordata; class Actinopteri; order Salmoniformes; family Salmonidae; genus Oncorhynchus; species Oncorhynchus tshawytscha. The sequence goes on from NC_056454.1 coordinate 33,935,117, forward strand.
TGGCAGGCTGGCAGGCAGGCAGGCAGGCAGGCAGGCAGGCTAGTCTGTGATGCTGCTTCTAACTGCTACTAGAAAACAAAGGACAACAACTCACAAAGGTTAGGGTTAACCTTAACTCTATCCCAGACAAGGTAACTTCTAAGAGAGGGGACATTAGAGGTAGGCAGGGCCCTCCAGATCTGGAAGAGGGGATGTTAGAGGTAGGCAGGGCCCTCCAGATCTGGAAGAGGGGACGTTAGAGGTAGACAGGGCCCTCCAGATCTTTGACAGGGGAAATGTGATGGTGCTTCAGATACAGGGAGGGGCTCTGTAGTCTACTACTGTGGATCACTACTGCTACAGAACAAAAGGGCAGCGTCTCACAAACAGAAGCACCCTTTTAGAGCTGTACAGCCTAGCAGCCCCATTTGAGTTTCTTAATACAGTCCAGTAGATCTCATTACTGACCAGGTGACACCATCACCCACTTTAGCTGAATTATTCAACAGAGAATCAGTTCAAAAAGCAGTCAAAGCCATTCATTTTATAGAGAACGGTTCACTTAATTTCCAATGGGGATCTTGCATCAATTGGCATAAACAATTTGTTTACTTGTATGTGTGTGGAAATGGTGAAAGAAACAAATCAATGAATCAGTTGCCTCACTGACAGCCTTACTTCACTACCCCCCTAACTGCACACCATCCTAGTGTCCACATAGAGGATATGAGCTCCCCATGCCCCCCTATGCTCCCTCTCGCCTCCTTTCTGTGTTCTCTCTCCTCTCTGTGTTCCCTCTCTCCTCTGTTTTCCCTCTCTGTGCTCCCTCTCTCCTCTCTGTGTTCCCTCTCTCCTCTGTTTTCCCTCTCTGTGCTCCCTCTCTCCTCTCTGTGTTCCCTCTCTCCTCTGTTTTCCCTCTCGGTGCTCCCCCTCTCCTCTCTGTGCTCCCTCTCTCATCCCTGTGCTCCCTCTCTGTGCTCCCTCTCTCATCTCTGTGCTCCCTCTCTGTGTTCCCTCCCTCTCTCTTTCTGTGCTCCCTCCATCTCTCATTCTGTGCTCCTTTCGTCTCTCTTTCTGTGCTCCCTCCCTCTCTCTTTCCGTGCTCCCTCTCTCTCTCTGCGCTCCCTGTCTCCCTCTCTCTCTCTGCGCTCCCTGTCTCCCTCTCTGTGCTCCTTGTCTCCCTCTCTGCGCTCATTGTCTCCCTCTCTGTGCTCCCTGTCTCTCTCTGTGCTCCCTCTCTCTCTCTCTGTGCTTCGCCTCTCCCTCTCTGTGCTCCCTGTCTTCTGCAGTGAGCCAACTGTGAGTGGAGAGCCCTGCAATGCAGCAGCCAAGTGACTCACACACGGCACAGAAAGACACATACACAGACACACACTGAGACACACAGGGAGGTAGGGAGGCAGGCATGGAGGGAGGCAGGCATAGAGGGAAGGAGGCAGGCAGGCATGGAAGGAGAGAGGCAGGCAGGCATGGAGGCAGGGAGGGATGCCGACAGGCAGGCATGGAGGGAGGGAGGGAGGGAGGCAGGCAGGCAGACATGGAGGGCGGCAGGCAGGCATGGAGGGAGGCAGGCATGGAGGGAGGGAGGCAGGCAGGCAGGCAGGCAGGCATGAAGGGAAGGAGGCAGGCAGGCATGGAAGGAGAGAGGCAGGCAGGCATGGAGGCAGGGAGGGATGCCGACAGGCAGGCATGGCGGGAGGGAGGGAGGCAGGCAGGCAGACATGGAGGGCGGCAGGCAGGCATGGAGGGAGGCAGGCAGGCAGGCATGGAGGCAGGGAGGGATGCAGGCAGGCAGGTAGGCAACAGGTGGAGTGGGGTTTCAAACTGGATGAATAGGAGTAGGTGGAGGAATAAGTGGATGAAGAGGAGGAGAGAGAGGAGAGGAAAGAAAGGACTGAGTAGGAAGATATAGAGGAAGGGGAGGAAAATAAGAAAAGTAGGCTACCCTACTTATTAGCTTGTCAGTAGCTTGCCTTGACAGTTGCTGTTCCCAAAGTTTTCTGTTCCGGGGACCTCCAAATCACATTCAAAAGCTCTCACAGAGTTGTATAATTAAAAAATATATATCTTGGCTGACAAATTTAGAGTCAGTTTTATCAGTGAATAACCAGGTTTCCATCCAACCATTTAATGAATTATATGACGCATGGAAAAGTCACAACCAGTCTGATGAAAATGTGAAATGCCGGTACAATTCTATAAATGCCGACAGACACTTGCTCGTGTGACGTGGTGGGATATTTTTGTGTCGCTAAAATGTATTATGGGAGAAATGGCTGTGGAAATGCCTTAATACGCAAATACTGATATAAATACTGATATCCAAGTGAACTTGGAGTCACTTGGAGTCACATATGTTGTGTGGTCCTCCCACTACAACACGGGAAACCATGCAGTTTATTAGGCTACAGATTAAATAAGTTATGATGATCTTCACAGGGTGGTGAATGTGCAAGATGATGAGCTTGATGCTCCTCTCCAATAAAAATTGAGGTGACATGATGATCAATGCATGGCTGCCATTGAAAAAATTGAAGACCACCTGCCACAGGTTGAAAACCACTGTTATACAAGAGATATCACTACTAGGCCCGTTGAGACATATTCTCAGAATACCATGCACTATTCAAACTGTTCTCTGTTGCGAAGCAAAATTCTCCCTCAGTAATGGGTTAAAATGGGATTTTCAAATACTGGTACTGTATGCTTTTGTACATGTACTTTGATTCAAGAGAACATCTATATGTAACTGAGCTTAGCTCTAAAACAACAACCAGCCTATGCTAATTTCCACCCTGTCCTGGTCCGTCGGTACAGTTCTTGCCAGCAGGGGAGAGGTGAAGTGTGTCCCTAATGGTGCCCTGTTCCCTACAGAGTACTACTTTAGGGAGGTAGATGGAACAACCCAGTTTCTATTATCCAGACAGAGAGAGGTTGGTAAAAGACGAGGGATGAGGACAGGTGAGGATGGGTAGCTGTGTCCCATGTGAAATGGACATTTTGTTTCAGTTTCCCCATGCAGCTGTCCTTCCTGCCACCCAGGCTCTGAACATCCTATCTCTGTGGGACTGAATGGGGGGTGTTGGCCTAGCTCCCCACCCTGCTCTGTCAGCCTACACCCTGGCATCCACCCGGTCCCCGTTTCCGCGCCCCCTATACTCTAACTCACTGTCTGTGTCCCCATGCCCCCATGCCCCCTTCCACCATTCCCTGTACCCCCCACCCCTGCTCCACTGTCGGTGTCCCCCAGCCTCCCTTTTCCCCTACACCCAGTCTGTGTCCCCCTGCCTCCCTTTTCCCCTACACCCAGTCTGGGTCCCCCTGCCTCCCTTTTCCCCTATACCCAGTCTGGGTCCCCCTGCCTCCCTTTTCCCCTATACCCAGTCTGTGTCCCCCAGCCTCCCTTTTCCCCTACACCCAGTCTCTGTCCCCCAGCCTCCCTTTTCCCCTACACCCAGTCTGTGCCCCCTGCCTCCCTTTTCCCCTACACCCAGTCTGGGTCCCCCTGCCTCCCTTTTCCCCTACACCCAGTCTGTGTCCCCCATCCTCCCTTTTCCCCTACACCCAGTCTGTGTCCCCCAGCCTCCCTTTTCCCCTACACCCTCCCTTTTCCCCTACACCCAGTCTGTGTCCCCTTGCCTCCCTTTTCCCCTACACCCAGTCTGTGTCCCCCAGCCTCCCTTTTCCCCTACACCCAGTCTGTGTCCCCCTGCCTCCCTTTTCCCCTACACCCAGTCTGTGTCCCCCAGCCTCCCTTTTCCCCTACACCCAGTCTGTGTCCCCCAGCCTCCCTTTTCCCCTACACCCAGTCTGTGTCCCCCTGCCTCCCTTTTCCCCTACACCCAGTCTGTGTCCCCCAGCCTCCCATTTCCTCTACACCCAGTCTGTGTCCCCTGCCCTATGCCCCCCACACCCTGCCCCTCTGTCAGTGTCCCCCTGCCTCCCATTTCCTCTACACCCAGTCTGTGTCCCCCTGCCCTGTGCCCCCCACACCCTGCCCCTCTGTCAGTGTCCCCCTGCCTCCCATTTCCTCTACACCCAGTTTGTGTCCTCCTGCCCTGTGCCCCCCCTACACCCTGCCCCCACTGTCAGTATCCCCCTGCTTCCCTGCCCCCTATTCCCCTACACCCTGTAGCAGTGAGTCATTGGTGATACATTGTAATGTGTGTGGTTGTACTAGAAACATGATGTGCTTATGCTGGGTTTGAGAATAACACCAGCTAAATATCTTCACATTTGTTTCCTAACGCCCTCATTATCAGAGGGCCAAAAGAGGCAAAATAAATTATGAAACATACATTTTAGTTGTTTTCATTAAACACACACAGTGATTTATTAGATTACAAAGACTCCATGGTGGTTTTAAATTATGCAATATTGCTCCAGTTGAAGATAAGAGTGTTCATGGCTTTTTTATGCACAGTCAGAGAGAGAGAGTTTATCCCTTCTAGTTATGGAGAGAAAGAGAGCGAGAGCGGAAGGATCGGATGGAGGAGGGGTCGGAGGGAGCCAGGGAGGGATAGATGGAATAGAAAGAGAGAGAGAGAGAGTGTAATGTTTACTGTACAGGAAGAAATGGCAGCAGTTTTACGGGCGCCCAACCAATTGTGCTATTATGTATTATTTTCACGTAACTTATTTTGTACATAATGTTTCTGCAACCGTATCTTACGGCAGAAAAGAGCTTCTGGATATCAGGACAGCGATCACTCACCTCGGATTAGACTAAGATTTTTTCTTCAACAAACAAGACGCACAAGACATTCTCCAAACACCTGGCAGGGCCGACATCCACGTTATTTACAAGAGGGAGCGACACAGGTAGAGGACAAAGAGCCGGATGCCTGGTCAGGACCCGAAAAAGGCGAGTGGGAAAGCTGCCGTTACCGTCAATACTACTCGCCAACGTGCAATCATTGCACAATAAACTAGACGAGGTACGATCACGAATATCCTACCAACGGGACATCAAAAACTGTAATATCCTATGTTTCACTGAATCGTGGCTGAATGACAACATGGATATTAAGCTAGCGGGATACACGCTGCACCGGCAAGATAGAACAGCACACTCCGGTAAGACGAGGGGGGTCTGTTCATATTTGTAAACAACAGCTGGTGCACGAAATCTAAGGAAGTCTCTAGATTTTGCTCGCCTGAAGTAGAGTATATTGTGATAAATTGCAGGCCACACTGTCACGGCTGGCTGAAGGACTGGACCAAGGTGCAGCATGGTAAGCGTACATTTGAACTTTATTTGAAAATGACGCCGACAAAACGAAGAACAAAAAACCAACCGTGAAGCTTTGGGCTATGTGCCCTGAACAACTACAAAGTTAACTTACCTAAGTATGGTTCTCAATCAGAGACAACGATAGACAGCTGTCCCTGATTGAGAACCATACCAGGCCAAGACATAGAAATACAAAACATACAAAAAAGGACATAGAATGCCCACCCTAGTCACTCCCTGGCCTAACCAAAGTAGAGAATAAAAAGCCTCTCTATGGCCACTCCAGAGCGTGACACACACTACTTGCCTAGAGAGTTTTCAGCTATACTTTTCGTGGCTGTTTATTTACCACCACAGACAGATGCTGGCACTAAGACTGCACTCAGTCAGCTGTATAAGGAAAAAAGCAAACAGGAAACCACTCACCCAGAGGTGGCGCTCCTAGTGGCCGGAGATTTTAATGCAGGGAAACTTAGATCAGTTCCACCAAATTTCCATCAACATGTTAAATGTGCAACCAGAGGGAAAACAATTCTAGATCACTTGTACTCCACAAACAGAGATGCGTACGAAGCTCTCCCTCGCCCTCCATTTGGTAAATCCGACCACAACTCTATCCTCCTGATTCCTGCTTACAAGCAAAAATTAAAGCAGGAAGCACCAGTGACTCAGTCTATATAAAAGTGGTCAGATGAAGCAGATGCTAATCTACAGGACTGTTTTGCTATCACAGACTGGAACATGTTCCCGAAATCTTCAGATGGCATTGAGGAGTACACCACATCAGTCACTGATGTGCTTTATCAATAAGTGCTTTTTCAATAAGTGCATCGAGGACGTTGTCCCCACAGTGACTGTATGTACATACCCCAACCAGAAGCCATGGATTACAGGCAACATTTGCACTTAGCTAAAGGGTAGAGCTGCCGCTTTCAAGGTGCGGGACTCTAACCCGGAAGCTTACAACAAATCCTGCTATGCCCTGCGACAAACCATCAAACAGGCAAAGCGTCAATACAGGGCTAAGATTGAATCATACTACACTTGCTCCATCGCTCGTCTTATGTGGCTGGGCTTGCAAACTATTACAGACTACATAGGGAAGCACAGCCGCGTGCCCAGTGACACAAGCCTACCAGTGACACAAGCCTACCAGACGAGCTAAATCACTTCTATACTAGCTTTGAGGCAAGCAACACTGAGGCATGCAGGAAAGCATCAGCTGTTCCGGGCGACTGTGTGATCACGCTCTCCATAGCCGATGTGAGTAAGACCTTTAATCAGGTCAACATACACAAGGCTGCGGGGCCAGACGGATTACCAGGACCTGTGCTCCGGGCACGTGCTGACCAACTGGCAGGTGTCTTCTCTGACATTTTCAACATGTCCCTGATTGAGTCTGTAATACCAAAATGTTTCAAGCAGACCACCATAGTCCCTGTGCCCAAGAACACAAAGGCAACCTGCCTAAATGACTACAGACCTGAAGCACTCACGTCTGTAGCCATGAAGTGCTTTGAAAGGTTGGTAATGGCTCACATCAACATCATTATCCCAGAAACCCTAGACCCACTCCAATTTGCATACCGCCCAAACAGATCCACAGATGATGCAATATCTATTGCACACCACACTGCTCTTTCCCACCTGGACAAAAGGAACACTTATGTGAGAATGCTATTAATTGACTACAGCTCAGTGTTCAACACCATAGTGCCCTCAAAGCTCATCACTAAGCTAAGGCTCCTGGGACTAAACACCTCCCTCTGCAACTGGATCCTGGACTTCCTGACGGGCTACCCCCAGGTGGTGAGCGTAGGTAGCAACACATTTGCCACGCTGATCCTCAACACTGGAGCTCCTCAGGGGTGGGTGCTCTGTCCCCTCCTGTACTCCCTGTTCACCCACGACTGCATGGCCAGGCACGACTCCAACACCATCATTAAGATTGCAGACGACACAACAGTGGTAACAGCCTGATCACCGACAACGATGAGACAGCCTATAGGGAGGAAGTCAGAAACCTGTCCGGGTGGTGCCAGAATAACAACCTATCCCTCAACGTGACCAAGACTAAGGAGTTGATTGTGGACTACAGGAAAAGGAGGACCGAGCACTCCCCCATTCTCATCGACGGGGTTGTAGTGGAGCAGGTTGAGAGCTTCAAGTTCCTTGGTGTCCATATCAACAACAAACTAGAATGGTCCAAGACAGTCGTGAAGAGTGCATGACAAAGCCTATTCCCCCTCAGGAAACTAAAAAGATTTGGCATGGGTCCTGAGATCCTCAAAAGGTTCTACAGCTGCAATGTCGAGAGCATCTTGACTGGCAACTGCTCGGCCTCTGACCGCAACGCACTATAGAGGGTAGTGCATACGTTCCAGTACATCACTGGGGCTAAGCTGCCTGCCATCCAGGACCTCTACATCAGGCGGTGCCAGAGGAAGGCCCTAAAAATTGTCAAAGACCCCAGCCACCCCAAGTCATAGACTATTCTCCCTATTACCACTTGGCAAGCGGTACCGGAGTGCCACGTCTAGGACAAAAGGCTTCTCAACATTTTTTACCCCCAAGTCATAAGACTCCTGAACAGGTAACCAAATGGCTACCCGGACTATTTGAATTGTGTGCCCTGCCCAACCCCTCTTTTTATGCTGCTGCTACTCTCTGTTTATCATATATGCATAGTCACTTTAACTATACATTCATGTACATACTACCTCAATTGGGCTGACCAACCAGTGCTCCCGCACATTGGCTAACAGGGCTATTTGCATTGTGTCCCCACCACCCGCCAACCCCTCTTTTACACTACTGCTACTCTCTGTTCATCATATATGCATAGTCACTTTAACCATTTCTACATGTACATACTACCTCAATCCGCCTGACTAACCGATGTCTGTATGTAGCCTCGCTACTTTTATAGCCTCGCTACTGTATATAGCCTTGCTACTGTATATAGCCTCCTCTACTGTATATAGCCTCCTCTACTGTATATAGCCTCGCTACTGTATATAGCCTCCTCTAATGTATATAGCCTCCTCTACTGTATATAGCCTCTACTGTATGGAGCCTCCTCTATTGTATATAGCCTCCTCTACTGTATGTAGCCTGTATTTTTACTTTTGTTTTATTTCTTTACCTACCTATTGTTCACCTAATACTTTTTTTGCGCTATTGGTTAGAGCCAAAATGTAAGCATTTCACTGTAAGGTTGTATTCAGCGCACATGAATAAAATTTGATTTGATTTGATCTTTTATTTTGTATTTCATTTTTGTTTATTATCTATTTCACTTGCTTTGGCAATGTAAACCTATGTTTCCCATGGAACTAAATCCCCTAAAATTGAATTGTAATTGAAATTGAATTGAGAGAGAGAGTGAGGGGGGGCTCTCATATGATAGACACTCTGAAGTGGTGACAAAGGGACAGGAAGTCATTGTGGCCATGTTACCCTGCCCCGTGCCCTCTTGTGCCACAACAACCCATCCTGGACAGCAAAATCAAACGTCAGTCTGGCCTGATGACACAGGCTCTGCTGCCTGCAAATGACTGACTGACCGCTCACTCTGCTCCCCACTCCAATTCCTTACCAGTCCTGTAGCCTCTACTCCCTAACTACTCCTGTATTCAGTGCATTCGGAAAGTATTCAGACCCCTTGACCTTTTCCACATTTTGTTATGTTCCAGCCTTATTCTAAAAGGAAATAAATATAATATCAATCTACACACAATACCCCATAATGACAAACAAAAAGAGGGTTTTAGATGTTATTGCTAATTTATTAAATATATAACTGAATTATCACATTTACATAAGTATTCAGGCCCTTTACTCAGTACTTTGTTGAAGCACCTTTGGCAGTGATTACAGCCTCAAGTCTTCTTGGGTATGATGCTACAGTATAAGCTTGGCTCACCTTTATTTGGAGTTTCTCCCTTTCTTGTCTGCAAATCCTCTCAAGCTCTATCAGGTTGGATAGGGATTGTCGCTGCACAGCTATTTTCAGGTCTCTCCAGAGATGTTAGATCGGGTTCAAGTCCAGGCTCTGGCTGGGCCACTCAAGGACATTCAGAGACTTGTCCCGAAGCCCCTCCTGTGTTGTCTTGGCTGTGTGCTTAGGGTTGTTATCCTGTTGGAAGGTGAACCGTCGCTCCAGTCTGAGGTCCTGAGTGCTCTAGAGCAGGTTTTCTTCAAGGATCTCTCTGTACTTTTCTCCGTTAATCTTTCCCTTGATCCTGACCAATCTCGCAGTCCCTGCCGCTGAAAAACATCCCCACAGCATGATGCTGCAACCACCATGCTTCACCGTAGAGATAGTGCTAGGTTTCCTCCAGACGTGACATTTGGCATTCAGGCCAAAGATTTCAATCTTGGTTTCATCAGAGCAGGTGCCTTTTGGCAAACTCCAAGCGGGCTGTCATGTGCCTTTTACTGAGGAGTGGCTTCTGTCTGGCCACAACCATAAAGCTCTGATTGGTGGAGTGCTGCAGAGATGGTTATAGTTCTAGAAGGTTCTTCCATCTCCATAGAGGAACTTTAGAGCTCTGTCAGAATGACAGTCGGGATCTTGGTCACCTCCCTGACCAAGGCCCTTCTACCCTGATTGCTGAGTTTGGCTGGATGGCCAGCTCTAGGAAGAGTCTTGGTGGTTCCAAACTTCATCTATTTAAGAATGATGGAAGTCACTTTGTTCTTGGGGATGTTCAATACTGCAGAAATATTTTGGTACCCTTCCCCAGATCCGTTCTTTGACACAATTCTGTCTCGGAGCTCTACGGACAATTTCTTTGACTTCATGGCTTGGTCAATGGAAACAGGATGAGCCTGAGCTCAATTTCAGTCTCATAGCAACGGGTCTGAATACTTACGTAAAGAAGGTATTTCTGTTTTTTTTATTTTTAATACATTTGCCAAATAAAAAACCTGTTTTCGCTTTGTCATTATGGGGTATTTTGTGTAGATTGATGAGGAATGTTTTACTTTTAATCCATTTTAGAATAAGTCTGTAATGTAACAAAATGTGGAAAAAGTCAAGAGGTCTGAATACTTTCCAAATGCACTGTGAGAGGATTGGATAGGTGGATGCAGACATTTCCACCTAGCCAATCAGATGGCATAATGAAGCTATTACTATAGTGCCTATACTGTATCCAATCGTCTGAGATCTGGGGACCATTTGGAATTCAGCATTATTACCTATTTGTTCACTCTCCCCCTGTGTTGTAAAGCAGGATCAGTCCACTAGAGGGACCCAGCAGAACGCCCCTCCCCTCAGATGGTCACACATGCTCTTTCCTTAGCCCTGTGGGGTTTCAGGAATCTGAACTCCAAGCACTCTGTCCTCAGACATATCCCTGTCACAGAGACTCCAATGCTGGCTACAGTCTGGGGCAGTCTGGGTATGCCTGGAAGCCACCAGCACAGCTCAAAAGTGAACTTCGCAGCAGAGATAGAGAGAGACTGTCATGTGATCTGAAGTCCATAAGCCTGTTCTAACAGTCTGTCAATGTGGGAGGTGATTTGTGCTCTGAGGCAGAAGAGTGTGTTGAATGTGAATGATGTCCTTTGTCATTGGGTCTCTTCAACCCCATCAATATGTTCTGTATTCTGTATCTCTGCCAAACTGTTAATAACCATTATGAGCCACCATTTATTATATTAATCTATGACCATCCTCGTCTCCTGCCATAAGCAGAGACCCCCCTGGCCACCACTGACCCCCTCTAATCAATCAGTCAATCAATCAATCAATCAATCACCATATTCTCCTCTTCTCCCAGCCATAAGGAGAGACTCCCCTGGTCACCACTGACCCCCAGCATGGCAGACGGTCGTCAACGTGAAGACACCCCCCCCCAGTGGGATCCGTCGGGGGCACAGGACCCCTCTCCTCCCCCAGCCCATGGGGCTAATGGCTACCCCCCCTCCTACAGGGCGTGCCAGCCAGGGACGGCCCATGGAGCAGCACCACCCTCCTACACCGCCAGAGAGAATGGCTTCAACGGCGACCATGCAGTTACGGCTGGTAAGGACCCCTGATATCTGAGACTCAGGGACAGAGCTTCTATAACTGCTGTCTTGTACCCACATACCAAATCAGTATTGACAAAACTTTTTGTGACTACAATTTAGAGTTGTAGAATTGCGCACAGATGTACAGTACCAGTCAAAAGTTTGCACACACCTACTCATTCAAGGGTTTTTCTTTATTTTTACTATTTTCTACATTGTAGAATAAACCAATCACAATGTATTTAATATTCTTCAAAGTAGCCATCCTTGGCTTTGATGACAGTTTTGTACACTCTTGGCATTCTCTTAACCAGCTTCATGAGGCCTGCTTTTCCAACAGTCTTGAAAGAGTAACCCACATAATGCTGAGCTGCTTTTCCTTCACTCTGCAGTCCAACTCATCTCATCAGCTGAGGTCAGCTGATTGTGGAGGCCAGGTCAATGTATTTTATTTAACTAGGCAAGTCAGTTAAGAACAATTTCTTGTTTACAATGACAGCCTTGGAACAGTGGGTTAACTGCCTTGTTCAGTGGCAGAACTACAGATTTTTACCTTGTCAGCGCGGGGATTCGATCTAGCAACCTTCACTCTCCTTCTTGGTCAAATATCCCTAACACAGCCTGGAGGTGTATTTTGGGTCATTGTCCTGTTGAAAAACAAATGACAGTCCCATTAAGCGCAAACCAGATGGGATGGCGTATTGCTGCAGAATGCTGTGGTAGCCATGCTGATTAAGTGTGCCTTGCATTTTAAATAAATCGCAGACAGTGTCACCAGCAAAGCCCCCCCCACACCATCATATCTCCTCCTCCATGCTTCATGGTGGGAACCACTCATGCGGAGATCATCCATTCACCAACTCTGCGTCTCATGGAGACATGGCGTTGACTCATCAGACCAAAAGACAGATTTCCACCGGTCTATTGTCCGTTGTTCATGTTTCTTGGCCCAAGCAAGCCTCTTCTTCTTATTGGTGTCCTTTAGTAGTGGTTTCTTTGCAGAAAATCGACCATGAAGACCTGATTCACGCAGTTAACTCTGAACAGTTGATGTTGAGATGTGTCTGTTACTTGAACTCTGTGAAGCATTTATTTGGTCTGCAATTTCTGAGGTGCAGTTAACTCTAATGAACTTATCCTCTGCAGCAGAGGTAACTCTGGGTCTTCCTTTCCTGTGGAGGTCCTCATGAGAGTCATTTCCGTCATGGTTTTTGCAACTGCACATGAACAAACTTCTAATGTTCGTGTCTTAAAGTAGTGATGGACTGTCGTTTCTCTTTGCTTATTGAGCTGTTCTTTCCATAATATGAACTTGGTCTTTTACCAAATAGGGCTATTTTCTTTAAACCACCCCTACCTTGTCACAACACAACCGATTGTCTCAATCACATTAAGAAGGAAAGAAATTCCACAAAATAACTTTTAACAAGGCACACCTGTTAATTGAAATGCATTCCAGGTGACTACCTCATGAAGCTGGTTGAGAGAATGCCAAGAGTGTGCAAAGCTGTCATCAAGGCAATGGGTGGCTAATTTAAAGAATGTCAAATAAAATATATTTTGATTTGTATAACACTTTTTTTGGTTACTACATGATTCCATATGTGCTATTTCATAGTTTCGATGTCTTCACTATTATTCTAAAATGTAGAAAAGAGTAAAAACAATGAAAAACCCTTGAATGAGTAGGTGTGTCCAAAATGTTGACTGGTACTGTATATATAAACTCAGCAAAAAAAGAAACGTCCTCTCACTGTCAACTGCGTTTATTTTCAGCAAACTTAACATGTGTAAGTATTTGTATGACATTAACAAGATTCAACAACTGAGACATAAACTGAACAAGTTCCACAGACATGTGACTAACAGAAATGGAATAATGTGGCCCTGAACAAAGGGGGGGTCAAAATCAAAAGTAACAGTCAGTATCTGGTGTGGCCACCAGCTGCATTAAGTACTGCAGTGCATCTTCCGCTCATGGACTGCACCAGATTTGCTGGTGAGATGTTACCCCACTCTAGCCTCTGATCACCCTCTGATCCAACAGGTCCCAGACGTGCTCAATGGGATTGAGATCCGGGGTCTTCGCTGGCCATGGCAGAACACTGACATTCCTGTCTTGCAGGAAGTCACGCACAGAACGAGCAGTATGGCTGGTGGCATTGTCATGCTGGAGGGTCATGCCAGGATGAGCCTGCAGGAATGGTACCACGTGAGGGAGGAGGATGTCTTCCCTGTAGCACACAGCATTGAGATTGCCTGCAATGATAACAAGCTCAGTCCGGTGATGCTGTGACACACCGCCCCAGACCATGATGGACCCACCACCTCCAAATCAATCCCGCTCCAGAGTACAAGGTCTCAGTGTAACGCTCATTCCTTCGACGATTAACGCGAATCCGACCATCACCCCTGGTGAGAAAAAAATGTGACTCGTCAGTGAAGAGCACTTTTTGCCAGTCCTCTGGTCCAGCGATGGTGGGTTTGTGCCCATAGGCGACGTTGTTGCCGGTGATGTCTGGTGAGGACCTGCCTTACAACAGACCTACATACCCTCAGTCCAGCCTCTCTCAGCCTATTGCGGACAGTCTGAGCACTGATGGAGTGATTGTGCGTTCCTGGTGTAACTTGGGCAGTTGTTGTTGCCATCCTGTACCTGGTCCGCAGGTGTGATGTTCGGATGTACCGATCCTGTGCAAGTGTTGTTACACGTGGTCTGCCACTGCGAGGATGATCAGCTGTCCATCCTGTCTCCCTATAGCTCTGTCTTAGTCATCTCACAGTACAGACATTGCAACATCTTCCACACCTGGCCACATCTGCAGTCCTCATGCCTCCTAAGGCACGTTCACGCAGATGAGCAGGGACCCTGGGCATCTTTCTTTTGGTGTTTTTCAGAGTCAGTGGAAAGGCCTCTTTAGTGTCCTAAGTTTTCATAACTGTGACCTTAATTGTCTACCGTCTGTAAGCTGTTAGTGTCTTAACGACCGTTCCACAGGTGCATGTTCATGAATTGTTTATGGCTCATTGAACAAGCATGGGAAACAGTGTTTAAACCCTTTACAATGAAAATCTGTGAAGTTATTTGGATTTTTACGAATTATCTTTGAAAGACAGGGTCCTGTAAAGGTTCGATTCATTTTTTGCTGTGTTTATACACACACACACACACACACAGTTTACTCCCTCTTTAGATTCATACTCCATTATTACTGTGGCAAATAAGGATGAAAATCCCCCTTTACTCAGAGCAAACGAGGCACACGCATACATACACCTTTCCTTCTATCCCTCTCCACACACACTGTACCCTGCTCCATTTCCTCCTCCTCCTGTTGCCATGGCAGCAACCCCTACAATTTAGTTTGCCAGAGCTCTATTGTCCCTACAATCCTTTTGCCTTTACATGTCTATTTCTGCTGACAAACAGAACCGAACACTACCCACTACTGCCGCTTTCCACCATTTACAGCACAGAACAGAAACCCATTTACCATCTCTGACAGGAGTCGTATTAACCTCCTTTACCTCAATCTTAACTACAGTATGCTGCTATTGTCTATCATTCATTTACACTGCATCAGATAGCTAGCCTGTTAGATTGAATACTATGCACTGTTTAAGACCATATCCCAAACTATTGGTCAAGAAGAAGCAGTAAAGAACACAGAGTATCTTATCTGTTATCACCACACATACAGTACACTGTACCCTGTGCAATGAGCGCCATTAGTATCTAGCCTGGACAGTATGGTTAATGCTCAAATAGTCTGTTCCAAACATTGACTAGAGCGTCTGTAAATCAAAGTCAATTTACAACTTTGTTGACATTTACTCCCCACACTCTGTAGCGATGGAACACAATCGGGTAATTACAACTGTCTTTGACATTGACTTTTAGCAAGGTTACTGAAGATGTTGGACTATTACGTGTTGCCTGAATGCTAAGTGCTTTCTATAATCTTCAGGTAAGTGTTTGGCATGTAGAGAATATTATGCATGTTAAGGACATAGCACTTCCCTTTTCAATGCAATCACCCTAATTCAAGCCAGCACCAACTCTGTGTTCCTCTCTCTCTCTCTCTCTCTCTCTCTCTCTCTCTCCCGCTCTC
This sequence comes from Oncorhynchus tshawytscha, assembly GCF_018296145.1. Taxonomy (NCBI): domain Eukaryota; kingdom Metazoa; phylum Chordata; class Actinopteri; order Salmoniformes; family Salmonidae; genus Oncorhynchus; species Oncorhynchus tshawytscha. The sequence continues at coordinate 33,950,462 of NC_056454.1, forward strand.
TCCTGCTCTCTGTTTCTCTTGGTCGTGTTTTTTAAAACTTGTTACAGAGGAATGTCAAGAAGCCAATTTGCTGCTTCAATGGCTCTTCAGCATCTGGAGGGCTTTGAAGAGGAAAAGCGGTGGCATGCAGGGTTAAAGTGAGCCAGCTTGGTCCAGCTCTAGCCCCCATGCCACCGTACTGTCTTCCCATCCTGTCCACCCTTCATGCAGGGTTAAAGTGAGCCAGCTTGGTCCAGCTCTAGCCCCCATGCCACCGTACTGTCTTCCCATCCTGTCCACCCTTCATGCAGGGTTAAAGTGAGCCAGCTTGGTCCAGCTCAGCCCCCATGCCACCAGTCTTCCCATCCTGCCCCTTCATGCAGGGTTAAATTGAGCCAGCTTGGTCCAGCTCTAGCCCCCATGCCACCGTACTGTCTTCCCATCCTGTCCACCCTTCATGCAGGGTTAAAGTGAGCCAGCTTGGTCCAGCTCTAGCCCCCATGTCACCGTACTGTCTTCCCATCCTGTCCACCCTTCATGCAGGGTTAAAGTGAGCCAGCTTGGTCCAGCTCTAGCCCCCATGCCACCGTACTGTCTTCCCATCCTGTCCACCCTTCATGGTTTGGCCTCATAAAACACCCCAATAGACAGACACACAGCTGGGGAGGATCTCTCAGTATAATACGGCCAGAGGTCCAGGGCCCGTATGTGACAGAGTAAAGGATCAGCTTTGCATTTTAGAATAAATATGATTATATTGGCATGGGGGACCTGATCTTAGATCAGCAGTCGTACTCTGAGATGCTTTGTGTCTACAGGTTCAGGTCCTAACAGTATCAAACACAGAGGGCCAGCACTGCTCTATGGTCAAGACTTATTTTCAGTAGCAGTAGGTTTTACCATTTTTCAGATTTCAAGATGATGTTCCAGTGTCTTTGATGTGTCTTGTTGATAATGAGGTAAATGGAAAACTGCTGCTGTTAGATATAGTCATTATGAACAAGCAGAGAGGAGCAGGTTGTTTTGTCTTCTAAAATACTGACAGACAAGGAACCACCCTGCCCGCTGCCTTCTGTAGCAAGCACCATGAGAGAAGCTGTCCAATGCTAAAACAACATCTGAAGTGAGAGGATGATTAGCCAATGTCTTTCCTCTCATCGGCACTCAGTGTTATGCACTTTCATATTGCATAACATAATGCATACCTAGACATAATGTCATAGTGTCATGCAGTGTTTCGTTCTAGTTGGATGGATCTGTATTATGTTTCCATAAGTTAAAGGATTCAAAACTCTGTGAAATAAATGTACATTAAGCTACAAAGACTTCGCCATGGCTTCAAGGAACTAAAGAATAGAACTGAAAATGTAAAGAGTTATTACCCTATTATACTGTAGAAAGTGGGACGGCACTGTCGTTTTTCTGAATTGGTATGATCCAAAATTATCCTTTGGTTCGTTCAACCTATTCTATTCAGTTTTTCTGAAATCAAATAATGAATTTGACAGGTCAATGTGATATTTTTATTGAATGAAAGCTTCTAAATTGCTTTCAACACCTCATTCACAATCACATCGAATCGCAGTGCGCGCAATGTAGCAGCAGCTGCCTACCAGAAGGCGTGGTCTATTTTGGGTGTGGTTTTCAGATTGTTATTTTTGGCCACCTGTGAGAATGAATGTCAATCAGGTAATGTTTTTATTTTTATTTGCATGATTATATGTTCACTGCAAGCACTAAATCTTAAATAATATCTACGTAAGTACTGTGATACTAAATAGCCTGGAAAGTTTTCTATTAGTGATGGGAAGTTTTACTGTCCAGTCAAAATAATGAATCTTTCGACTCATTGTTAATTTGACTCAGTAATGCACAGAGCACGCTGGACCCCCTACCGGTGAACAATGAACTGAAAACTCAAGAGTCATGATTCTACAAGCCTCTTGTTCACATGTTGTTCACCATAGGAGCTTATTGGAGCTGTAATTTGTGACCGTGACTTGTAAAAGTGTGCTTTAAACAATGTATTGATTTTTAGGAATACAAATACAATTATCTCTTGATACATTTGAAATGAGGTCTAGATTGTGAATAACTTCACATCACTCTAATCATCAAGATGGCAGCAGAGCAGTTTTGCTGAACGTTGTGTCACACTGTTTGTTTGTTTCTGTTTGTTTGTGTTACACGTTTTTATTACTTAGCAAAACCATTATAGGCTGCGAGAGTTGTCATTAAACAACAGGCAAAATCAAAAATCCTTCAGAATTAAAGCATTAAATTGACATCTGCTGGTTTCTACACGAGGAGATACAACTGGTGTGGTGCCCTCCCTGAAAGCCGAGAGAGGATACATCTGTGCTGTGACTGATGGTCTAGACATGTTGGGCCGACTAGCCTTGGATATTCCTCGACGGTCAGTGTTTCGCCATTCTACCTGAGTCTTCTGAATCCTTTCCTGCCCCGCTGTGTGGTGGAAGCCGGAGGTTGGTATCTGCTCTGTGATATAACGTCTAGATGCGCTGGGCTTCCTAGCCCAGGATACCCCTGCCGGGTGGACTAGCCTCCAGTGATTGGCCGGTCTACTGGGCCCGCTCTGCCTCATTGTGCGGTAGCCTACTGCAAGGCGACTGGGCACATTGACCAGACCTACACACTGGGTGAAATCCCCGTCAGTACATTCCTGCAGTGGCTGTTGAACACGCTGACCTTTCTAGCTAACACGGAATCCAAACCGGCTGCGCATGTGCGCCATCGCGCATAAATGTATTTTGTTCCCCCACACCAAATGCAATCACGACACGCAGGTTAAAAAATCAAAACAAACTCTGAACCAATTACATTAATTTGGGGACAGGTCAAAAAGCATTAAACATTTATGGCAATTTAGCTAGCTAGCTTCCTTTGTTATTTTACCTGAAATGCACAAGGTCCTCTACTCCGACAATTAATCCACACATAAAACGGTCAACCAAATTGTTTCTATTCATCTCTCCTCCTTCTAGGCTTTTTCTTCTATTGACTTTATATTGCGATTGGCAACTATCATAAATTAGATGCATTGCCGTCACCGACCTAGTTTGTCTTTCAGTCACCCACGTGGGTATAACCAACACCTGCTTCTATAAACCAGTGAGGAGATGGGAGAAGCAGGACTTGCAGCGCGATCTGCGTCAGAAATAGAACTGACTTCTATTTTAGCCCTTGGCAACAAGGACGCTTGTTGGTGCGCGCGAGCAGTGTGGGTGCAATAATTGAATAATATAGATTTCAACATTTATTTTGCAATGCTCACGCACACGACGCAAACTAATTTAAAAAACTAGATCAGGGTTGGGTCTGATGCATATTAATGTGAAGAGTTTGATGCCAAAATTGGACATGATAAATGTCTAGGTTCACACTAATGACCCAGATGTCATAGTATCGTCCGAGACCTGGCTTAGAAATCTGTTCTAAATCAGTCTATAGGCTTGGATGGTTATAATGTTTATCGATGTGACCGACAAAGTAAGGGGGAGTTATAGCCATCTATATTAAAGACAAATATGTGGTTACTGAACTAAGGTCTTGTCACGCCCTAGCCATAGAGAGGCTTTTTATTCTCGATTTTGGTTAGGCCAGGGAGTGACTAGGGTGGGCATTCTATGTCCTTTTTTCTATGTTTTGTATTTTTATGTCTTGGCCTGGTATGGTTCTCAATCAGGGACAGCTGTCTATCGTTGTCTCTGATTGAGAACCGTCCTTTGGTACCCTTTTCCCCCACCTGTTTTGTGGGAAGTTAACTGTAGTTGTTCTGGGCACATAGCCCAAAGCTTCATGGTTGTTTTTTTGTTCTTCGTTTTGTCGGCATAATTTTTGAATAAAGTTAAAATGTACGCTTACCATGCTGCACCTTGGTCCAGTCCTTCAGCCAGCCGTGACAGAACTTCCCACCACCAACGGACCAAGCAGCATGGTAAGGTGGACTCCTGGACATGGGAGGACGTTCTGGCCGGCAAGGGAGTCTACACATGGGAGGAGATCCTGGCGGGAAGGGATCGCCTTCTATGGGAACAGGTGGAGGCAGCTAGGAGAGCAGAGTCACCCGGAGTTAGGAACCAGCAGTATGTGGGAACACAGCTGGTACGGTACTGAGGCTTAGTATTCACAGGCTGGTATGCTCGGTGCCAGCATCCCGCATTTGCCGGGTTGGAAGCTGGCATCCAGACAGAACGGGTGGGGCCAGCTCTGCGCTCGAGACCGCCAGTGCACCCCCATGGCCCTGTGTATCCGGTGCCTCCACTACGCCCCAGGCTTCCGGTGGCAGCCCCACGCACCAGGCTGTCTCTCCGTCTCCTCCCTCCAGGTGCTCCCGCCTGTCCGGAGCTGCCAGAGTCTCCCGCCTGTCCGGAGCTGCCAGAGTCTCCCGCCTGTCCGGAGCTGCCAGAGTCTCCCGCCTGTCCAGAGGCGCCCCTCAGTCCAGAGGCGACCTCTACGTGGGCCTTCAGTCCGGGGGCGCCACCTAAGTGGGCCAAGACTGAGGTGGAGCGGGGTCCCGCACCTGAGCCGCCGCTGTAAGGCCCACCCGGACCCTCCCGCACCTTTGGGGGGGTACACTGTCACGCCCTGGCCATAGAGAGGATTTTTATTCTCTATTTTGGTTAGGCCAGGGTGTGACTAGGGTGGCCATTCTATGTCCTTTTTTCTATGTTTTGTATTTCTATGTCTTGGCCTGGTATGGTTCTCAATCAGAGATAGCTGTCTATCGTTGTCTCTGATTGAGAACCATACTTAGGTAAGTTAACTTTGTAGTTGTTCAAGGCACATAGCCCAAAGCTTCACGGTTGTTTTTTTGTTCTTCGTTTTGTCGGCGTGATTTTTAAATAAAGTTAAAATGTACGCTTACCATGCTGCACCTTGGTCCAGTCCTTCAGCCAGCCGTGACAGGTCTTTATCTAAACCAAAACAGTTTGAGTTTTTAGAAGCTGAAAGCTGCAGTTATCGAAAGCGGTGAACTTAGATTTGATAGGATGTTATTGACCTCCATCTGCAACAGTAGAATCCCTGGATTCTCTGGCTGAACTGATGCGTGGTTAGGGGGGGAAATTAAATGGTCCTTATGGGCAATTTAAACTGGGATTGGTTATCTCCAAACTCTGAGGCCATTAAATTTTACTCAAATTATTAATGTGGTTACAAGACTCAATCCAAAAGACATCTTTAAATGAACGCTTATTGGCGTTATTCTTGCAAACATTCCGCATAAATTCTCGGGCATTGGGATTTTCAATAATGATTTATGTGATCATTGTGCAGTTGCTTGCATTAGAGACACCAAATCCCCAAAGTGCCCCCTTCGGTTCATAGTCAAACTAAATTTTAGGCAGTTCTGTAAGCAGGCATTCCTGCATGAACTTTATGCAACTGGGAAAGGAGTGCGCTTATTCCAGATATCGAAGAGGCATTCTCCTATTTTCATTCCATGTTTTCTACTATCCACGATAAACATGCCCCTCTCAAAAAGTACCGGGTTAGAGGTAGAGACAATCCCTGGTTTACAGGGGAATTATCTGATTTCATCCATAAACGAAATACACAATGGGCCAAAGCCAGAAAGAATAATTCCCAGACTGAATGGCAGTTATTTGGGGCATTGAGAAATAAGCGCACTTATTACGGAAATGCAAATCTAGCTTCTACTACGAATCTACCAAGGCCAACCTCAATAACCCAACAAAATTATGGAAAACCATTAAATCCATGAATGCTATCACAAACTCCTCTGGTCTTCCACTCAAATTGACTTCAGGAATGACAAGAATAAACTGCTTGACATGTTTTTGTGTGTGTTTTTTTACCCCCTTTTTCATGGTATCCAATTGTTAGTAGTTACTGTCTTGTCTCATCGCTACAACTCCTGTACAGACCCAGGAGAGACGAAGGTCGAGAGTCATGCGTCCTCTGAAACACAACCCAACCAAGCCACGCTGCTTCTTAACACAGCATGCATCCAACCCGGAAGCCAGCTGCACCAATGTGTCGGAGGAAACCGTACACCTAGCGACCTGGTTAGCGTGCACTGTGCCCGGCCCGCCACAGGAGTCACTAGTGCGTAATGAGAGGAGGATTTCCCTACCGGCCAAACCCTCCCTAACCCAGACGACACTAGGCCAATTGTGCGTTGGCCCACGGACCTCCCGGTCGCGGCCGGCTGCGACAGAGCCTGGGCTCGATCCCAGAGTCTCTGGTGGCACAGCTGGCTCTGCGATGCAGTGCCTTAGACCACTGCGCCACCCGGGAGGTCCCTGCTTGAGATGTTTAATGAGCATTTTGTTAAAGCTGGGCATTTATTTGGTAATGAATTGTATCTTGTGACACTTTGTCTTTTGTGTGTATTCTGTATTTTACTGTAATGTTTTATGGACACTGCTGTTTCCCTGTTTTGCCTTCTTGCCAGGTCACCCTCGCAAAAGTGGTTTTTAACCTCAATGGGTTTTACCTGGTTAAATAAATGTTATACTTTTTTTTTTAAATGACTCTTGGTGGAATGCATTGCTTGATTACCGTGAGGGTGAGAAGCACAATATCGTTTGCGAACTGCAGCCCCCCAAACAATTATTTATTGAGTTTGAGTTTGTTGAGCAGAAGGAGTGGCGGACTTACCATTAGGGACCTTGTGAGCTGAGCACTCGAGGCCCCCCAACCCCCCTTCAAAGTTCCAAAGGAAATAGTGAGGGAGGGAGGGGGGTTTTGCCTGGTGACTGTTAACAGGTTAATCAGGCCACATTACTGACAAATAAGGCATACAAAAAAAAGTTAATGAATCCATACAGCGAACAATAATTCATAAGAGCTCACTCATTTATTTCCTTTCATATATACATATATTTCATAGCAATATTAAAGGGATACTTTGGGATTCTCCCCAGAGTCAGATGGAGTCAGACTCATGGATACAATTTTTATGTCTCTTCATCCAGTATGAAGGAAGTTATGAGGTAGTTTTGAGAGCCAATGTTAACTAGAGTTAGTGCAATTACTGGAGAAGTAATTGCTAGCATTTGCTAGCTCTAATGAACTTATCCTCTGCAACAGAGGTAACTCTGAGTCTTCCTTTCCTGTGGTGGTCCTCATGAGATGCAGTTATTGCTAGAATTCGCTAGTTAGCAATTACTTTAACGGTAACGGATACAGATGTCCTGGTTTTCTGTTGAGGTCGTTGTGAAGGACTCCGATGTGTTAACTTAACATAGCAGGCCTTTCTTTCTTTCTGGTCCTGATGAGAAAACAATAACTGTTGGGGGAGGTTCTCTTTTGCACTGTTGAAGCAATCCAGTAAATGTGGAGGAGGAGTTAACATGGAGTGTCGCCTTGTTAATGTTAAAAAGCGGAAGGCTTTCTTTCTATTTCCCCTGAAAACTGGATGCATCCAGTTGTTATCAACTCCGCAGAGTGGTGCTGTTGAGGTGGTTGTGGAGCTGACAGTTGTCATGGTTTTCTGTTGTGGTAGTCTTGGAGGAGACAGTTGTCATGGTTTTCTGTTGTAGTAGTCTTGGAGGAGACAGTTGTCATGGTTTTCATGAGCTTCCCCATGTACACGGGGTGCAGTTATTTAGTCAGTCAGTACCTTTGGCGACATTATGTTGGTCATGGGGTGTGCTCATGCTGGGTGTGGCAGGTGAGCTCTCACAGACATTGAGAGAGAGAGGGGAGATGAGGGGAGGGGAATAGAGCAACCAAAGCTCAGAATTAGACAGGGCCTAGACCACCTAAGTCGTGTGTTGCTGTGGCAACAGCTCTGTTCCCTTCACACACGGAGGAGTTTTGGGGCTGGTATCTCTCTCTCTCCCCCCGCTCCACCCTGCCTTGCAGTGTGATGCAAGCCTGCGTTTGGCAGTGTGTCTGACTCTGTGGCTGCCTCAGGTCTCAGCTCCAGGGGAATCAGTTTGTCGCTTTGCTCTACTGGTCTGACCAGTACAGGTAAAGAAAAGCTTTTCTGTCCTGGTAGTGTATCTCAGTACAGTGTTGTCTGCATGTCTGTGAGGATTTTAGGTTTGTATTATAATATAACTGTCCTTCTCTTTTATACTGCTGTGCTATTTCATTGAGATACATTTTGATATGTTTTTATTTATTCATGTTTTTATTGATTATTCATGTGTTAAGGCCAATGAGACAAACCTGCTAAGAGCACTAACAGTTGTCACTGTAAACTGTTAATTTGACTCATTCTGTCAGGAAGGGATGAAATGAGACTGAAGAAGACAGTTGTCATTAACATTAGATGTGTGTGTGTTTGCGGTGTAGCTGTCAGATAGTAAAAACTGTTGTCTCACTGGAATTAACCCAACAACTTTGTGATGCTGTGTGTGCATGTGTGTGTGTGAGGTAGGTGTGTTTAAGCCTGTGTCGTTGTGTGCCTTTGAGACAGAAGCTGATCTGGATGCAGGACACATCACTGCCCAGTCTGTGAGGAGGTAGGGAGGGAACGAGGGAAAGGAAGAGCAAAGGAGAGATGGTATCTGTCTAGGTGAAGGAGTGAGCGGTGCATGTCTGTCTGGAGAAAGGTAGAGAGGAAGGGAAGAGCGAGGGATAGAAGGGAAGAGCGAGGGAGAGAAGGTATCTGTCTAGGTGATGGAGAGAGCGGCTCATGTCTGTCTGGAGAAAGGGAGAGAGGAAGGGAAGAGCGAGGGAGAGGGGATAGAAGGGAAGAGCGAGGGGGAGAGGGTATCTGTCTAGGTAATGGAGAGAGCGGCGCATGTCTGTCTGGAGAAAGGGAGAGAGGAAGGGAAGAGCGAGGGAGGGATAAAAGGGAAGAGCGAGAGAGAGAAGGTATCTGTCTTGGTGAAGGTGTGAGAGGTGCATGTCTGTCTGTCTGGAGAGAGGGAGAGAGGAAGGGAAGAGCGAGGGAGGGATAAAAGGGAAGAGCGAGGGAATCTGTCTAGGTGAGGGTGGGAGTGGTGCCATGTCTGTCTGGAGGGAGGGAGAGAGGAAGGGAAGAGCGAGGGAGAGGGGATAGAAGGGAAGAGCGAGGGAGAGAAGGTATCAGTCTAGGAGAGGGAGTGAGCAGTGCATGTCTATCTGTCTGGAAGGAGGGAGGGAGGGAGTTCATCATAGCCAAGCTGTAGTCTCCAGAATAGAATGACGTTATGGCTAGGCTAGCACGGGAGTAATATGATCATTTTTTTTGGTTCTAGTCAGGATTCTAGCAGCTGTATTTAGCACTAACAGAAGTTTATTTAGTGCTTTATCCGGGTAGTCGGATAGTAGAGCATTGCATAACCTAGAAGTAAAAAAAGCATGGATTAATTTTTCTGCATCATTTTTGGACAGAAAGTTTCTGATTTTTGCAATGTTACATAGATGGAAAAAAGCTGTCCTTGAAACAGTCTTGATATGTTCGTCAAAAGAGAGATCAGGGTCCAGAGTAACGCCGAGGTCCTTCACAGTTTTATTTGAGACGACTGTACAACCATCAAGATTGATTGTCAGATTCAACAGAAGATCTCTTTGTTTCTTGGGACCTAGAACAGGCATCTCTGTTTTGTCCCAGTTTAAAAGTAGAACGTTTCCAGCCATCCACTTCCTTATGTCTGAAACACAGGCTTCTAGCGAGGGCAATTTTGGGGCTTCACCATGTTTCATTGAAATGTACAGCTGTGTGTCATCCGCATAGCAGTGAAAGTTAACATTATGTTTTCGAATGTCATCCCCAGGAGGTAAAATATATAGTGAAAACAATAGTGGTCCTAAAACGGAACCTTGAGGAACACCAAAATTTACAGTTGATTTGTCAGAGGACAAACCATTCACAGAGAAACACTGATATCTTTCCGATAGATAAGATCTAAACCAGGCCAGAACTTGTCCGTGTAGACCAATTTTGGTTTCCAATCTCTCCAAAAGAATGTGGTGATCGATGGTATCAGAAGCAGCACTAAGGTCTAGGAGCACAAGGACAGATGGTCTCGGTCTGACGCCATTAAAATGTAATTTACCACCTTCACAAGTGCTGTCTCAGTGCTATGATTGGGTCTAAAACCAGACTGAAGCATTTTGTATACATTGTTTGTATTCAGGAAGGCAGTGAGTTGCTGCGCAACAGCTTTTTCAAAAAAAAATTGAGAGGAATGGAAGATTCGATATCGGCCGATAGTTTTTTAATGTTTTCTGGGTCAAGGTTTGGCTTTTTCAAGAGGCTTTATAACTGCCACTTTTAGTGAGTTTGGTACACATCCGGTGGATAGAGAGCCGTTTATCATATTCAACATAGGAGGGCGAAGCACAGGAAGCAGCTCTTTCAGTAGTTTAGTTGGAATAGTGTCCAGTATGCAGCTTCAAGGTTTAGAGGCCATGATTATTTTCATCATTGTGTCAAGAGATATAGTACTAAAACACTTGAGTGTCTCTCTTGATCCTAGGTCCTGGCAGAGTTGTGCAGACTCAGGACATCTGAGCTTTGGAGGAATATGCAGATTTAAAGAGGAGTCTGTAATTTGCTTTCTAATGATCATGATAATTTCCTCAAAGAAGTTCATGAATTTATTACTGCTGAAGTGAAAGCCATCCTCACTTGGGGAGTGCTGCTTTTTAGTTAGCTTTGCGACAGTATCAAAAAGATATTTCGGATTGTTCATATTTTCCTCAATTAAGTTGGGAAAATAGGATGATCGAGCAGCAGTGCTCTTCGATACTGCTTGGTACTGTCTTTCCAAGCTAGTCAGAATACTTCCAGTTTGGTGTGGCGCCATTTCTTTCCAATTTTCTGGAAGCTTGCTTCAGAGCTCGGGTATTTTCTGTATACCAGGGAGCTAGTTTCTTATGACAAATGTTTTTGGTTTTTAAGGGAGCGACTGCATCAAGGGTATTGTGCAAGGTTAAATTGAGTTCCTCAGCTAGGTGGTTAACTGATTTTTGTAATCTGACGTCATTGGGTAGGCGGAGGGAGTCTGGAAGTGCATCTAGGAATCTTTGTGTTGTCCGAGAATTTATAGCACGGCATTTGATGATCCTTGATTGGGGTCTGAGCAGATTATTTGTTGCGATTGCAAACGTAATAAAATGTTGGTCCGATAGTCCAGGATTATGAGGAAAAACATTAAGATCCACAACATTTATTCCATGGGACAAAACTAGGTCCAGAGTATGACTGTGACAGTGAGTAGGTCCCGAGACATGTTGGACAAAACCCACTGAGTCGATGATGGCTCCGAAAGCCTTTTGGAGTGGGTCTGTGGACTTTTCCATGTGAATATTAAAATCACCAAAAATTAGAATATTATCTGCTATGAATAAAAGGTCCGATAGGAATTCAGGGAACTCAATGAGGAACGCTGTATATGACCCAGGAGGCCTGTAAACAGTAGCTATAAAAAGTGATTGAGTAGGCTGCATAGATTTCATGAGTAGAAGCTCAAAAGACAAAAACATATTTTTTTTTTGTAAATTGAAATTTGCTATCGTAAATGTTAGCAACACCTCCGATTTGCGGGATTTGCGGGGGGATATGGTCACTAGTGTAACCAGGAGGTGAGGCCTCATTTAACACAGTAAATTTATCAGGCTTAAGCCGTGTTTCAGTCAGGCCAATCACATCAAGATTACGATCAGTGATTAGTTCATTGACTATAACTTCCTTTGATGTGAGGGATCTAACAAACCTGTTAGGGAGGCTGCGAATTTTCGCAGCTTTTTGTTAAAAATCGCGCAACATTTCAGCGCCCTGCTACTCATGCCAGGAATATAGTATATGCATATGATTAGTATGTGTGGATAGAAAACACTCAGACGTTTCTAAAACTGGTTAAATCACGGCTGTGACTATAACAGAACGTGCGTTTCATCAAAAGTGCAGGAAAATCTGATCACTGAAAATGGAAATAAATATCCATGCGCCACTTCCAGGAATTGTTAAAGGTGAACCGGATTAAATGAGGCCGAGATTGCAGTACCTACAGCTTCCACACGATGTCTAGAGTCTTGTCATTTGCTTAGGCTTTGATTCTTGGTCAAACCGACCCAAGGGAACCGATTCCCTCCGGCCTCCAACAGGATGTTTTGGTTGAGATTTCTCCGGGCATTTTTTCCAGACGGTCACCTATAGAATTTACATCGCCTCCTGATGAATTTTATCGCTTATTAACGTGTACTAATACCTAAAGTTGCATTACAAAAGTATTTCGAAGTGTTTTGTGAAAGTTTATCGTCAAATTTTTTAAAATGACGTTGCGTTATCAAACTCATTTTTTCCTTGGTTACACAGTCTTCATAGATCGATATCTAGGCTATATATGGACCGATTTAATCGAAAAAAAGACCCAAATAAATGTTTATGGGACATCTAGGAGTGCCAAGAAAGAAGCTCGTCAAAGGTAATGAATGTTTTATATTTTATTTCTGCGTTTTGGGTAGCGCCGGCTACCGCAAAATCTGTCGTGTTAGGTGACGTTGCAGTATTTTGGGGGTACATGCTATCAGATAATAACTTCTCATGCTTTCGCCGAAAAGCATTTTACAAATCTGACTTGGTGGATAGATTCACAACGAGTGTAGCTTTAATTCACTACCTTGAATGTGTATTTTAATGAAAGTTTAATGAAATTATGAGTTTTATCAAAAACTATAGGTGGCGCTCTGAAATCCGCTGAGTGTTGTTCCTGCATGGGAACAGTATTCTGCGTCATCCTTATTAAGTAGCCCTATTTTGAGATGTGAGGTATCACGATCTCTTTCAATAAAGGCAGGAATGGAGGAGGTCTTTATCCTAGTGAGATTGCTAAGGCGAACACCGCCATGTTTAGTTTTGCCCAACCTAGGTCGAGGCACAGACACGGTCTCAATGGGGATAGCTGAGCTGACTACACTGACTATGCTAGTGGCAGACTCCACTAAGCTGGCAGGGTTGCTAAAAGCCTGCTGCCTGGCCTGCACCCTATTTCATTGCGGAGTTAGAGCCCTGTCTATGTTGGTAGATAAGATGAAAGCACCCCTCCAGCTAGGATGGAGTCCGTCACTCCTCAGCAGGCCAGGCTTGGTCCTGTTTGTGGGTGAGTCCTAGAAAGAGGGCCAATTATCTACAAATTCTATCTTTTGGGAGGGGCAGAAAACAGTTTTCAACCAGCGATTGAGTTGTGAGACTGCTGTAGAGCTCATCACTCCCCCTAATTGGTAGGGGGCCAGAGACAATTACTTGATGCCAACACATCTTTCTAGCTGATTTACACGCTGAAGCTATGTTGCGCTTGGTGACCTCTGACTGTTTCATCCTAACATCGTTGGTGCCGACGTGGATAACAATATCTCTGTTCTCTCTACTCTCGCCAGTTTTAGCCTTAGCCAGCACCATCTTCAGATTAGCCTTAACATCGGTAGCCCTGCCCCCTGGTAAACAGTGTATGATCGCTGGATGATTAGTTCTAAGTCTAATACTGCAGGTAATGGAGTCGCCAATGACTAGGGTTTTCAATTTGTCAGAGCTAATGGTGGGAGGCTTCGGCATCTCAGACCCTGTAAGGAGTAGGAGGAGTAGAGGGAGGAGTAGAGACCAGAGAAGGCTCGGCCTCAGACTCCGACTCGCTGCTTAATGGGGAAAACCGGTTGAAAGTTTATGTTGGCTGATTGAGTGACACCGGTTGAGCATTCCTACAGCATTTCCCTCCAGAAGCCATGAGAAGGCTGTCCAGCTGTGGGAACCGTGCGAGGGGATTTATACTAACATTACTATCTGTACCTACTGGTGGCACAGACGCTGTTTCATCCTTTCCTACACTGAAATTACCCTTGCCTAACGATTGCGTCTGAAGCTGGGCTTGCAGCACAGCTATCCTCGCCGTAAGGCGATCATTCTCCTGTATATTATGAGTACAGCGACTGCAAATAGAAGGCATCAAGTTAATGTTACTACTTAGCTTCGGCTGTTGGAGGTCCTGACGAACCATGTCCAGATAAAGCGTCCCGATTGAAAAAGTTGAATTATTATAATTTTTTTTAATCGAGTGATGGGAAAACAAAAAATATAAACGGTAATTATAAAGTAAAAACTGTAAAGTTGTCAGGTAGCAAAGTAAGGTTGGCAACAAAACGCACAGCAATACGTAAACAAGTCTGAAAGTTGTGACCGGAAATGACCACTCTATTGCTGCTAGCTGCACACCCCTACCTTTTTAAAGGTATCTGTGACGAACAGATGCATATCCGTATTCACAGTCATGTGATATCCATAGATTAGGGCCTAATGAATGTGAGCAGATTATTTGTTGCGATTGCAAACGTAATAAAATGTTGGTCCGATAGTCCAGGATTATGAGGAAAAACATTAAGATCCACAACATTTATTCCATGGGACAAAACTAGGTCCAGAGTATGACTGTGACAGTGAGTAGGTCCCGAGACATGTTGGACAAAACCCACTGAGTCGATGATGGCTCCGAAAGCCTTTTGGAGTGGGTCTGTGGACTTTTCCATGTGAATATTAAAATCACCAAAAATTAGAATATTATCTGCTATGAATAAAAGGTCCGATAGGAATTCAGGGAACTCAATGAGGAACGCTGTATATGACCCAGGAGGCCTGTAAACAGTAGCTATAAAAAGTGATTGCGTAGGCTGCATAGATTTCATGACTAGAAGCTCAAAAGACAAAAACATATTTTTTTTTTGTAAATTGAAATTTGCTATCGTAAATGTTAGCAACACCTCCGATTTGCGGGATTTGCGGGGGGATATGGTCACTAGTGTAACCAGGAGGTGAGGCCTCATTTAACACAGTAAATTTATCAGGCTTAAGCCGTGTTTCAGTCAGGCCAATCACATCAAGATTACGATCAGTGATTAGTTCATTGACTATAACTTCCTTTGATGTGAGGGATCTAACAAACCTGTTAGGGAGGCTGCGAATTTTCGCAGCTTTTTGTTAAAAATCGCGCAACATTTCAGCGCCCTGCTACTCATGCCAGGAATATAGTATATGCATATGATTAGTATGTGTGGATAGAAAACACTCAGACGTTTCTAAAACTGGTTAAATCACGGCTGTGACTATAACAGAACGTGCGTTTCATCGAAAAGTGCAGGAAAATCTGATCACTGAAAATGGAAATAAATATCCATGCGCCACTTCCAGGAATTGTTAAAGGTGAACCGGATTAAATGAGGCCGAGATTGCAGTACCTACAGCTTCCACACGATGTCTAGAGTCTTGTCATTTGCTTAGGCTTTGATTCTTGGTCAAACCGACCCAAGGGAACCGATTCCCTCCGGCCTCCAACAGGATGTTTTGGTTGAGATTTCTCCGGGCATTTTTTCCAGACGGTCACCTATAGAATTTACATCGCCTCCTGATGAATTTTATCGCTTATTAACGTGTACTAATACCTAAAGTTGCATTACAAAAGTATTTCGAAGTGTTTTGTGAAAGTTTATCGTCAAATTTTTAAAAATGACGTTGCGTTATCAAACTCAGTTTTTTCCTTGGTTACACAGTCTTCATAGATCGATATCTAGGCTATATATGGACCGATTTAATCGAAAAAAAGACCCAAATAAATGTTTATGGGACATCTAGGAGTGCCAAGAAAGAAGCTCGTCAAAGGTAATGAATGTTTTATATTTTATTTCTGCGTTTTGGGTAGCGCCGGCTACCGCAAAATCTGTCGTGTTAGGTGACGTTGCAGTATTTTGGGGGTACATGCTATCAGATAATAACTTCTCATGCTTTCGCCGAAAAGCATTTTACAAATCTGACTTGGTGGATAGATTCACAACGAGTGTAGCTTTAATTCACTACCTTGAATGTGTATTTTAATGAAAGTTTAATGAAATTATGAGTTTTATCAAAAACTATAGGTGGCGCTCTGAAATCCGCTGAGTGTTGTTCCTGCATGGGAACAGTATTCTGCGTCATCCTTATTAAGTAGCCCTATTTTGAGATGTGAGGTATCACGATCTCTTTCAATAAAGGCAGGAATGGAGGAGGTCTTTATCCTAGTGAGATTGCTAAGGCGAACACCGCCATGTTTAGTTTTGCCCAACCTAGGTCGAGGCACAGACACGGTCTCAATGGGGATAGCTGAGCTGACTACACTGACTATGCTAGTGGCAGACTCCACTAAGCTGGCAGGGTTGCTAAAAGCCTGCTGCCTGGCCTGCACCCTATTTCATTGCGGAGTTAGAGCCCTGTCTATGTTGGTAGATAAGATGAAAGCACCCCTCCAGCTAGGATGGAGTCCGTCACTCCTCAGCAGGCCAGGCTTGGTCCTGTTTGTGGGTGAGTCCTAGAAAGAGGGCCAATTATCTACAAATTCTATCTTTTGGGAGGGGCAGAAAACAGTTTTCAACCAGCGATTGAGTTGTGAGACTGCTGTAGAGCTCATCACTCCCCCTAATTGGTAGGGGGCCAGAGACAATTACTTGATGCCAACACATCTTTCTAGCTGATTTACACGCTGAAGCTATGTTGCGCTTGGTGACCTCTGACTGTTTCATCCTAACATCGTTGGTGCCGACGTGGATAACAATATCTCTGTTCTCTCTACTCTCGCCAGTTTTAGCCTTAGCCAGCACCATCTTCAGATTAGCCTTAACATCGGTAGCCCTGCCCCCTGGTAAACAGTGTATGATCGCTGGATGATTAGTTCTAAGTCTAATACTGCAGGTAATGGAGTCGCCAATGACTAGGGTTTTCAATTTGTCAGAGCTAATGGTGGGAGGCTTCGGCATCTCAGACCCTGTAAGGAGTAGGAGGAGTAGAGGGAGGAGTAGAGACCAGAGAAGGCTCGGCCTCAGACTCCGACTCGCTGCTTAATGGGGAAAACCGGTTGAAAGTTTATGTTGGCTGATTGAGTGACACCGGTTGAGCATTCCTACAGCATTTCCCTCCAGAAGCCATGAGAAGGCTGTCCAGCTGTGGGAACCGTGCGAGGGGATTTATACTAACGTTACTATCTGTACCTACTGGTGGCACAGACGCTGTTTCATCCTTTCCTACACTGAAATTACCCTTGCCTAACGATTGCGTCTGAAGCTGGGCTTGCAGCACAGCTATCCTCGCCGTAAGGCGATCATTCTCCTGTATATTATGAGTACAGCGACTGCAAATAGAAGGCATCAAGTTAATGTTACTACTTAGCTTCGGCTGTTGGAGGTCCTGACGAACCATGTCCAGATAAAGCGTCCCGATTGAAAAAGTTGAATTATTATAATTTTTTTTAATCGAGTGATGGGAAAACAAAAAATATAAACGGTAATTATAAAGTAAAAACTGTAAAGTTGTCAGGTAGCAAAGTAAGGTTGGCAACAAAACGCACAGCAATACGTAAACAAGTCTGAAAGTTGTGACCGGAAATGACCACTCTATTGCTGCTAGCTGCACACCCCTACCTTTTTAAAGGTATCTGTGACGAACAGATGCATATCCGTATTCACAGTCATGTGATATCCATAGATTAGGGCCTAATGAATGTATTTCCATTGACTGATTTCCTTATTTGAACTAAACTCAGCACAAAAAAAGAAACGCCCACTCACTGTCAACTGCGTCAACTGGTCATGTCAGGATGAGCCTGCAGGAACAGTATCACATGAGGGAGAAGGATGTCTTCCCTGTAACGCACAGCATTGTGATTGCCTGCAATGATACCAAGCTCAGTCTGGTGATGCTGTTACACACCGCCCCAGACCATGACGGACCCTCCACCTCCAAATCGATCCCACTCCAGAGTACAGGCCTCGGTATAACGCTCATTCCGTCTACGATTAACGTGAATCCACCCATCACCCCTGGTGAGACAAAACCGCGACTTATCAGTGAAGGGCACTTTTTGCCAGTCGAGTCCCGTCAGAGGAGGATGCCTGGTTGTTCTTTAAAAGGGCTTTCCTCACCATCTTAAATAAGCATGCCCATTTAAAAAATGTAGAACTAAGAACAGATATAGCCTTTTGTTCACTCCAGACTTGACTGCCCTTGACCAGCACAAAAACACCCTGTGGCATACTGCACTAGCATCGAATAGTCCCCGCGATATGCAACTTTTCAGGGAAGTCAGGAACCAATACACACAATCAGTTAGGAAGGCTTGCTTTTTCAAACAGAAATTAGCATCCTGCAGTACTAATTCCAAAAAGTTTTTTGACACTGTAAAGTCCATGGAGAATAAGAGTACCTCCTCCCAGCTGCCCACTGCACTGAGACTAGAAAACACTGTTACCACTGATAAATCCACAATAATCGAGAATTTCAATAATCACCTCTATGGCTGGCCAAGCTTTCCACCTGGCTACCCCAACCCCGGCCAACATCTCTGCACCCCGCACAGCAACTGGCCCAAGCCCCCCTCTGCTTCTCCTTCAACCAAATCCACACAGCTGATGTTCTGAAAGATCTGCAAAATCTGGATCCCTACAAATCAGCTAGGCTAGATAATCTGGACCCTCTCTTCCTAAAATTATCCACCACCATTGTTGCAACCCCTATTACTAGTCTGTTCAACCTCTCTTTCGTATCATCTGATATTCCTAAAGATTGGAAAGCGGCTATGGTCATCCCCCTCTTCAAAGGGGGAAACACAAGACCCAAACTGTTACAGACCTATATCCATCCTTCCCTGCCTTTCTAAAGTCTTTGAAAGCCAAATGAACAAACAGATCACCGACTATTTCGAATCCCACCGTACCTTCTCCTCTATGCAATCTGGTTTCCGAGCTGGTCACGGTTGCACCTCAGCCACGCTCAAGGTCCTAAACGATATCATAACCGCCAACGATAAAGGACAGTACTGTGCAGCAGTCTTCATCAACCTGGCCAAGGCTTTCGACTCTTGTCAATCACCGTATTCTTATCGGCAGACTTAACAGCCTTTGTTTCTCTAATGGCTGCCTCGCCTGGTTCACTAACTACTTCTCAGATAGAGTTCAGTGTGTCAAATCGGAGTGCCTGTTGTCCGGACCTCTGGCAGTCTCTATGGGGGTGCCACAGGATTCAATTCTCGGGTCGGATCTTTTCTCTGTATATATCAATGATGTCGCTCTTTCTGTGGGTGATTCTTTAATCCACCTCTATGCAGACGACACCATTCTGTATACATCTGGCCCTTCTACATCTGGACATTGCGCTAACAAACCTCCAAATGAGCTTCAACGCCATACAACACTCCTTCTGTGGCCTCCAACTGCTCTTAAATGCTAGTAAAACTAAATGCTAGTAAAACTAAATGCTTCAAACGATCGCTGCCCGCACCCGCCCTCCTGACTAGCATCACTACACTGGACGGTTCTGACTACAAATACCTAGGTGTCTGGCTTGACTCTAAACGCTCCTTCCAGACACATTAAGCATCTCCAATCCAAAGTTAAATCTAGAATCGGCTTCCTATTTCACAACAAAGCCTCCTTCACTCATGCTGCCAAACATACCCTCATAAAATGGACTATCCTACCAATCTTTGACTTAGGCGATGTCATTTACAAAATAGCCTCCAACACTCTACTCAGCAAATTGGATGCAGTCTATCACAGTGCCATCCGTTTTGTCACCAAAGCCCCATATATTACCCACCACTGCGACCTGTATGCTCTCGTTGGCTGGTCCTCGCTATGTATTCATCGCCAAACCCACCATCTCCAGATCATCTATAAGTCTTTGCTCGGTAAAGCGCCGCCTTCTCTCAGCTTACAGGTCACCATAGCAACATCCACCGTAGCACGCGCTTCAGCAGGTATATTTCACTGGTCATCCCCATAGCTAACACCTACTTTGGCCGCCTTTCCTTACAGTTCTCTGCTGCCAATGACTGGAACGAATTGCAAATATCACTGAAGTTGGAGATTTATACTGTATCTCCCTCACTAACTTTAAGCATCAGCTGACAGAGCAGCTTACCGATCGCTGCAGCTGTACACAGCCCATCTTTAAATAGCCCATCCAACCAACTACCTACCTCATCCCCATATTTGTTTTTGTTTTCTGCTCTTTTGCACACCAGTATTTCTACTTGCACATCCTCATCTGCACATGTATCACTCCAGTGTAAAATGCTAAATTGTAATTACTTTGTCACTATGGCCTGTTATTGACTGTATGTTTGTTTATCCCATGTGTAACTGTGTTGTTGTTGTCGCACTGCTTTGCTTTGTCT